>NW_022589711.1:36365305-36453849 GCF_004348235.1 Phoca vitulina
CGTTGGTTAAGCGACTGCCTTCGGCTCAGGTCATGATCCTGGAGTCCCTGGATCAAGTCCCGCATCGGGCTCCCTGCTTGGCAGGGAGTCTGCTTCTCCCTCTGACCCTCCCCCCCTCTCATGTGCTCTCTCTCATTCTCTCTCTCTCAAATAAATAAATAAAATCTTTAAAAAAATAAAAATTACTGCATTTAAGAAAGAACATAACAAAACAAGTCACTATTCTGTGAGAAATAATACAATGGGGGAAAACAAACCTTTTTGTTCTCCTGATGGAGCAGCAGGTGATGGAGTTCCTGGAGGGGTTTGTGACTGTGTTGTTATTTTCTGCTGAATATCAGTCCACAGTTTATTAATTAACTCATAATTATCTTCCTTTAGTTGGTGGAGAAACCTATAAATTATGGGGCAACAAGCTATATTAGAATTAATAAATGCTATCATTTAAACTGTTCAACTGCTTACATGTTTGATTGAGGGCACTTTTAGTAATTCATAATCAAAGAAAAAATACATTTTGCTTTAACTGATAAGACAGATAGCTAAAATGCCAGTCTTCTTAGTGTTAGAAGAAATAATTCCATCTTCCTCCCAGTTTCCCACCTACTTGGCTCCTACTCGCAGGAGCAATTTCCCCTTTCTGAGTTTTGTGGTAGGGACCCCATTCTCCTCTCTCTTTCCCAGAGAAAGTACATGGCTTGGTCCTTACTGGTTTCTCTCTCCTGTGAAGGAGGCTGTCCTCAGAACACTTCACTGAAGTAAAGTAACTGGAGCAGACTCTGCCCTGAGTCTCTGGGAGCAGGGAGAAGGAATGGGAAGAAGGGCTGCAGCGTAGGGAGTTAAGCCTCTGGCTATAATCATCTTTCTCATTGATAAGGCTGATAATTTAATCTCCAACCACTTGATTCCTTCATCTATTTCTCAATTGGACTGAGACTTAAAAGAGGTAGGTGACAAAAAAGTGGAAACAACCCAGATGTCCACCAATTGATGTGTGGAAAAGTAAAATGTACTATATCCACACAACCATAAAAAGAGCCAGAAAACATAGCTGAGTAACGTGGAAAGCAGAACTCGTAAACAATGAACTTGGATATTGAGCTGTGGAGATTTTCAAGCAAAGTATTGAAGATGCAGCCTGCTTCTTACTGCTGCTTAGAGTGAAATGCAGGAGGAGAGAGATACACTGCGGGAAGAACTATTAAGCCAAAAGGAACCAGAACTTGAGATTTGGGAAATTTTCAGCCTCCCCAGAATGCAAAAGATGCTCAAATTAGGCGACACTACACTGTTAGGAAAGCATGCCCTGGAGAGAAGGACAAGTGTATGGCTAGACAATGTTTTGCTAATCTGAAGAGATTAGGCATCTGACTCATGGATCCCCTCAATGATCTCAGCAGAAGCCAGCAACATAGATGGGATTATCCAGGGAAGATCTCTGGAGGGACTCTTGTCTAATGGCATACAACATACAAAGGAGACACACAGGGTCTTTTGAGAATGTTGTACCAGCAGAAATACTGCAGCTTGGACTGAAAAGGACAGAGATAGGATAAAATGAAGGAAGAGTCAGACTCCCAAAATTCTAGAGTCAGCAAACAGGCTGATAAAATTCCTCAGCTGCAAACATGGGCTTCAAGGAAAAGGAAGAATGACTTCAAGGCCAGAGCTGCAGATATAGTGGCCAAATCCACAGGTACACAGGCTAAGGCCAGAGCCACAGGCACAAAGGACGGAGCCATGGACCCAAAGGGTGAAGCCTCAAGACATAGAAGATTATTACCAGGCTTTGAAACCTAATGGAATTTGCCCTGTTGGGTTTCAAAGTTGCTTAGGACTGGTGACCCCTTTCTTCCTTGGATTTTCAAATGGGAATGTCTATAAATTATTATCCTATGCTTGTTCCATCATTGCATTTTCAAAGCAGATAACTTGTTTTCTAGTTCCACAGGATCATATATAGAGAGGAATACTGCCCAGGATTTGTCTTATTCAGAGCTTACCCATACCTGCTTGAGACGGTAAGATTTGGTTTGGGCTGATGACATTTAGATGAGATTCTGAACTTGAGTTTCATGCTGAGACACTGGGGAATATTGAAATGGGGGTGAATATAAATTTTGCAGGTGGGTCACTGAGTGGACTATGGTAGGACGTGAAGATATGTCCATGTTCTAAGCCCTGGATCCTGTAAATGGCCAAAAAGGGTCTTTGCAGGTATGATTAAGTTAAGGATCTTGGGATGTGAGGTTATCCTGGGTGGGCCCTAAATGGGATCATGTATATTTTTATAAAAGAGAGGCAAAGGAAGACTTTAACATACACCCAGAGGAGAAGGTGATGTGAAGACAGAGGCAGAGACTGGAATGATGCAGCTGTCACAAGCCAAGGAAGACCAACAGCCATCAAAACCTGAATGAGGCAAAGAACAGATTCTCCTCTAGAGCCTCTGGAGGAAGTGTAGCCCTGACAAAACCTTGATTTTGGTCCAATGAAACTGATTTCAGATTTCTTGCCTCCAGAATTGTGAGAGAATAAATTTCTGTTGTTTTAGGTTATACAGGAATATATATTCAGAGAAATTTTCAAACCAGAAGGCACTTAGTCTCCAGATACCAAGTCTAATGCATCTTCTGATACCTCATGTTTAATAGTTAACAAGTAACATTTTGAGACATAAGGTATTCAGAACTGGAAACCACCTATTCACACAACTAATGAGATAAAACTAACTTTGCCTGACCAAATAAAAAAACAAAAATTTGATTCAAATGTAAAGAATAAAAGCAATATTGGCACAAGATTAGTTATATTTGGGTTCTGAAAGAAAAAGTGGCTTAAAAGATGATACATGTTTCCAAGTGTCCTTAAGGAAACAGTTACCAGCTAAATTTGAATCACTCCACACATCCTCCAAAACCCACTAGACAGGGCAACAAAAAGAGCAAAAATAGCACATAACCCATACCTTCTACATTATTGGAAGACAGAAAATACTACTAACTTCAAATTATCTGTAAGTAGAAAAATACACACTGAACTCCAGCAAAGATACTTCTTGAGCTCCTGTCAGAAGCCCTAGCAGGGAGTGAGGGCAGTTGAAAATGGCTAAACAGGGAAGAAAGCAGAGAGCCTAATGGTGATAAAATCACCTCCAGAAAGAAAAAGTCCACTCTAAGTATGCAAATACTTAAAAAGGAAGGAAACACACATACACACAAACACACAAACCCCAAACCTGGGCAGTCAAAATACTACCAAGAAGTGTGTAGAACCCAAGGTGGTAGGTCTTGGAAAGGCATTACTTCTTGATGTGAACAGGAAGAAAGAAGAGTTCTTAGGAGGCTGAGTGCTGAAGGCAAAAAAAAAGAGTGTATTATCGTAACACACTTAACTAGGGAGACCAGTTCAAGACAAAAAAAGAAAACAGTATTGGAGGACAAACCCAACTTTCACACACTGATACTTAAAAAAAAAAAGGCATCCATTAAAATAACTGTGCTGCACTATAATTGAGAGAAGACCCACCCCAAACTCCCAACCCTCTCCACAAAATGTACAAACTAAAACAGTCTACACCCATACAAGACAATACAACAAAATAGAAAATTTAATTGAAATATTCCAGCTAATAAAAATTTCTCCCCTCCCAAGAAAAAGCAGAAGGAACAAACACTTTAAATGGAATTAAATATACTTAAACAAGCATTTGAAGATATATATCTTGAATGAGAAGTTCTAAAACTAAGAGCAGAGGTGGACAAAAAGCAGGAACAAAATAAGAATTGATTGGACTCAGGAAAAAATACAAAGAAAAAGAAAAACTCAGAAATAAAGATTAAATTACAATGTGCCCAATGGATAATTGTTAAATAAACATTTAATAAGGAAGACTGAAGAATTACAGGAAAATAACAACAAAAAATAAAGAATAAAAAAGGTTAAAGTACTTGAAATAGAAAATAAGGGGCACCTGGGTGGCTCAGTCGTTAAGAGTCTGCCTTTGGCTCAGGTCATGATCCCAGGGTCCTGGGACTGAGCCCCACATCAGGCTCCCTGCTCAGCAGAAAGCCTACTTCTCCCTGTCCCACTCCCCCTGCTTGTGTTCCCTCTCTCATTGTCTCTCTCTCTGTCAAATAAATAAATAAAATCTTAAAAAAAAAAAAAGAAATAGAAAACAAGAAACATCACTTTTATATATATATAAAAGGAGTCTCTGAAAAAGAAAAAAAAAAAAACCAATGATATCAAACTAATATTTGAAACCATAACCCAAGGAAACTTCCAGGAAAAAAAAAAAGAAAGAAAGAAAAGAACTGAATCTACACACAAAAAAAGCCAACTGTGTTGGAAAAACCGACCTGAAAAGGTAAACTCAAGACACAGCTTAGCAATGTTTAAATTTTAAAGATAAAAGAAATAAATTTTAAATATAAAGGAAATCAACACATAAAAATGCCAAATTATTTATAAGGGCAAGAAAATTATTCTAGCATCAGACTTGTCAAAGCAACATTCAAAGTAAACCAAGAGTGGAGAAGCATTTTCAAAAAAGTTAAGGAAACAAAGCATCAAAGATTTTATATCCAGCCAAGCTGTCCTTCAAATATCAAAGCTATAGAAAAACTTTTAAGCTTTCAAGAACTCAAAGAATAGAACTCACAAACCCTACAGCATGAGTTTGTCTAAATGAATGATCCAACCAAGAGTTAACTAGGGAAACATCATAAAAGGACTGATGATGAGCATTTAATATATTTAACTGTAGCTCCAAGACTAAAACAAAAATAGCAATACACAGGGAAGAATAATATGTAAATGTTTTATGTCCTGTCAAAGCAAAAAAAAAAAATGCAGCTAAAAGAGAAGAAGGACAGAGAGAAAAAAGGAAAGAATGAGAATATAGAATAAATTATTTGTTGCACAGGCCATAGGTGGAAGTCAAAGCATACCATTTAAAGCTAACACACCTGAGAGCAAAAGGTTAAAGAAAATAGGGGACTAAATGGCTCTATAAATGGTAGATATAAAGGCAACCAGCCAAAACAAAATTACAAACTTCCTAAACACCAAAAGAAATGTTTAAGAGAACAGAGAAAACATTACATAGAGAAGGAAAACTGTAATTATAGTATAATATACATAGTACGATAAAATGACAAAGTTGACATCAAACACATCAACTATATCAATAAATATTACAAGCTTACTTCACCAATTAAAAAAAAAGATTTTCAAACTGGCTGAAAAGACAAGACCCAATTCTATGTTGAATACAAAAGATACACCTAGTACACAGTAATTCAGAAAAGCTAAAAGAAAAGAATGAGCAAAGATGAACCAGGCAATTAGAAACAAGAAGGCAGAGCTTTCATTCTTGATATCAAACAAAGTAGAACTGAAGCCAAAAGGCATTAAATGTGGCAAAGGATACTTTATAATGCTAAAAGCCATAATTCACAATGAAAATACAATACTTATGGATATCCATGTACCAAAAAACACACCAATCAGGATGGAGGTATTTACCTTCAAACAGAATTAAATATACTTGAACATCATATGCAAAGAAAAATAGAAACACACTAACGGAGCCTTTAATACACTACTCTCAATATAAGATAGTGACAAAAATAAGTAAAGACACAGAAGAAGTAAACAACATCATCAATGAAGTAGATCTTAAGGATATACATATAGAACTTTATACCTTGTTAATATAGAATATACCTTCTTCTCAAGCACACAAGTGGAACATTCACAAAAATTTAATCATATATTAGGTCACAAAGAAAACATCATTAAGTTCCACAAGTAGAAATATTATAAGCACATTGTACACCTTAAACTTACACATTATATGTCAATTATATCTCAATAAAGCTGGGAAACACAAGAAATGGCCTTGGAAAAAGGGAAGCCCTGTAGATATTTATGCCATATATACATACCTATCTACATTCATATTTGACTGAGAGTTTACAGAGTTATCCAATTCATTCTCACTTTCTTCGGACTGGCTGTTACCAGTTCGTTCTTCATCATCATCTACTTCATTAAGAGCCTTTCTCAACATAACAATAAAAATAAAAACACAAGTTGGTCATATGTACACTCATCCTTTGTTTCTTCTTGTCATTATAATAGAGAGGTCCCTCCTTCTACCGCTAACATCTCCACAAGTGCTCTAGGACCTAAACCCTCTCACCTCCTTCCACTCCATCAAGTGCCCCTTCCCTCTCCTGCATCTTCAACCTCTCTATACTGGCTTCAGCTCATCCGCATTTAAATGTGAACAAGTCTCTCTCATTGTATCTTCTCTCTTTTACCACCAAACTTCTTGAAAGAGTCATCCCCCACTTCTCATTTACCACCTATGCCCTACAGCTTTGCTTCTGCCCTACCATTCCACTCAAACTGCTGTCTATAAGGTCAACATCTTTTTTGATTTGTTCCTAAATAAAATATTTTTCAGTCTCTACCTTCCCTTACTTCTCTGATTCACTGGACATTAATGACCATTCCTTTCTTTCCTTCAAGATCATCTTGATACATTCTTCCTTTTAACTGCCAAGATACCATATTTCCCTGGTTTTTCTTCTGGCTCTTCCTTCTCAATCTCCTTTATTGGTTCTTTTCTTTCTGTCCTTTCTTAATATCTGGTGGGACTCAAGGTCCTCCCTTTGGACCTTTTCTCCTCTCATCTGACTCCCTTTCTGAATGATTATATCTAGTTCCAAAGCTACAATTACAAGTCAAATGCTGTGAGTTCTCAAATTTCTATCTTCACCCAGATTTCTCAGGAGTCCTAGACAATTATATCCAACTGCCTAAAGGATATTCCTAGTAGACATCCTACACACATAAACTAAACATGTCCAAAACTGGTCATCTTCCTAAGCCTCTCCTATCATTCTTCCAGAAGCCTTATTCCTGCCATATTACCTAAGATCATGAACAGCATCACCATCTACTGAGAAGCTCAAGCCAGCAAACTGGGAGTTATGCTTCTTTCTCATCTGTCACATCCAATCAGCTACCAAATGCTGTCAATTCTATCCCTTTTTAATCTCTCAAACCTATCCCTCTTCCCCTCTACCTCCTTCTCTGCCATTGTTTAGGTTAGGCCCTCACCACTTCCACTAAAATTCTAACCTAGTCTTCTAACCAGATCCTCTCACCAGTCTTGTTCTTTCCCAAACCCTGCCTCCACTCTACAGTTCATTTCATCATGACTCTACTCTTCCTAAAATCCTTTGGTGGCTCTCCTCTCACTTTCTGGTTCTTTAGCCCTAGCTCCTCCCTGTCTCTCTAGCCCCAGCTCTTGCCATTCCCCCATTCCCATAATAGAGACCATGATTATCTGAAAGCTAACATTTTTAATTAAGTGCCAAAACATAATGGCTTTTGGCTGGAGATATGGCTAATGGGTTTTGGCTATTTAAAACATGTAACATTCTACTTAATTGCCTTTGTAAGCAGAAAACAGTAGACTTAAGATTTTTTTTTTAATGATTCTGGACCTTGTAATTCCCTAGGATCATCCCTCTAATTGACGATTCTCCTTTTTTCATAGGACATATAAATAACCTAGGAAATGGCACTAAACAGGTATTGAGTCCTAGTCAGTCCTAAGAAGTTATTTTATTTTAATATTAAATTCTTCATGAGCTTTTAAAAGATGTTTCCCATTTCAAATTCTAAACATTTTAATTAAGTTTCAGTTAGGTTAGGATATAGCTAATTAACATTTTACTACAATAATATAATTTTCCCACATAACTGGTCAATAAATTCCAAGTTTCCTGGGTAGCTACTTTCTAAACACACTATTAGAAGAGACTAACATTTAATGAAGAACTAGTCTCTGGAATTACGCTAGACACTTTACATAACTTATCTCCGCTCATCCTCACAACAACCATAGTGAGTATATTCTATTCCCATTTAACAAAAAATCAACTCAAGATCCAACAACTAGGACTAACAGAATGTAAACACAGATCCGCCTCACTCTACAGTGGAAGTGAAAAGACTCCCCACTGTTTCCATAATAGCAGATGGAGCCTCAATTTGAATGCCATCTCTGATACTAACTAGCTATATGATCTTGGACAAGGCACTTAATTTTTCTGAACCTCAGTTTTTTTAATCTGCTAAATGGAGGTCATGATAGTACCTACCTCGTAGGTATTATTATCCAGTCCTATCTGTTTGGTACAAACATTACTCACCGAAAGTGCAATATGCTTGAGTAAGAACAATTGTAGCAACCATACTTGGTATTTGTTGATATTTAAGTTTTTGAAATGTTTACCACAATACCTACATAAACTTAATTTCAACATAAGCATGATGGCTATAAGGACAGCACATTACCTGAGGCTCCATGATGGATTCACTAAGAATGGCCTGCGTGACAGGGTCTTGATTTACCAAAATAGGACCCTGAGAGGAATCAGGAGCCATAGTTACATTCGGAAACCCTGCAGAAGGAAAAGAAGTCATGATGATTTTACTTCATTTAATTAAATTGACTTCACAAGCACTATCCACTGCCATAGGTTTGTATTAGCACATAAAAATCTTAAATAATAATAATAGCAGCTCACACTTAGATAATGCTTACTATATGCCAGGCACTGTTCTAAATGCTTTTACATATATTAAATCATTTTACCCTCACAAAATCTGATGAGGTTGTTACTATTATTATTTTATAGATCAGTAAATTGAAACTCAGAGACATGAAGCAAATGGCCCAGAGTCACATTAATAAATGGTTAAGCCAGGATTCAAACCTTAAATTAAAAACAAATGATCTGTTTTTAGGGATTAAAATAAACAATGGATTATATACACATTAAAGTGAATAATGCTATGTATCTGACAAGAGAGAGACTGAAGTAGCCTTAGGCTTCAAATTAAGCTTTACTCAAGTTTTATATAAATAGATACTTTTGCGGTAACTTAACATTAATAAACTGGAATTTAAGTCATATTTACAATAAAATCTTGTACATTGCACCACAAAGTATACTAGTAAACAATAACAACTTACCTTTGCTTAGCTCTGTAATTTGTAATAGTTAATATTCTTAGTGAAAAGCAAACAAATTATAATGAATCTATGCCGAACAACTCCTGTATGCTATCCACTCCAGACTACTTGTACTATAAATAATGTGATGCCCAAAAAAAGATTTAAAATTCTTCCAAACAGCCATTGTGGGCTATGATTAATAAGAAAAAGAAGCGTTTGTTTGAATGAAATACGTTACCTGTGCGCCTACGGGGAAAATCAACAAACAGATCTTTTGCTTCAGCCATCAAATGATCAGATTTTTCTAATACATCCTGCATCTGGTATTGATCAGAAAGAATCTAGACATGTGTTAATGATAAATATTATTATTCAGAAAAAAATCTATATATATACTATGAAATCACAAAGGAAAAGTCCATACAAAGGCACAGAGCATAAAAATAACCATAGGCCCCTATCCTCCTAAAATCCTTCAGGGGCAATATCCATAAGTACCAATAGATGGGGCTATTACAATAATTAGATTTCATATGCTTGGCTGCAATCCAAGTTAAGAAATATATTATTAAACTGTGACCCAGCATACACACAAATGTAAATGTATAACAAAATAAAAGTCTTACTTAACCTTACTTTTTGAGAACCACTCTGATATTCTCTTTTAGTTTCTATTCTATTTTTAAAATAATGGCTACAACACCCTAACTCAATTTCACAATCCACTAACAAGGTGTGATCCACAGTCTGAAAAACACTGATTAAAGATATAAATCTCTGAGCCATAAACTCAGAGGTGTTTCAACCTTTAAAGTGATTTCATAATCCGCTAATGGTTCATGATCAACAACTTAAGAGAATATGAGGTAAGATGTGAGTTTGGGGGCATCAAACAAAGAAGTAACACTTCCGTATTTACAAACAAGCTGGATTTTTATCCTGGAGGGATGAGAACTCAAAAAATACCATAACAGTAGTCCCTCTAATTAGGCACTTTCAACTTAGGAACTTTCATAATTATAAGCAAGGAGACACAGGCAAGTCAACTCTAGCCACCACCACCAGATGGCATTCTTAAATTGAGAGGCGTCACAAAATTGGATACTCCCCAGTTTCCAACACTGATTCAAAGCAATAGAGAGGAGCATCTGGTAACAAATGCTCTTACCAGAATCTCTCTAGCCCATGGAAACAAGTATATAATATGACTTCAGTTATTGTTTCAGGACACTGAGAAAAGTAACAAGAATCACATTCTGACTTTTTCCCTTTCTTCTGCTATAGCCAATCTGGTTGGCTGGCACAGTTGGTGAGAATCAAGTCCTGAATTTGTTCCTTCCACAAAGAGTAAGTTTTGGAATGGTATAAAGCAAAGAGCACATTCAGAGACAGAACACTGGGATCCCAGGCCCAGTCAAGGGATACTAAGCAAAATCCAACCTCTTTAAGCTTAGGTTCCTAATATGTAAATGAAGATACCACCATCTTCCCTAACCCAAAGGGGTGTTATAAGAATGTGGACACACTGAAAACATGTACCATTCTAGAAATATTTGGAATGTTGTTACAACTTAAATTATATTATCCTATGAACCAAATTTCTATGCCTGGTTAGCGATCTTGCAAGTACACACAATTAGAGCTTAGGCAAGAGAGTAAATGGAGCATTATAATCTATCATTTAAACTAGAAAAATTACACACAGAATATTTCCTAAAGGCAGTTTTAAGTTTACCATTTAAAAAAAAAAAATTACTGACCTTCCATCAAAATAAAGAGATATAACTGACAGAAGCAGATTGAAGAGGAATAATTTTATCATCTCAAGACCTGATGATCAAATATAATGAGGTCTCCAGGAAAGCCACTACCCTATTGCACTTTGCCAGTCTCTGCCCAGCCTTCTTGGGGCAGATGGGTTGAGAGGCCACAGATCAGTGTACTGGCTTTCTTTTGCCCTCTCTAGATTTATTCATCACTTCTTTCTGATAAAACTCATCCTCTTGATAGGTAAACCAATCTCTGCAAGCCCATCTGTATACATTACTTCCCCAGATGGGTTCACAGAGCACAAAATCAAACTTATGAATAGTGGTACACATCTTGGATTTGCAAAGGATCAGCCAAAGGTCCCTTCAAAAACATTATCAAAAACTTTTTATCCTAGCACTTCTGTTCTCTGATAATAAAAACCAGATAGAAATAGGAAATTACAGAGAGATTTGGGAAGTGATTATACTTTTAGAATTTATAAAACTTTATCAAAGTTTCCCTCTCTCTGAATTTTGACCCTCATTTGCTTGATTCCCATGACATGAATGCATCATACAGCAAATGATTATGCTAGCCAAAGAGCTTTTCTCTTAACTTTGTTAATCCAGGACTCCAGCTCTGGGGGATGCACTGGTAGCTCTAATACATAATGATACTGCCTAGGTGAATATGCCCAAGGAGGCTTCTTCATTTGGTCCCATCACATCCCTTAACATAGACATTACAAATTTAGCAACATTGAAACAATAGATGCACATATCTTTGACTCAGCAGTTCCACTTTTAAGAATTTATCCTACATGGGTGCCTGGGTGGCTCAGTCAGTTAAGCATCTGCCTTCGGCTCAGGTCATGATCTCAGGGTCCTGGGATCAAGTCCCACTTTGGGCTCTCTGCTTAGCGGGGAGCCTGCTTCTCCCTCTCACTCTCCCTCTGTGCTCTCCCTGTCTCTCTTTCTCTCTCAAATAAATAAATAAATAAAATCTTTAAAAAAAAGAAACTATCCTATAAATATAGTTTTACATGTATTTAAAAACATATTCAAGCATATTCATTGTATTACTTACAGTGACAAGGCAGGTAACAATCTGTGGGTGACAGACCTGCTACTTACCCACCAATGTCCCCTCTTTTAATTTTCCTTTTAACAACAGAATTCCCAAGTTTTAGCCAAGTACACAGCTAGATTTCCTAACCATCATACTAGGTGAGAATGGTCATGTGATGAATTTCTGGACAGTGGGATATAAGCCAGAATTTCTGGGTGATATGTAAAAGGAGTAGCATGCATTCTTTTTCCCTTTTCATGCTGGCTGGAATACAGCTGAAGGAAGCTGGAACAGCCATTCTCTACTCAGTGATGGAAGCCCTGGAATAAAGGACCCCAGAGATCCTACCAACTACCAGTTACCTCTGAACGGTTTGAGAGAGAAAGAGATTTCTATTTTGTTTAAACCACTATATCTTCTTAACCAGAAGCCTAAACTATAGTCCAGTACACTTCCTAAGTTTGCACAAATAAAGCACTGGATAAATACATTGTGGTACATCTGTATATTACCTGGCCATTAAAAAGAAAAGGTAGATTTCTAAATACTGACATGGGATAACCTCCAAAATATATTGTTAAATGGAAATACTTATCTTACTAATAGCAGAGGTTCTCAACCCTGGTAAGGAATTAAAAGT
This sequence comes from Phoca vitulina, assembly GCF_004348235.1. Taxonomy (NCBI): domain Eukaryota; kingdom Metazoa; phylum Chordata; class Mammalia; order Carnivora; family Phocidae; genus Phoca; species Phoca vitulina. The sequence goes on from NW_022589711.1 coordinate 36,377,809, forward strand.
ACATAAAAACTGTCTAAAAAATACCTAAGTGGGGCCATATCACATGTCCACTAAATCGGATTATCTGAGTACAGATATATCTGAGTCCAGATACAGTGATTTTTTTAATGGAAGATCTCAACACTGACTGATCTAATGTGCAGTCAGCATTGAGAACCACAACACCAGAGCCTGAGGAATGGGACTGAAGGGAAGGCAGAGAGACTTCACTCATCCTCTCCCACCACTCTTCCTTCAATCCCTACTTCAACCACATCCATTCCTTCAGGACATGAGCAATTCAGGACATGAGCAGGAGCCACTAGAGATGGGACACAAAAGCCCAGAGCTGCCTCAAAGGGGCTGCCTTTTTTCCTGGTCACTGAGAACTACTATATAATATTCAAATATGTATACCTTGTCCAAGATTATCAAAAGATACTTATCTGTAAAGAACCATATGGTCTCAATCTACTGTTCTTTTTACAAGTCCAGGTAAACATTTATTTGGGAGACAGAATTCTTCCTGATGAGATATAAGATTAAGACTTTTACCTTTCACTAACAAGCCTAATGAATTCCTCAAAAGACAGTGATTTAAAGCTGCAGTGAAAGGTCATCCAGACAGCCAAGTGCCATAAGCTTCAACAATGAACAAGAAGCAGCACTACAAAGTATATTTCTTTTTCAATGATTTCATCCCAAATCAAAGGTTTTTTGCTGTAGTTTCCTCTTATTTGCCATATTATTTATTCCTACACATCTGATTACTTATTCAAATACCCTACATCTGGCAAAAGATTAAGCCAAAGACAAGTGGCTTACTAACTTGCTGGACAAGCACACATTTTTTTTTTTTTTTGCAAAGTAATCAATCTAATAGCACTGTGTGTGAACTGAGAAAGGTAATTATAGCACCATATATATATATATATATATATATATATATATATATATATATGGCACTAATTATGTGCCAAATAATGTACTAGTCAGTTTGTTAGTACATATCACTGAAATCTCATAACAGTACAATCAGGCAAGTCACATAAACAGTAACTTTCCGTGCTGGAATTCAAACCTCCAAACTAGACCCTAATCATCCCTCTGCTGCTTTTTTCAGAGTCCATGTGTACATCATTGTATAAGGATGCAGTCATTTATTAAAGTCCTTCCAATGTGAATCAAATTTGGGAGGGAAAGAGAGAAATCTATTTATCATTTTCTTCTCTAACTCTAAAGATAATGCAGTTTAGCATTACCTCCTTCATTATAGACAATCTTCTTCTCTCAAGATTAGAAATTTCTGGTTTCTGCCTCTTCCATTTTCTCTTCAAAGCTTTTTCTTGGAGTTCCCAGTGTACTAATGCTCTGTTCTTTGATTTGTGTATTTCATGACGACGTATCTGTACAAAAGAAAAAAATATAAAAGAATGCTTCAGGAAAAAAGAAGTTGCCTATTCAGATGGTGGGACCACCTAATCTAGTTCATCTTTAAAAAATTTTTTTCTGGTCCAACATGTGTATATTTATACATATTCACAACCAAAATTTTCAGTCTTCTAAATCTTCAAAAGTGATTTAAAAAAAGAAGAAGTATCTAGAACTAGTAGACCTAGCAAAAAGACAAAATGAAAAAAATATTAATTTCTACTTCCTTTGTACAAGACAATCCAATAAAATGTTATTTTCCAATCTATAGGCCGGGATTCATTTAATGGGTGGTAAAATCAATTAGTGGGTCAAACCAACATTTTTTAAATAAAATAGAATACAGAGTAGAAAATATTAAGAGTAAATCACACATAAGAAAGTTAAGAATTGTTCTGTTAAACTTTTCAGTTACACATGTTTGTACTGTACAATTATACACACACACACACACACACACACACACACTGAGTACAATGTAAAAGGCACAAAGTCCACTGACTCATCTTTGGCAAAGACACACCCATTTCGTAATACACACGTCACTACCAAAAACTTACAATGCAGTACGTTTATAGCCCTACAATGGCTGCATTTGGAAGTGGGTCACTGGAAATGCAGAACTCCAGAAAAATGGAATTCCTGAAGCAGAGATATGAGCCACAGCGTAAGAGTTGCAGGAGAAGAGCTCACTGAGGCGGCTAAGGAGTAGGAGCAGACACTGGCTGTACAAGCACTCTGGTATTCAGAGCTATGAAGATGAATAAAATGTACTGCTTTGTTCTCACCATGTAAATAAGAAATCAGTCCATTAAGAGACCAACAACCAAATGCTATGTAAGGGTTCTGAACACAAAAAACAAATGAAGATGATATTTTTGAGATAACTGGGGTAATATGAATATGGACTTGGAATTAGACAATACCAAAAAATTATTGTTACTTTTGTTAGGTGTGATAATGGCATTGTGGGTATATAAAAAAGTCTATATTTTTAAAAATGCGAACTGAATATGTTGGCACAAGATGACATGTTCTCTGGGATTTGCTTCAAAATGCTATAGTGAAAGAAGGAAAGGGTATGAAAAATGAAGAACTATGGCAAAATTTTAATAACTATTATATCTGGGTAAACAGTACCTGGGAGATCTTTATACTTTTGTCTCCATTTTCATGTAAATTTGAAATTTTTCATAAAAAAAAATTTTAAGTCAGTAGGGCATCATTATTATCCTCAACAAATATTTAACAAATATCTACTAGGATTAAGATTTCTAGGTCCACAAAGACATAAAAGATATAGCCCTTATGCCTCAAAAGCATTAACAATCTGCCCAGGAAGATAGGGCACATACGGTTGACCCTTTAATGACACGGGTTTTAACTGCACGGATCCACTTGTACATGGATTTTTTTCAATAAATATATACTACTGTAAATGTAATTTCTCTTCCTTATGATTTTAATAACATTATCTTTTCTCTACCTTACTTTTTTGTAAGAATACAGTATACAATATATATAACATACAAAATATGTGTTAATCAGCTGCTTATGTTATCGGTAAGGCTTCCTGTCAACAGTAGGCTATTAAATTTTGGGGGAGTCACTTATACAAGAAATTTCTGACTGTGCAGGGGGTGGCATCCCTAACCCCCACATTGTTCAAGGACCAACTGTACATATAAAGATAAATGAAATCCCTTAGACAACACATACACAATGCCTCATATAGACAGTAAGTATGAGAACAGTTTAGAGGAGATACCAATTGTTGGGCAGCTTCAAAAAACTTCAAACTTAGTACAAAACTATAATAATCAAGACAATGTTGTGTGCCATAGGATGGACACATAGATCAGTGGAATAAAACTGATAGTCCAGGGGCGCCTGGGTGGCTCAGTTGTTAAGTGGCTGCCTTCAGCTCAGGTCATGATCCCAGGGTCCTGGGATCGAGCCCCACACGGGGCTCCCTGCTCAGCTGGGGGCCTGCTTCTCCCTCTCCCACTCCCCCTGCTTGTGTTCCCTCTCTCGCTGTGTCTCTCTCTCTGTCAAATAAATAAATAAAATCTTTAAAAAAAAAAAAACTGACAGTCCAAACTAAACCCTTACATTTACAGACAATTGATTTTTAGCAAGGGTGTCAAGATAATTCAATGGAGAAAGGACAGTCATTTTAACAAACAGTACATGGACAACAGGATATCCATTTAGAAATGAATGAAGATGGACCCCTATCTCACTATATACAGAAATTAACTCAAAATGGATCAAAGACCTAAATATAAGAGCTAAAACTACAAAACTCTTAGAAAGAAACATAGGTGAAATTCTTTGTGAATCTTGGGCTAGACAATGGTTTCTTAGATATGATACAAAAAGCACAGTTGATGAACAAATAAATAAACTGGAGTTCATCAAAATTAAAAATTTTTGTGCTTCAAAGAATACCATCAAGAAAATGAAAAGACAACAAACAGAATGGGAGAAAATATTTACAAATCATATATCTGATAAGGAACTTGGACCCAGACTGTGTAAAGAACTCTTACAACTCAACAATAAAAACACAAGTAATCCAATTTTTAACTGGCTAAGGAATCTGCATAGACATTTCTCCAAAGAAGATAATACAAATGGCCAATAAGCACACAAAAGGGTGTTTAACATCATTAATCACTAGGGCAAATCAAAAACACAATAGAGATTCCACTTTACACCCACTTAGGAAAACTAAAACTAAAAATATGGTAATAACATGTGATGGCTAGGGATATGGAAAAATTGGAACCCTCATGCCTGCTGGCAAGAATGTAAATAGTGAAGCCACTTTGAAAAACAGTTTGGCAGCTCTTCATAAAGCTAACTGTAGAGATACCATATGACCCAGCAATTCTACTCCCAGGTATACAACAAGAGAACTGAGAACATATGTTCACACAAAACTTGTACACTAATGTTCAGAATAGCCTTATTCATAACAGTCAAAAAGTGAAAACAATCCAAATGTCCAACAACAGACGGGTATATCCATACAATGTAACAGTATCAGCAATAATAGGAATGAAGTACTGACACATGCTACAACATGGAGGGGCCTTGAAGACATTATGTTAGACACAAATGGACACACATTGTATTCCATTTACATGAAATGTCCAGAATAGGGGCGCCTGGGTGGCTCAATTGGTTAAGCGTCTGCCTTCAGCTCAGGTTATGATCCCAGGGTGCTGGGATCGAGTCCCGCATCAAGCTGCCTGCTCAGCAGGGAGTCTGCTTTTCCCTCTCCCTCTGCCCCTCCCTCTGCTTGTGTTCATGCTCTCTCTCTAAAAAATATATAAATAAAATCTTTTAAAAAATAATTAAAAAAAAAAAATGTCCAGAATAGACACATCCATAGAGACATAAAGAAGATTAGATGTTGAGGAAGAGGGGCATATGGGGCATATGACTGTTAACAGGTACAGGGTTTCTTTCAGGGAGTGATGAAAATGATCTAAATTAGAAAATATGAATATGAATATACTGAAAACCAATGGATCATACACATTAAAAGGGTGGATTTTATGGTATGTGAATTGTATTTCAATAAAGCTGCTTTTTTTTTTTTTTTAGTCTATAGCAGAAACCTTTTTAAAAGTAAGATTTGAACTAGGGTAAGGGAGCAAAGTAAGATTTGGATAGGTAGACAAGAAGGTAGAGAAACTGTTCCAAGTAAAGAAAATCACATGAATTGAGGCTCAACTGTGGAAATATACATGGCATATTCAAGGAATAAATTAGTACATTGACTAGACCAGTATGCTTGCATACGGAAGTAACAGTAAATAAGCCTAGAGATACCTACAGATAGTAGAAGACAACAGGTGTATACAGGGCAATACTGGAGAGATTTGAACAGAGAGATTTGAAACCAAACCTATCTAATAAAATTTTAATACATGCTAAGTGACATTCCTAGGTAAAATCAGGAAGTCCAGATGATATGCTTTTCAATTTCATATAGACATAAGCAAGATTAAATATAACTGAAGAACTTCCAGGAAGTACCTCTGGTTTCTATTCTGAAGGTCAGAAACCCAATATCAAATAAAACACTGAACAAATCTTAACTTTTGATATTAAACTTACCAGATCTTCAGGAGTTGCCCGATGAACTGTTAGGTCATTCACAGTATTCTGCAAAAAAAGAACTTTCTTTAAAAAAAAAAAGTTTTCCTACAAAATATTAGTATATACTGGATTTTTTTAAAAATAGGATTTCAATGTTTATTCACTTTCTTTGGGTAATTTTCTTACAGGAAAAATTTTCTTTAAACTAGGTTAAAAACATTTAAAATCAATTTTAGTTTATTTTTGATAAATTCATTTTCCTTTTTTTTTTAGAGGCCTTTTTAAAATTTTTTTAACTTTTTTTTTTTAAGTAATCTCTATGCCCAACGTGTGGCTCAAACTCATGGCTCTGAGATCAAGAGTGGCATGCTCTACTGACTCAGCCAGCCAGGCACCCCTCAAAAGCTTTCTTTTATTAGTTTAAGCCTGACACACCTTTTTTCTCCCACATGCCAAATGGGCCTCAGTTAAAAAATTATGTACTTAACTAAGCATGCTAACCTCCAAGAAACCTTTCTTTGAAGAGTTAAGGGATTTGTCTGATCATCACATTTAGCAAGATAAAATTGCTATTTTAAATTGAAATAAAATTATTTCTATTTTTACATAATATATAAAACAAAAGTGTTTAAATTAAAATGAAATGTTAGTTTTATTATTCAAACTTCTTACCATATTTGTTCACATTCTTCAGAGAGTTATGTCACACCTATGAACTTACATTGTTCATTTATATGTGGTCAGGTATGAGTACATACTAGATTTTAAAGGCTGAAAACAGGGGCACCTGGGTGGCTCAGTCGTTAAGTGTCTGCCTTCAGCTCAGGTCACGATCCCAGGGTGCTGCGATCCAGCCCCACATCAGGCTCCCTGCTCCGCGGGAAGCCTGCTTCTCCCTCTCCCACTCCCCCTGCTTGTGTTCCCTCTCTTGCTGTGTCTCTCTCTGTCAAATAAAGAAATAAAATCTCTAAAAAAAAAAAAGTCTCTTAAAAAAATAAAAATAGGGACGCCTGGGTGGCTCAGTCGGTTAAGCAGCTGCCTTCAGCTCAGGTCATGATCCCAGAGTCCTGGGATCGAGTCCCGCATTGGGCTCCTTGCTCAGCAGGGAGCCTGCTTCTCTCTCTGCCTAAAGCTCCCCCTGCTTGTACTCACTCACTCTCTCTCACCTATGCTCTCTCTCTCTAGCAAATAAATAAATAAAATCTTTAAAAAAATAATAATAATAAATAAATAAATAAAAATAAAAATAAAAAAAAACAGAGGCTGAAAACAGATTCAAAGTCCTGAGATGAAAAAGACTTCCTGTCCAGGAACCAGTATTCTCAATTTAAATATTAATATGGATTATTTTTAGTTTTCTTATTAAAAAATAACAGGCTATTTTTAGGTATCTTACAGAAAATAAGCACTAAGTTTACCAAGCAGGCATATATTATATTAAAACAATGAATAAAACAGGGTAGTTATGTAATTCAAAATGAGTAAGTTTAACTAAAATTGTAGTTTTCAAACTGCATTCCAGAGAATGAGGCACCTCTAAAGATTCCTAAAAGATAAACTGTTATCACTATAGAGGGGTTAAATTTGTGTGCATGCAAACAACTTAAGCATAGAATATATCATACATAATAAGGGATAAAGTTTGAGGGCACTGTATAATTTCATAAAACGTGAAAACAGTCACTTATGTAAAAAGGCACTAAACCAACATGGCAGGTCTACCACACCCCATAACTCCAGGAGCTACCATTATTATTCTGGTCCATGTAAACAGTACCCCTTGGGATTGTGCAATGCATAACCTACACAGCTTGAAGTAGCTGCCCAGCAATCTGGCCCTCTCCAAAGTGACTTCAGCCATTTTGTTATACAGATTTGGTAAGGCAGGAAATAAAACAAGTTAGAGTTCTACTTCCAACAGATACACAGAGAACTGGATCTGGTGAAATAGATTCTGATATATTCAAAGACTTAACTTTTTGGCCATAGTTTATATTTAGCTCAAGGGTTTTCTATACTAAAACTGTTATTCCTTTCATATTAATTTAGAAAAGCACAAGATATAACCATAAGATCTTGAGATTTTTAATAATCATAATAAAATTCAGGCATATAAGGGTTATGCTTGGACTTAGTTCTCATGGGCGAAAATATAATTTCATTAATACTACTACTGCTTAAAATGATTTTCTTCTGAAATGGCTTTTAAATATAATTTATAAGCCATTTCAAAAACCATCTCACTATTTTTATCAAAATAGTATTATTCAGTTTGATCTCTCCTCCTTCATTTACTATTTACTCCCAATGACTTAAAACTACTTCCAAGCTTAGTCTACAAAAAACAGATTTTTCCAGCACCGGAGATAATAAAAAGCAAATGAGGAAAATGCAATTTCAAATGGTGGGTTTCAATTATATTTTGAGCAACAGCAGCAAATCAAAATAAATACTAAACTTCCCATAGTAACCACTCTGAAGTGGGTAACTTTTAAGTTATCACATGCATTTTTTTCCTTTTAATCAGTTTCATTGCCTTAGAATCACACCCTAATAATATCTTATAGCCAATCAGATGAAAACAAAGCAATATAAACGTAGGTTAAGTCCCCCTGAGCCACTTTAAAAAGGCTGTCAGTTTGCCCAGAAGTTTCCAAGTCCAAAAGAATCCCTGAGATCCAAAATAGTCCCTAACTAGTTGCTCTCCACAACAGAAAGAAAAGACACCTAAAGTGTCACGGTTCAAACTAAAGTACCAAGCTGTGAAAGATAAAGATGCCCTTGATAATACCAAACAGTAATCAGAGTGGGAGCCAGGGATCATATCTCCCAGGAACTTGAGACTTGTCTTACATCTTAAGAGAATCTTTGTACTGAAACTGACCAGCTTCTGGAGGTGAAAAACAAACAGTTCAAGAAGTAAGAGAGCAAGAATCACCCGCTTTTTCAGCCAAAAATGCCGCTCATATGATTATGATGTCACTGGTTGCTATGGGCAAATCTTAAAAAAGTACCCAAAAAAATTCAGACTTCAGTGACACAGGTTAGCTCCAGTTGCCTTAAAGCAGTGTGTTCTCAAAGTGGAGACAGGGCGACTTTTTAAAAACATACTCCCCACCCTCTTAAGATTCCCTCTTCAAAAGAGGTACAGGTTATGACCTTGACATGTGGATTCTTAAAAAATCCCCGAAGGATTCTGCTCTTCCTTCCAGGATCTGGGATATAACGCGCCCAGAAATCCATTCCACCCTATCACATTCAGAGCACTGTCTCAAGTGACCAGGGCCATGTCATCACATCTATTCCTCCAGAGCAATCTGACAGGTTTATTATCCCATCTAGACTTACATCCCATTCTTGCTTCACTGATGTTTTCTTCTTCTTTACCTTCAGCACTTTCCTTCCTCCTCCCCGAGGACCATAACGGTTCACTCTGACAAGTGACATCTAGAAGCAATAATCATATCAAATTTTTAAAATACAAGAAAAAGTGGTAATTAAGTATCGCTGGATGGGGACAAAGACATCTAGGAAAATAAACTTTAAAGTGTCAGAAGAAAAATTTAAGCATAATGAAAGAATCATCTACCAAAATACTTGGTTCTTTCACTTCACAATTAGAAAGCTGTACTGATAACTATGATAAAACAGGTTTCAAGTTGATAACTTATGTATATTTGCTTAATAAAGAACTCCAGGAATACAAATTATGACTTAAAGCACAGACCTACGACAACAGGCATAAGCTTTGTCATCAGTTACAAACTTCATAATTAACAGAGAAAATGTCAGTCACAGGCTAACAATCTGAAAGCAAAAGGAAAAAGGCAAAGAGCACTTAAAATCACTACCAGATACATATGTGTTTACCTAAAAAAAGGTGGCTAAATTTTAGAGAACAAATGAGTTACATCATTTCTTGTATATTTCCACACAATACTAAGTGGGGGTAATTACTGATACTAAACTAGCATTTGGAAATTGCCAACATTTGCTTGGCACTCTTAAAATAGCAATGCTAAGGACACTGGACTAAATATCACACAAAATTAGAATAAGACTCATAGTCCCTGTACACTAGGATTTTACAATACATATGTGTGACTTTTAACAAGCAACACATATACATGACACCCTTTCCAAAACTTCATTACACACTTTCATTACAGAACTTTCGAGCTGACCCCCTTATTCCAAATTATCCTAAAATAAAGATGGTAGTATCTTCCTTAAGTACATTTAAAAAAAATGATTTAGTAATTAAAAACATCTAAATGCAAGTATTTTCAAGAGCTTCTCCTCAGTCCTCTTTGCTTTGTCTTATCAATCACATTGACTCCTCAAACATGTTATCTATTTTCAGGGTTTACAATCCGGCAAAAGAGATAAGTGACATTTGAGAATAACATTTAATTGTCTTATGGTGATGGTAATGAGGACAGTGGAGGTGGTGATAATGATGGCCTTAGCTAACACAAGTCAGGTACTGTTCTAAGCAAGCTCTGCCCACACAGTATTTCCTTTAATCCTAACAGTAATTCCATTAAGTATTTACTATTTATTTTACAGATGAGAAAGCTAAGGGACAAAGAACTAACCAACCGTGAAGGTCACACAGTAAGTGGCAGAAACATAAATGCCATTTTAAAAGATACGGAATAGAGGAGTGCCTGGAACAGAGGCTCAGTTGGTTGGGCAACCAAATCTTGGTTTCCTCTCAGGTCACGATCTCAGGTCAAGAGATGGAGCCTTGTGTCAGGCTCCACATGCTCAGCGGGGAGTCTGCTTAAAGATTCTCACCTTCTACCCCTCCCCCCACTCATGTGCGTGCACGCTCTCACTCTGTCTCTCTCAAATAAATAGAAATACCTCTTTTTAAAATAAACAGGGCACTGGGTGGCTCAGTCAGTTAAGCATCTGCCTTCAGCTCCGGTCATGATCTCAGGGTCCTGGGATCAAGCGCCTACCCCCCTTCGGGCAACCTGCTCAGTGGGGAGTCTGCTTCTCCCTCTTCCTCTGCACCTTTCCCCTGCACGTATTCTCTCTAATAAACAAAATATTTTAAAAATAAACAAACAAGTAAAAGATACAGAATAGAACTAAAAATCCAAAACAAACCCTTACATTTATGGTCAGTTTCTTTTCTTTTTTTTTTTTTAATTTTTTATTTAAATTCAATTAGCCAACATATAGTACATCATTAGTTTCAGAGGTAGTGTTCAATAATTTATCAGTTGCGTATACCACCCAGTGCTCATCACATGTGTGGTCAGTTTATTTTCAACAGAGGTGCCAAGAAACAATTCAACAGAGAAAGAACAGTCTTTTTGATAAATGGTGCTGGCACAACTGGAGATCCATATGAAAAAGAATGAATTAAGACCCCTACCTCACAACATATGTAAAAATTAACTAAAAATAAGTCACCAACTTCAATGTAAGAGATAAAAGCACAAAACTCCTGATAGAAAACATAAGCATAAATCTTCATGAGGCAATGGTTTCTTAGCTATAACACTAAAAGCACAAGAAACCAAAGAAAAAATAAAGTGGACCCCATCAAAATTTAAAACTTTTGTGCTTCAAAAAATACCATCAAGAAAATGAAATGACAGCTAACAGAATGGGAGAAAATATTTGCAAATCCCATCTGATAAGAAACCCGGATCCAGGATATATAAAAGAAACTTAAAATTCACCAATAAAAACACAAATATTCCGATTTTTAAATGGCTAAGGGAGCTAAATAAACATTTCTCCAAAGAAGATACTACAATTGGCCAATAAGCACATGAAAAAATGATCAGTACCATTAGTCTTTAGGGAAATGCAAATCAAAACCACAATGACATACCACCTCATATCCACTAGAATGGTTATAATCAAAAAGGTGGAAAAAACAAGCGTTGGCGAGAATGTAGAGAAACTGGAATACTCATTTATTGTTAGTGAGAATGTAAAATAGCACGGCCATGTTGGAAAACAGTTTGGCAGTTCCTGAAAAAGTTAAACTCAGTTACCACAATTCTAGTCCTAGGTATATGCCCAATAATTGAAAACTTACGTCAATACAAAAACTTGCACGTGAATGTTCATAGCAACATTATACTCTTAATAGAAAAAAAGTAGAAAAATCCCAAATGTCTACCAGCTGGTGAATGGATAAATAAAATATGGTATATCCATACAATGGAATATTACTTAGCAACATAAGGAAGTAATGATATATGCTATAGCATAGCATATGAACCTTGAGAATATTAAGGTAAGAAAAAGAAGCCAGACACCAAAGGCCATATATTGTATGATTCTATTAATATAAAATGTCCAAGGTTAGGCAAATCCACAGAGACAAAAAATAGACAAGCTGTTGGCAGGGTCTGGAAAGAGGAGGGAATGGAGAGTAATTGCTAATGGGTATGGGGTTTCTTTTTGAGGTGATAAAAATGTTCTAAAATGAGCCAGTGGTAATCAATGCACAACTCTGTAAATTTATTTAAAAGCTCTGAACTGTAGACTTCTAAGGGGTAAATTTCATGGTAAGTTATATCTTAATAAAGCTATTATTTTTAAAAAGACATGGAAAAATATAACAGTTGTTCAGAAACAGTTTCTAATGTATTTTACTCTTTAAATAATGTATTTTACTTTTTAACTCTTTTACTCTTCAATTTACTCTGCAGAAATAAAGAATCATCATAAAATGTCACTAAATCTGTTGGATGAATTATACATCCATTAAAACTGTATTAAGAAAAATGTTTAGGGGTGCCGGGGTGGCTCAGTCATTAAGCGTCTGCCTTGGGCTCAGGTCATGATCCCAGAGTCCTGGGATCGAGCCCCACATCGGGCTCCCTGCTCAGCGGGAAGCCTGCTTCTCCCTCTCCCACTCCCCCTGCTTGTGTTCCTTCTCTCACTGTGTCTCTCTCTGTCAAATAAATAAATAAAATCTTTAAAAAAAAAAACTGAACAAATGCCTGTGTATTATTTGTGGGAACGTGAACAGGCTTCAATTTTAGCATAAGAAAATGTAACATCCAAAAAAACCCCATATTCACTGACAAAAACAGTGAATGTGTTCCCCCAAAATTCATGTTGAATCCTAACCCCCAAAAGTGATGGTATTAGGAGGTGGGGCCTTTGGGAGGCAGAGCCCTCATGAATGGGACCAGGGCTGTCATAAAAGAGGCTCCAAAGAGCTCCCTAACCCCGTTCACCATGTGAGAACACAGCAAGAAGATGGTGGCTAGGAACCAGGAAGAGGGCCCTTACCAAACATGACCATCCTGGAGACTTGATCCTGGACTTCACAGCCTCCAGACTGTGAGAAAAAAATTTCTCGTTTATAAGCTACCTAGTGTCCGGTATTTTGTTATGGAAGTCTGAATGGACTACAACAGTCTACTACTGTTCCCTTTTTTTTTTTTTTAACTTCAATTGAGCCTAGCAAAGGGGGCTGTGGTTACTCTAAGATGAAATGCAATGAATAATGCCATCGTATGATCCCTTACCCTTGAGTTTGGAAAGGATCCACGATTTGTTCTGGGTTTTTTTCCCCTGTGATTTGTTTTATCCAATAAAACAAGGCAAATGTGAGAAGAGGTCATTCCTATGATTACATTACGCTATACAAGTCTCTGTCTTACAAGAGCAGAGCAAGAGAGTGTCTCCTGCTGGCCGTGAAGAAGCCAAATGCCACAGTGACTGGCTGTGAAAAGGGCCAGAGGGCCGGGAACTCAGACAACTGTGGGCAGCCGGAGGGGAAAGTCAGTCAAGAGACCCCTCAGGCCAATGGGAAATGAATTCTGCCAAGAACCTAAGTGAGGTGAGCCTCGAAGCGGACTTTTCCCAAGCTGGGTTCTAGATGAGAATGCAGACCACCAACACCTTAATCAGAACTTTGTGAGACCCTAAGCACCTTACCCAGCTAAACCATGTCCAAATTCCTGCCTCACAGAAATCGTGACATAATTAATGAGTATTGTTTTGAGTCACTAGGTTTGTGGTAATTTGTTATACAGCGTAGGAGACTAATATACTGGCCAACTCTAAATTCCAGCCTGTGTGTGCTAAGATCACAAAGGGAGAACTAAGCTGTAACGTGGGAACAACGCTTGCACTGAGAAGTGTTCTCTTAAACATCATCAATACAAGTGGGCATATTTTTCTTAACCCAGGATCAGACTCTGTGGTCTAACAAAGAGCTTTTGAGCTATTTACAGAAATCAGATATCGTAAGGGAGCTATAGTTTACATGCTTAAGTGTGAGACTGTAGAGATATGCTGATGGTTTATAGTACTAAGGAATATAAAATCAGCACAGCCCAGAAAATCTAGGCCTATTTGAAAAAAATCTAAAATATTAATACTTTCCTGATAAAATTATTTGAAAAAAATCTAAAATATTAATACTTTCCTAACTGATAAAATTACTGGAAAACCTTTCCAACTCTAAAGACTCCCACTCCTGTTTCCACAACACTCTTTCTCTCGGTTTCTCTCCTATTCGTCTCTTCTTTGCAGGCTCTGTTGGCCCCTCAGATACCACATAATCAAAAAGCTGCACACAGTTCTATCCCAACCCTCTTATCTTTCCATTGGATACCCCCTCTCTTCATCCAATCATTGTTTTTGAGAATCTATTACATGCCAGACACTGACCAGGCACGGGAGATAAAACAGTAAACAGGTCTAATATGGTACAAGCTCTCATGGAGCTTACTAGAAAGTAAGAAAGGAGTTCACACCTTCCCTCAGTGATCTCACTCATACCCTTGAACAAAGCTACAAATGCACTGGGCACATAAACACACTGTGAAAATGAGCCCCAAATTAAGGATCCACATTTTTCCTCAACACACCAAATGCTCATTTCCAACTGCTTTCTGTGTCTATTTCCCAAATATCTCACATACAATGTAGTCAAAATACAGCTTATCATCCATGTCCCCTCCCCACCAACCTCTAGTTCTTGATATATAATTGGCATGCTCAGTCAATGTCTGAACTCAACTGAACTTACAGAATTACCATCCTTCTGGTTGCTCCAGTTTAAAACCTTAGCATCACCTTCTATTCCTTCTTGTCTCTTAGCCAATCAGATACCGGAATCTATTCATTCTTTCCCTGAAATATCTCTCTCATCTGTCCCCTCTTCATCTCTACTACGAATGTTTTTGTCCAAGCTCTTTCTCCTAATTGAACTTCTTCACTCATTTGCCACTTCATTACCCATTATTTCAACAAATATTTTGAAAGCACCTGCCAAGAACCAGGCACAAAATACAACAAGAAAGTAAAATAGTCTGCACCCTCACAGAGCTTAGGGTTTATCAGAAGACCACAATTAAAATGAGTAATTACAATAAAAAGGGAGTAAATTCAGTGTCATGTTAATACCTAGCTTACTCTACACAGTAAGAAAAGACCACTATATCCCTCTAATTGCTCCCAAAATGTTTAAGCTGAGAGCTAAAGTATGAATAAAGCTAGAAGTGGGGGAAAGAATGTTCCAGGAGGGAGAAAAGGCATTTACAAAGGGTTTGAGAAGTTCAGTTTGACTAAGAGATTTGAAAAGGTGAGAGGCTAGAAAGAGGTTACAAAGAAAGGCAGAGGACAGATCATGGCCTTCTAAGCTACAGCAATTTAAACACTATCCTAAAGAACCCATAGGAAGCCACTGGAGGATTTCAGGTAAGGAGAGTTACGATGAGATTTAGCAAATCCACTCTGGCTAGTGGAAAACCGACCAAAGGGAAACAGGACCCCTTTCCAAACACTGTCCCTGCAATCAGTATTTTACCCCGATATAAGGATAGAGTATAGCTCTCGGCCCTTTACTTTCTTCCCCACAAGATTTTAACGGCTCCCCCCTACAGAGAGGAATCCAATATGCACTCGGACCCTCTGCCCTCCTTATGGTCCGGCTGACCCTCCTTAACAGTCTGTGCTCCTCTCACCCTCCCACACATATAACTCTCGCCTTTACAAGTCGTTCCACCCATCCTTTCTGCTCCGCGTGGAACACCCTTCAGATTTTCACTCCCTTCTTCAAGCGGTAACTCCACTCACTAATCAAAACTCATTCCAGCGGCCCCTCCTGATAAACTCTTTCCTGACCATCCAGTCGACTAACATGACCCTCCCTGTCCCCAAGTACCCTGGGTAGCCTGTCTCCTGCTAGACTGCAAATTCCTTGATAGCTACAATACGGTACCCCCCAACTTCCAGCTCTGTGCACAAGTTCCCGACAGCGCTGCGCACACTCAGGGTGCGCCTAAGGGGAGCGCGCTAGACACCAACACACCCAGACACTCATCCTGACACACACAAACACTCGCAAAACACAGAGTCACGGCGCGCTTTCCGATGTAAGGATCCTCCACCCAGGCGCCTAGAGCCCCAGGGAACAGAAGGGAGACGCCACCACCGTTTTCCCCGCCCTGCAGCCCGGTCCCTAAGGCTCGCTGCGGCTACAGGCTGCAGGCCTCCGCCACGTCGTCGCAACCTGCCTTGCCGTTTCCCGACGGCCTCCTCCACCGCCACTAAAACTTCAGGCTCCAGAACCGCCCAGCCCGCCACAGGTTAACGCAACCCGCAACTTCCGGGATGTTGCCTAGGCTACCCGAGCCCCGCCCCCACTCCCTGGCGTATATCCGGTGAGGCCAGTGCGCAGGCGCCTCCCAAAGCCTGGCAGAAATTATGAGACGAGTTGGCTTCTGTGCGTCCGTCTTTCTTCCCCGTGCTCTCTGCAAGATTCAGGGCAAAGCTGTGGAGGGTCGGCATGTAGCACTAGCCAGTTTCTCGTGAATTTTCTAAAAGACAGATGTCGCTCTCCACACCAAGCTTCACATATAACATTTACTTTCACCTTTTTTTTTTTCCCAAAAATGTTTATACTGTCTACAAATGTGCCACAGACTATGGTAGGTCCTGCGGAACCTAAAAACAGTCAAGATCCCTGTCCTCAGTAGGCTAACTGCATAGTAGTAAACAGCTATCAATGACACAAATGTAAAATTAGAACAGTGACAAGTACTAGAAGATACTTACTAGATACTAAATTTATAGGAGTATTTGTAGGAATTATTCAGGAAAACTGAAAAGTAGATGAGTCAGCTACCAGGGAAGAATAAAACATCCCTGCAGAGGGAGGCACATATGCGAAGCTGTGTGGCACATGCAAAGAACTGGAAGAAGTTCAGCGTATCTGAAGATGAGAGAGCAGTGGGAGCTTGGGGTAAGGGAAGCTGATTTAATAGGCCAGAGCCAGGACAGGAAGAGCTGTGTGGGCCATGTTAAGGACTTTACAAGCATTTTATTTGAAAACGGAGTTAATTTGCTCCAATATGACAGCTTCCTTTAGTCCCTGGTTTTCTACTGTTAAGACACATCCATACAGGGATCAGCAAATACATATTCAGCACCTTCTAGATGCTAAGAACTGCCTTCTAATAGTTTCCACTCTGATTGGGAAATAGATATTACGTCTATTGATGTAGATATATTCGCTGATCAATCAATATAATCATTCCCTGCATACATCCTCAACTCCCTTCCCCTCTCTGAATTACTGTAATACTGGGCAAAGCCACAATTCTGGCCTTAGCAAAACTACACATTAAGTGCCTGCACCTTTGCAACTGAAACTGGAAGAAGAAAAACACCCAACCATGTTGACTTTAAATTCATGATCACTAATTTTAAGTGTGCCCTTTAAGATGCCCAAAAACCATATTAAAGATCCCCCTCCATTGATTTCTCCTACCTTCCTACATGACAACTTTATACCTTCTATCACATCCAACATATCATCCTCCATCCTCAGTCTCAGCCAGTGATCTTGCTTCCTAATTCATTGAACACTGAAGCAATCTGAAGAGAATTTCCATAAACTCCCATTGCTAATTTAATCCTTCTATTGCATCTTTACTCACAAACCTGCCTTCCAAAAGCTTAACAAAACCTAAACACAAGAAAGATGAAGAGCATTACATCAGTGTACATAATAAATTACACATTAATAAACAGTGATAATAAAAAAATTTTAAAGCACTCAGAGAGAAACATTACAGAGAAACAAAAATAAGGATAACATATTTCTCATTAGAAACATTGCAAGTGAGAAGACAGAACAGTTAAATATATTGAAAGGAAAAAAAAACTGTCAGCCTAGAATTCTATATCTGACAAAAATATCTTTTTTTAAATGAGGATAAAATAAAGATGCTTCCACACATAACTGATAGACTTTATCACCAGCAGATCCTCACTATGAGAAATGTTAAAGTAAATACTTCAAACAGAAGGACAGCGATACCAGATAGAAATCTGAATCTACACAATGAAGAGCACTGGAAATAGCTGTAGGAGTAAATATATACAATTATTTTTCTTATTATTTTAATCTCTTTAAAAGTAACTATTTAAATAAATATAATAAAAATGTATTGTGAGGTTTAAAATATATGTAAAAGTAAAATGCATGGCAACAATTGCATAAAGGCCAGAGGAGAAAAATGGAAGTCTGTTACTGTAAGATTCTTATATTATTCCTGATGTGTATAATATTACTTGCAGGTACACTGTAATAAGTTAAATATGTATATCATAAAACCTAAAGCCATCATTAAAACACTAAATACTAAAAATACTAAAAATTACTTGACTAATCTAAAAGTAAGCAGAAAAAGTACAAAAAAAGGAAACAAAGAACAGGTGGGAGAAATAGAAAACAAATAGCAAGATGATAGATTCATATCAATTATTACATGAAATGTAAATGGTCTAAATACCCTTATTAAACGGCAGAGATTGTCAGATTAGATTTTTTTTAATTGCTGTCTATTAGAAGAAACATAAATGAATATAAAAACTGAATTTTAAAGTACAAAGATAGAAAGATATATCATTCCAACACTGGTCAAATGAAGTTGGAATGGCTTCATCAATATTAGATGAACTAGTTTTCAGAGCAAAGAATATTACCAGGGATTAAAAAAAAAAAAATCATTTCATGATGGCAAAGAGGACATTAAGTCAAAAATATATAAAAATCCTAACTATTTATTCACTTAATAAGAGAGCTTCAAAATAAATGAAGCAAAAACTGATGGAACTGCAATATAAAATTAAAAGTCCACAATTACAATCAGAAATTTCAATGCCCTTCACTGAACAATTTATAATACAAATAGGCAGAAAATCAGCAAGGTTATAAAAGACTTTACAACACTATCAACCATTATGACCTGATTGACATTCATAGAACACTAGTCCAACAACCAGCAGAATCCACATTCTTTTCATGTACATACAGAAATTTTAGCAAGATGAAGAATAACCTGGACCATAAAACAAATTTCAATAAATGTAGAAAGATTCAAGTCATAGTAGAAATGTTCTCTGATTACAATGTAATTAAATTAGAAATCAGTAACATAATGATTCTTGTCAAATCCCTCAAAATTTGGGGAAAAAATAATACACATCTTAAAAAGCCATTAGTCAAACAAGAAATCAAACCAGAATGTATTTTGAACTAAATGAAAATGAAAATACAGGATATCAAAATTTGTGAAATGTAACAGAAATAGTACTTCAAGAGAAACGCATGGCACTAAACACCTATATAGAAGAAAAAGTCTCAAATCAATGACTTCAGAAATTAGATAAATAAATTTTAAAAAGTTAAATCCAAAGTAATAAGAAGAAATAAAATAATAAAGATAAAACTGAATCAATAAAGTAGAAAGGCAAAATAATAAAGAAAAATAATGACAGTGATAGTTGAATCTTTTTTTTTTTTTTTAAAGATTTTTATTTATTTCACAGAGAGAGACACAGCGAGAGAGGGAACACAAGCAGGGGGAGTGGGAGAGAGAGAAGCAGGCTTCCCGCCGAGCAGGGAGCCCGATGTGGGGCTCGATCCCAGGACCCTGGGATCATGACCTGAGCTGAAAGCAGACGCTTAACGACTGAGCCACCCAGGCGCCCCGATAGTTGAATCTTTGAGAAGATTAATTAAATTGCTAAACCTCTAAACAAATTGATCAGGAAAACTACCTATAAATTACCAATATCAGAAATGAGAGAGGTGAAATATTCTACAGACACTAACAGAATGTATTTTGAGCAACTATATGGTAATAAATTTAATAACACAGATAAATGGCCAACTTTCCTGAAGGACATAAATTACCAAAGCTTTCTCAAGAAAAAAAATGGATAAGATGAATTGCTCTGTATCTATTAAAGGGAGGAAACAGGAGAGAGATATAAAGGAGGAAAGAAACTTTAGAGGGTAATGGATATATAGATAATGGTTTCACAGATATGTATGTATATAACACAGGTGATATGTGCGCTTTAAATATGTGAAGTTCATTGTCAGTTATACTCAAGAAAGCTGTTTATATAGATTTCTCTGGGTGGTCCAAATATAAGCCAGATGTGCTCCCCAAACCATAAGATGTCCTGCTTCTACTTAGCCTAATTCCAGCTTCCCTATTCCAACTTCTAATCAGTGTTTCTGAAGTTTTCCCTTTATTTCACTATAAATCTTTTTCACTCCCCACCTGTCTTTGGGTCTCTGCCAAATGTAAGTGATGGTGGCTGAAATCTTTCCTATATTAAGTTCTGAATAAACAATCTGTTTATTCTCATGTCAGTAGACTTTGTTTCCACAACTGCTTATATTTTTTAATGACATTGATTTTTTTTTAATATTAGCAAGATTTGTAATAACACCTGATAAGACCCCTTTCAGTGAGGTTCAAGAGCATTTTTTTTTAAAGATTTTATTTATTTATTTGAGAGAGAGAGAGAGAATGAGAGAGAGAGCATGAGGGGGGGAGGATCAGAGGGAGAAGCAGACTCCCCGCCGAGCAGGGAGCCTGATGTGGGACTCGATCCCGGGACTCCAGGATCATGACCTGAGCCGAAGGCAGTCGCTTAACCAACTGAGCCACCCAGGCGCCCTCAAGAGCATTTTTTATCCAATGTCTCTTCCAATAGATGAAATTGCCTGGTTGATGACCATAAAGAGCCTATTTAAGATTTATTTGAGAGAGAGCAAGAGAGAGAGAGAGCACGTGCGAGTTGGGGGAGGGACAGAGGGAGAGAATCTTCAAGCAGACTCCCCACTAAGTAGGGAGCCCAACACAGGGCTCAATCCCACACCGCATGAGATCATGACCTGAGCTGAAACCAAGAGTCGGATGCTCAACCAACTGAGCCACCCAGGTGCCCCATAAAGAGCCTATTTAGGAAGTGTTGTGAGAAGCTGGCCTTAACTTGTTCATGGGTATAGTACATGATTCACTTGCAATATTTTGCCACATCTCCATGCTACAGAGAAGAGTCTAATATCAGGCATAAAATTTCTAAATGTATGGGCCTTCCTGTTAACACTTCAGAGGGACATAACCAATGCGTCTCTGAGGGAATGGATCATATGTCCTTATGAGTCCATAGCAGGAGTACCTTTAGCCAAGGGAACTCAAGGATTTCTGAAAGTCTGGCTAATTTTAATTTAAGGATGCCATTGGTTCTTTTGATTTTTCCAGAAGTTTGTGGGTGGTAAGAACAGTACAGCTTTTGAGAAGGGGTAATGCCTTACAAAGTTCTTTTAAAAGGTTTCATATAAATTGTGTCTTGGTCATTTGATATAAAAATTGATATACCCTAGGTTGGAAACATAAAATCAAGCAGGTTTTCAGAGACCAAAAAAAAATTACAAGCAAAGGTTTTCAGCAAGGAAATGCTTTAACCCATCCTAAAAATAAACAAATCCTGTGGAGAGTGGAAACTGGAAAAAATTCATCTGAAGGTGTTTAAAGGGTCCTTGAGGCTTTGGCTCCCACCATGCCTCATCTTTACAGTTTTCCCAGGTTGTGCTGTTCACAAGTAACACATGACCCACAAATAACCTCCACTGTCTTTTTAAAGTTTCTCGACCAAGGTTGATTTAAAATTGTAAGCAATTTTTTTTTAAGATTTTATTTATTTATTTGACAGAGAGAGAGAGAGCCAGAGAACACAGTGGGGCAAACAGCAGAGGAAAAGGGAGAAGCAGGCTCCCCATTGAGGAGGGAGCCTGAGCAGGGAGCCTGACGTGGGGCTTGATCCCAGGACCCTGGGATCATGATCTGAGCCAAAGGCAGATGCTTAACCACTGAGCCACCCAGGCTCAGTGAAGAGTCGTTTCATGGAGCAATTCAGCTAATATCCATTTGAAATCATCTAGTGCCGCCAAATGGCCATCTTGAGGGTGCCGAGGATGATCTCAGTGAAGGATATTCTGCGTCCATTTCCAAATCAGGGGCTTAATGTGGGTATTTAATGATGGCCTCTTTGACTCAATCCAGAGATTTATCCTTTGGGGTTTTAGTTAGTATTATAAGCTTGGTTAAGGCAGCTTGTTTGGCAAAATGATCTGCTAGAGGATTTCCCTTAACTCTGTTAGCATGGGCCTTAATCTTTACAATAGCCATCTCCCTGGGAAGTAGAAGTGTATCTAAAAATTCCTTAACTTGTTGTCCACTTCCGATGAATGTTCCAGCAGAGGTGAGGAAATCTTTTTGTTTCTAAATCATCATGTACTACTCCAGAAGCATGCCTGCTATCTGCATACATGTTTATTTACTCTCAGGTCTCTGGCTGGTTGACAAGCTCTCCTAAGTGTTATAAATTCTGCCATATGGACTAACTTTACCTCAGGTAGGGGACTATCCTATAAAGGAGAGTTTAGATTAGTGATAGCATTGGAGATAGCCTAATAACTCCAGTTTCAATTTTGAAGTATGACCCATGAACAAATAGTAGGGCAATATTCTCAATGGGAGTCTCCAATAAAGCTAAGCAAAGTGCCATAAGTCCCCTAACTGAAGACAATTATGGGGTTCCTCTTCTTCAGAGCAGAAGAGTGGTAGGATTCAGGATGCTGCAGCAGTGGATAGGAATGTAAGAGGGAGAGGGCAACAGAAATCCCGAAGAGGTCAATCAACGGACTGTAAGGTGTGCATGTTCTCAAGGAGTAGTCACGTTGGTACTGCATGAGGAACCGTAAGATCAAACAGGGAACCTAGAATTAACTCCACAGAAGCATGGACAAGTTTTGCTGCACAGTATTGCCCTAACACAAAGGGTATCAGCCTTTGCAACTGGAGTGGGGGTGAGGCTACAGTAAGTGATGGGTTTTTGATGGTGTCCATGAAGTTGAATTAAAGCCCCAAGGCTTTAAACCCCAGAACACTCATGCACAAATAGACAAAACGTTTCTGTTGTTGGTAGGGATGTCCAGGGAAGCAGGCTGTCGAGGAGCCTTCTTCAGATTAAAAGAAGGCTTGTGTAACACTTGGGCTCCCAGAAGAAAGTGGATCTTACTAAAGACATAGCCATTTCATAAAAAGGTATCATAGTCTCAGAAAAAAAAATTACACCCATTGTCTGAAATATCAAGTTAGACCTAGATGTCATCTCAGTTGTAATTTTGTGAGGGTTCTAGGGTAGTTTGGGATAGTCTTTATCCTGTTATGAGAGAATGTTTTTCCCTCCTTCAAATAGCTCATGTCCTAAATAATGTACTATGTTTTGACAAAATTGTAATTATCTTTTTTGAGACGTTATGCCTTTTTTTCTGTTAAGGCCAAGAGCTACAGGCTTCTCTGAACAAAGTACGAAATCACCTATATCTTACATCAGAAATGAAACACAAGGGAAATTTGGATCTTTTAATTATTGATTAAGGGCCTAATAAAAATAGGAGGGGGTTTCAATGAACCCTTAGGGCCTAGCTATCCATGTATATCATTGTCCCCTCAGATGAAGGCAAAAAGATATTGACTCTTAAGTGTAGGAATACACCCAGAAAAGGCACAGCAATGATCCACTACAGAGAAGGAGGTGGTTTGTGGGGGAATTGATGACAGGATGGAATTTGGCTTAGGTATTAATGGAGAAGGAGAGATAACAATGGTATTGGTGTCCTGAGATCTTAAACAAATCAATATACTTGTCCATTTGGTTTCTTTACTGGCAAGACAGGAATGTTACAAGGGTTAGTGCAGGTTATGAAAAGGACTCTTGATATAAGGCTCTCAACTATAAATTTGAGGCTTTTCTTGCTCTAGCTTCTAACTTTAGGGAAGTTTGGGAATTTGATAAGATCTATCTGAACTTTAATAGATTCTGTTCCAATTATTTTTCTTATGTCAATGGGAATTTTAGCCCATGAAGAGTCAAGTACAATGTCAAGATCTGTATCAGGAGCATACATCAAGGATAGTGGAGAAGGAAAGTTTTATATAGAGCAGACACAAGTTGATTGGTAATTGATACATCCTCTGAAACCTCAAAAAATAGTCCCTCTGGTGTGCAATTAATATTACAGTTTTATTTGCAAAGTAGATCTCTCCTTAATAGATTTGTAGATGTGGTATCACAGAGCAGGAAGAGATGTTTTTCAATCAGGGACGCAAAAGTTGTAGTTCAGGGCTGGGATATAGGGACAAATCTGTGAGTTGTTTGAAATACTTATACTTTTGTTCTATGTTCACTCCAAGGAAGAGGTTGAGCAAAGATGGCAGGATTTGATGTAGAACGATTAGTGTTGTTGGAAGATATTTTCTATTTATCCCCAAATCTCCTATAGTTTCATTTTTCTATTTGTTTGCATGATTAAATTATGACCCAATCAACTTTTATTAGCAATGTTTCAGGTATGGCTTTTAGGAGACTTTGAATTATTTTTCTGGCCCTTTTCTGACCCTAAGGTTTTTTGTGGAGGATCCTGGAGGTCCCTCTCTAGGTTGGTCCAATCAGCTTTTGTCATCCTGGATTTAGCATGTGAGGTTCTGATCAACATGCATACAAGTTGATATAGGTCAGGCAACTCTGGGTCATGTGCATCCAAAGAATTACAAATTCTTCTATGAATCTTTGCTCAGTCTTGCTTAGGTTTAGGGAAACCTTTCATTATAGCTCTGAATTCATCTCCGATCCAAAGTTTAAATTCTACAGTCACCTGCATACCTGGCTTATGGGAGGGATAGACTATTGGAGGCAACTAGCATTTGGAAGTTTTAGAAAGTTGCTGGGAAAAGACCGAGCATCTGGACAAGGGGAAGAGGAAGGACGAGGTGCAGAAGGAGGGACTTCAGAGGGATAAGGGGGAAATGAGAGAGCTGGCCACAGGAAGGCAGCTGGAGGACTAGGAGGCAGAGGATTTACTATGGAAATGAATCTAGATTATTGGCTAAGCTTGCCAAATTTCTCATTAGCTTTGACCAAAGAATATTTTAGTAAAGCAATTTTTGAACACAATTCATTTAATCCAAGATTCCATTGGATCTGAGAAATCTTTATTCTTTTTCTTTTTTAAAGCACCTGTCAAATAAACAATTTTGGTCAAGGCCAATGTTCCACAGAGTGGCCATTGAGGGCCCAGGTCATCCTTGGTGAAGTGTCGCCATTTGAAACATAGGTGCAGGAATTAGAATTGTAATGAGTGGACATATAAGAAGTTGGAGCTTCTCCAAAAGGAAGAGAAGAATTAGACTTAGCCAAGCCTGTAAGAGCTAGCAGCTGAAAGTGGTGCTTGTGCACTTTGAGTCTTGAGACCCCAACTTGAAGGTAGCTGCCTCCAAATGTAGACCCAACAACCTACACCTGCAGGCAGGTGGAAAACCAGAGAGAATGTTCTCTGTGGATCAAAGCCAAACTCTAAGGACAAAACAATTGAAACAAAGGATAGCCTAGTTTTACAGGTGATCCAAAGCAAAGTTTGTCCAAAAGAATGCTGGACCAGTGTTCCACTCTATGACAAACCAACCTTGTGATCCTGGGAGGTTAAATGCCCAAGGTCATTCAATGGAATGAGGATTAGATCATAGTATAATTTGAAATATATAATTCAAATTGTTATATATGTCATCTATAAGGGCTTTAAAATAAATATTTTGAGTTCTTAGCTAAGATAAAGGATCTGTTCTAATCACTTCTAATTTCAGTGCTTAAAGTTAGGGTCATAGCTCCTTCAAATACCTACAAGGCTGTCATGTGGAAGAAGGATTAAGTTTATTCCTATGGCTCCAGAGGGCAGAACCCATGCCAATGAGTGGAAGAGAGGCAGATTTCAATTTAGACTGTGAAATATTGTTCTAATAATGAGACACTTGCCCCCCAAAGAAGGAGTTACCTTGTGAAAAAGCCAATTCCTCATTTCTTGTGGTGCTGAGTAGGATTCCATGACCCTCTAGCTGTAGAGAGTGCTTGAACTGGCCAGGCCAGCTAACCTTGAAGGACTTGATAAACTTCAAGTTTATGAAATTTTGTTAAATTCTCAAAAGAGGCATACACATTTTAAATATAGCAGTTTAATGTCATTCAAATTCTGGATGAAATTATTATATTTCTTAAAACAATGAGCTGCACTTTAAACTTTACCCCCAGACTCCTTTTTGAATTAGTATTTTTGTCCTTATACCCATACATTTTCAAGAACATTTATTTAAAAGTGAAAATTGTCCTAATAAGGACTCTCTAACTCAATCTTCCATCAGCATTGTTTTCTGATTGCACAGTTATAAAACATTATACCAAATGTATTGAACTCATTTGTGATATTTTAATAAATTATAGAAATTCAATGAGGTTAAAAAAAAAAAAAAACAACCTGGGGTGCCTGGGTGGTTCAGTCCGTTATGCCTCAAACTCTTGATTTTGGCTCAGGTCATGATCTCAGGGGCGTGAGATCCAGCCCTGAGTGGGGCTCCAGGCTGGGTGTGGACCTTACTTGAGATTCTCTGTCTCCCTCCCCCGCTGCCCCTCCCCCCCATAACTAAATAAATCAAACCCTCCCTTTGAATGGTAAATGCTAGGATTTTAATCTGTAACTTAATTCTTTGAACACGATCTTTTCTTCTTCTGGCTTCTCTTTAAATGTTCCTTCAGATTGAATGCAATTATATTACTTTCTAGTTTACAAATAACTTGAAGCTGAAATAAGAGAGTAAGTTCTCTTCTACACCTGAACTGTGCTTGTTTGTTGTTCCCCAAGGACTTCCCAGGGATCCTCTTCCCACCTCACCCTTTATCTGCCTCTTCCAACTGTTTAAATCAAATCCCCTAAGTTTTGCCAGAAGGAGATTTCCTTTTAATGGGCTGTGGTTTCTCTCGTTTGAAAAACAATTCAGAATCCCAGGGCTTCTCCCAGAATCTAAGAAGTCATTGCAGAGGTAAAGTAGGCAAGAAGTTGGGGAGGACGGAAAGAAACCCGCTGCAGAAAGCCAGCTTCGCTGAGACGTCCTTGACAACTTCCGGGACCAGATTTCAGGCGTGGTGGAAATTGTCTTCTTTACCCTCTCTCTTCAGTTTTTATGACTGAACATATTTAATAGGGACACAAACAGTGAGGGAGAGAGAAAGCGATGATGTGAGGCTCTCCCTGAGAATAAAAGATGATAAGAAAATAAAACAGGTGTCTGGCAAGGGGTTCTGTTAGAGAAGGGAGAACTGAGAGTTAGTAACCATCATTCAAACGGGCAGTTCTCTGCAGGTAGCAGACAGGAAAAGCAAACTCGTGTACCCTCTTTGGGGACAGGCTCTGTGGCTTTCTGTTTCTTCCCTTGCAGTCAGGGTGCTCGTTTACTTGAAACAGACTATTTCCTGCTTCGTGGCTGGTCAGGTTGACTCTTTAAGACTAGTGAATATTTCTATTTTAATGTCTCTAATGCCTTTTTAAATTTATTTTTTATTATTATTTTTTTGAGATTGAGTAGGGAAGAGATCTGTTGAAATCCTGGCTGGGTAAGTGGGGGATTATGAGAAATGAGAAAAGGGGAAGGAAAAGGACTTAGAAGCCGGAGAGCAAAGCAGCAGCCCCAGGCCCCCGTACCCTCCGCCCCCGCTCCTGGCCCGCGACCTCCCGCGGAGACCCCAGGCGGCTGCATCAATATTTGATCGGTCCTTCGCCCGGGGGCTGCCAGCACTCGCCAGAGGGGCTTGCCAGGCATCACCCGCGCTGCGCTGAAGCCGGCGCCCAGGCCCGCAGGGGGGCTTTGGAAGGACCCGCTCTGAGCTCGCCCCCTCGCCAGGGAGGCTCTCCTTGGTGGCAGGGGCGCGGTGCCCACCATGCGGGGCTGCCGGCGGATCGCGCTGCTCTGCGCGCTGCTACCCTGGCTCCTGCACGCGGCGGCACCCCGGCGACCCGCGCAACCCCTCCCGAGCCGCGACCCCCGCGACCCCGCCAGGGGCTCCGATTTCGATCGCGTCTACAGCGGGGTGGTGAGCCTCACCACGGAGAACATCTACTCCTTCAACTACACCAGCCAGCCGGGCCAGGTAAGACTCTCGCTCTGCTCTCTCGACTCCCAGGAACTTGCCAGATCTCAGAGCCCCGTCGCTGCTTTGGGTCCCTTGGGAGTTGACCTCGGGAGTCCTCAGGGACCAGCGGACCCTTGTTCCCTTTTCCCTTCAAAGCAATCACTGCCCTGCCCCGGGCTGCCGCATCCTCCCGCAACCGGCCTCGGGGACTACTCCGGTTCATCTCCTACCTTCCCTGGCCGGGTCCCCTGGCATTTCGGGGCTTTGCAGAGGCGCGGGTTCCCTGCACCTTCTGTGGCTCCTGGCCCCCTGCTGGGCCTTTCTCTAGGAAACTCGAGATTTCTGTGGTTGCGGAGGGAAAGGACCTCACCTCTGTTCTTCATCTCACGGGGGAGAAGGAACCTCATTTCCTTTGGATGATTCTGCCAGACCCTTCTATTTCATAGCGCATGGGGAGGGAGAGCTGCTCAGAATCTAAAACAGGAATGTGTGAGAATGGACGCAAGCTGCAGAGCGTGTGTGTTCAGTAGTGACTTCCTGCGATTCTGGACTACTGTCACACAGCCGCGCTTCCGAGAAGCCACAAGACCTGGCCAGAGATGTTGTTGCAACTGCAGCCGGCCGCCGATCTCTGGAGGTTTTGGTGTTAAATAAGGATGGGTAATTGTGGGAAAGTTCTAGACCTATTTCTGACAAGGATCGAGATGAGACAAGGGGAGGAAATGACTGTTCCAGCAACTATCCCTTTGACACATATACTCTGATTATATAATGTAGAAAAAAATGCATAGGTAGGTTTTTCCCTCTAATATGGTCCCCTCTGGGGACAGAGAAAAGAGAAGACTCCCCAGTGTACCTGCATCTGGATCTTCTTCCCATATGAATGTGTATGTGTATCCCTTACTGTGCCAGCATTCCATTCCCTGCTCCCTCGGGAGATTCCAGAACCAGATGACTTGGACACCACAATAGACCTCCCTCTCTAACTCTCGCTGAGAATCAGAACTCAGAAACCTGGTAGCTTGGAGTAGTATTGAGCAGGATGGACCAGTGTGCCCACCAGCACTCCCAGTCATCTCCCAACAGTGTGTATCGAGCAAGTTCCCATCTCCAGTCTGGCCCCAAAGGTGCTGTCGCCAGGGCAGCACAGCCCTCACCTTGGCCTGTCCCCTGTTGCCCTTCAGGTTGTATGTCCTCAAGTGAGCAGCGTGACCATGTGCAGAGCCGTTCTACTGGGGACAAGTGAGAGGGACAGTTTTTATCCCCCTAATTCCATGCCACTCGTCTCTCTTCCTGTCCAGTGTGTGGTATGGACGAGCTGAGATGGCACGTCAGTTGTGTTCCTAGCCCTGTAATTTGCTCAGAATGAATAAGTCTGAAAAAAATCCATGATCTCTGGGGTGTACTATCAGTTTCCCCGTAAATCGTCAGTAAGGAAACTCAGATGGTATGTGCAAAGTGAGTTCTGACATCAGGCTTTAGTATTTCTTGCACTTCTGCTTAGAAATAGATTGACTGTTTCTTAACTGCTGCTTGGCCTTTCTGCCCTTAGTACTTGGTGAGTTTCTCTGCCACAGGTGCAGGTGCACTGTCCACAGCTGGGTCACCTGCCTGACTTCCCTAGAGAAGTGTGAGATACTGAGGACAGGGGCAGAGTCGTGTTCATCTACTAATGTCTTTGAAAAGTGAATAAGTGAAGAAAGATTTAAGGAAACGGTAAACTAAAACTACGTAAAATAAAATACATACTTGTGGGGGCGCCTGGGTGGCTCAGCCAGTTAAGCGTCCAACTCTTGATTTCGGCTCAGGTCATGATCTCAGGGTTCTGGGATCGAGCCCTGTGCGGGTTCCGCGGCTCAGCGTGGAGTCTGCTTGGGATTCTCTCTCTCCCTCTGTGCCTTCCTGCCCCTCCTCTAAAATAAATAACTAAATCTTTTAAAAAAATAAAATATACATTTTAGTAGGTTGAAAGGGTGAGATCATTCCAGATAAAAACAACATTTTTAACAATTGTCATGAAATTATGCCCTTTCCATTTTGCCTGTCTACATGTTTAAATGCTTCTTATTTTATGAAACAATGGTGAAAATTCGTTTTTAAAATATCTTTGCATAATACAGTAAAAAGTTGACAACCCCAGGAGTCCCTAAAATTTCACTAGTCTGAGAAATACAGTTGGGAACCATGGGACTGGCAGATAACTCAAGTATTTTAATTATTTTAATACTAGTATTAACCAGATGTCCTCACCTCTTACAGCTTTTGAGACCTCTCTTTAGTATGCAAATAAGACAGTGGAAACCTCACCCCTGTTACTTTGGGAAATTACCCCCTCTCCCTCCAGCTGGTATTCCCATTGATTTCTCCAGAGATAGCATTTTTCTGATCTATCTAGCCAAACCATTACACTTGTTTCTCTTGATGGCCTCCTCTCTTCTTGGTCCTGTTTGTCCCATGTTGGATACTAGCAGCCCATCTTCCAAAAACATGAAGACCATGTTTTTGGATATAGCAGAATTTTCCTGAAGGTTTGGACTAACATAAGGGAATTGCAGAACAGCACAGGATAGGTGATAGATTAAAGCAGAAATCTAGTCAATACTGTCATAACAGCTTACTAGCTATTTCCCAATAGGGTAAATTTCAAGATGGTGGCACTCTTTCAAAGAAGAGTGACTGCTTTAAAGAAGAATAGTGAAAAATAAGGATTGAAGGTGCAGGTTAGGCAAGATCATGGTTCATTTCATTTCCCTGAGGGTAAGTATCTGGAGACTCCTTTTCAGAGGAGTAGAGTTTCACTGTGGCAAACAGGGTGTTCTATTTGGGTCCACTACAGGGCTGGAAATCAACTAGAAGGAAGTCACCTTGTTGAGAAAGTCACCAGGCATATGTTTGATTAGGACAGAGGGCACGAAAGCAGGTTTATTGAGAAATGAGAATACTCTTGTAGAGACAGGTGGTGGCAATAATCAGATGTTTATACTTGAGCTAGATGCTGATAAGAAGCTTTTCAACAAAAAAATCTTAACTACCAGGCAACAAGAAGGCTTCTCGGAGACTTTCAGCCACAGAATTCATTGCTCACCATAGATCTTTTAATTTGAAGTGTTTCCCTGGAAATATTCCTTTTGTTTATTCAATGGAGACATTTATCTTTTAATGACATACACTTTTTTTTTATGCCCAAGGAACAATCCTTAGCTTTATTCACATCAACCAGTAGTTGTATATCTAGAACCAGTTATACTGCCTCTTGGATCCAAGTTCAAAAAGCCTATCCAGTTCTCACGAACAGTGAAATATATATCAGGACACTCCAGTGGTAACTTCTAACTATACATTACTGGTTACTTAGAAGAATGAAAACCTTTGATGTGATTAGCCTCAGTTCCCTCAGTCTCGGATGGACTGAGGCAGAGAAGCTTTCTCTGCCCTCCTCCCACTTCCTCTTACTGAACCGGACTGGTGCTTGTTTGTGAGGAGGAAATCATCCCATTCGCACAGTATCTGTGCTCATTAGCACATTTTCTCTCCCTCTGCCCCTCCCCACCGCATGTGTGTGCACGTGCACACGTGTGCACAAATTATGGCCTGTAAAATAAAGCAGTTTTTTGCTGTTATTGTTGTTCCAGTGGTTTCCATTGTACTAATATATTTATATAATGCCATTAGCCTCTTCTATTTTTGTCTTAGTTCTCTATGATGAGCAATATTGAAATTAGCTAGTATCTTCTCCATCTCTTTTTTCAACCCCCAAATCTAAACCCTAGTTATGCCTATAAAGAAATTAATGAACTTGTTCTACTTTTCATATTTTCTCCCCATTGTTGCCCCATTTTTGGTTAGTTGTACATATCTGCATTGTCAAAGCATATAGTCATTACGAGCTAGACTATCTTCCTTATAACAAACATTTAGTCTTAGTTGTACAGGTACCTATATATTAAAAGCTCACAGCTAGACTTATGTTAATGTCCTCCAGTCATTTGATTGTCTAAAGCTTATTCTCTAGGAGGCATCTCCTACAATTCTTTCATGTTCATAACACT
This sequence comes from Phoca vitulina, assembly GCF_004348235.1. Taxonomy (NCBI): domain Eukaryota; kingdom Metazoa; phylum Chordata; class Mammalia; order Carnivora; family Phocidae; genus Phoca; species Phoca vitulina. The sequence continues at coordinate 36,409,704 of NW_022589711.1, forward strand.
TTGTCCACAACCTTTGTACTTGCAAGTCTGATTAGCCGAATATAAACCCCTTGGCTTACGGTTTTTTCCCTTGAGTTTTAAGCATATTATTCCTTTGGCTTCTGGCAAAAGTAATGATAGAAGGGATTCTTTCTCTTGCAAGAAATTTCATTTTTCTGCCTGGATTCCCGAAAGACTCCTTTTGCTTTTTCTTTGAATTCCAGTAGTTTTACCAGACAGTGTCTAGTAGGTCAGTCTTTCCCAGGTACACGATGTCATTTTGCAATATGCAACTTCAATGATTATTTCTTTAATTCAGGAAATTTTCTTTAGAGTTTTTAACATTCATTTATTCCAGTGCTTGATTATCTTCTTTAGGAATTCCCTTTATACTTATGTTGGCCCTTTTTATTGTTTCCTGTATCTACCCATTTTTCTAGAATTATTTTTTTATATCCTGCCCCAGATTTAAAATTTTTTTCCTCCTTTTCATCTTCTGTTTTCCTTATGACATTATGAAGGTGTTTTTTATATCCCTGTGCTCCTCCAAATTAAATATTAATTTATGACAGAATTTTAAAATTTATCTCTAATATTTTCCTGAGTTCTCCATTTCCTTTTTAAAACTTCATTTTCTCCAATCATCTCATTTCTGAATTTTTAAAATTCTGATTTATGGCTTTTTTTCATAGTTTTTAAATGTTCATAATTTTTAATTTTGCAATATTAGGCTATACTTTCCATCTGTTTTATAGGTACAGCTTTCTGGCATATGTTCACCATCTGAAATGGTGTTTTCTGCTTCTTATTCTCTTTTACTTACAGTGACTTTGTGTGGGATTCAATTGCAGTCCTTATCTGTTGCTCATCTTTATATTAGATGAGTTTTTCTTATTTTAGCAGGGAAAGATAGACCTGGATAGCTTTCCTGTCTTTCTTCTCTTATCTTTGTGAAGTGATCAAAATGTGATTTTCTTTCTAAGAAATTTCATAGGTCCTCTCCCCCATTTTATGGAGTCTTCCTCTTTCTACTCTAGTAAATTAATTGAACCCAAGGAGGATGTTTTTGGAACCTCTGATCTATAGCTGTTGTCAGGTGACAACCTGGACTTTTTTTTTTTAGTTTGTTTATTTATTTATTAAGTAATCTCTAGACCCAACCTGGGGCTCAAACTCACAACCCAGAGATCAAGAGTTCCATGCTCTTCTGACTGAGCCAGCCAGATCCCCAACCTGGACTCTTTGATTGGCATCTGAAGGCAGGAAGAAGTGGGGAGGGGGGAGTCTTATAGAACTGAATCCTTAATCTGTGGGATCTGACGCTATCTCCAAGTAGAAACTGTTAGAATTGAATTGAATTATGGGACACCCAGCTAATGTCTGAGAATCTCTTGGTGGTGTGGGAAAAAACACATACTGTAACTGGGGGTACAGAATTGCACCTCCGCATCACTAGAGAAATAATAATATTTCTGTGGCTTTTAGGGAATCACAAGGGAAGATGACGCCATCAGTTATCATCTAGGGCATCTATTGCGACCTATTATCCAGATCATCTAGAGAGGCAGCTCTGCCTCTAGACCATTTAATAAGTATAATAATCCTCAGTTTTAAATTTACAGTTAAAAGGATAAGCCTATCATTATTTTTTTATTCATGAGAAACTGAAAGCCAGAATAGTGAAATAAATTACATCAGCAATTACTGAGGCTAGACTATCCAAGTGTCTCAATTCAGGTTCATAATTTTATCCATTTTAAATCTTGGACTATGGAGTTCTCAGTATATATTTTTTTGTAGGTTTTTATTAGGGGTTTCTGAAATATAATGAACTTTACATTGTCTCTGGGTGGTAAGATTATGGAGAATCTTAATGGTCTTTTCTGTACTTTTCTGTATTTTCTGAATATTTCACAAGAAACATGTTTTACTCTCCTAAGGCAAGGACAACAAAAAACCAAGAGGCTGAGCAGTATTGGGGAAGAACACTGGGTGGAGCTCCAGAAGATGTGTGTTTTTATCTCTTTAACAACTTGTGTACCTGCAGCAAATCCTATTCCCTCCCTGAGTTTTATTTTCTCCACTGATAAGAGAAGACTACATTTTTTATCTTTATTCAAGCACGAAAGTTCAGTACTTTTTTTTGTTTTTACGCTCTTTTTTGTTTTTACCACATGTAAGATTGTAATTTTTACATGTAATTGAAGAATATCTTATACTTCTGTACAACTTTATTTTATTTTTTTTAAGTAAGCTCTATGCCCAGTATGGGGCTTAAACCCACAGCCCTGAGGTCGAGAGTCACATACTCTACCAACTGAGCCACCCAGGTGCCCCTAATCTTTTTCTTAATTATAGACAAGTAGGAGAAATGTCTTGCCAAAAAGATCATTCGTAACTCCTTATCTCATAAAAGCAAATAAATGAAACTTTAAATTATTGTTTCTGAAAAACAACTCTTTTTTTGTTTGTTTTGTTTTGTTTCTTTTGAGATGCTTCCCATAGGGCTCTTCACTGCCTGGAAGTGTTTTTGTTCTGTTTCATCTTGCTTTGTTCCCACTTTGCCACATGTGCTGAGCTTGTATTCCAACCATCTTGTTTCTCTCTCATATTCCTTTTGTTTCTTCCTGAGAGCCATGGCAATAGACTTGCTATAGTGTTGGGTTTAGTTTTTGGTTGTTATTTTGTTTTGTTTTGATTTTACTGCTGTGATGCTCCTTTCTGTGGGGGTATTTTAAGTATTTGATACAATATGTAGGGATTTTCACTCATGTGGAATATAAGAAACAGCGCAGAGGATCATAGGGGAAGGGAGGGAAAATTGAATGGGAGGAAATCAGAGAGGGAGACAGACCATGAGAGACTCTTAACTCTAGGAAACAAACTGAGGGTTGCTAGAGGGGAGGTGGGTAGGGAGATGGGGTAACTGGGTGATGGGCAGTAAGGAGGGCATGTGATGTGATGAGCATTGGGTGTTAGATGCAACTGATGAAACACTGAACTCTACAACTGAAACTAATGATGTACTATATGTTGGCTAATTGAATTTAAATTTTTTAAAAAGCAAAAAAAAAAAAAGTAGGGATTTTTCAGTCTTCCTTTCTTTCCCTCTTTGGTTTTCCACACGTTACCTGAAGTATCTCCTACATCGTTTCTCACTGTTGGCTTGAATCTAAAAGACCAGGGACTTGATACCTGGATACTGTGAAACTTCTGTGCTGCAAGAAGATGCCACTATTTCTTTCTTCCTTTCAAACGGGTTGATATTATTACACGTTGCCACGCAGCACCCAGAGTTCGTTAGCCAGCTCTTCCTACATTGTTTAACTCTGCAGCTAACTGAAGTTCCATGTCAACACACCAAGATGGTGCGTTAATGATTTAAAGGTACATCTAACGAGCTATTCGAATTGGGGCCTCACCATTCTTTCTGCTTATTTGTCAGGAGAATATCAAACATACCATGGTGCTGCCAGGCGATAAAATCATAGTCCTTTCTATTTTGCTAAAAAAAAAATACATTTTTGAATATTGTTTATTTTCTTTTCTTGGATATTGTGCAAATGGAAAGTTTGAGGGTTTTTTTTCCAGTACATTAGTTGCTATGCAAACCAAAACCAAAAACAAAACCTAAGGACCTGTATTCTGCTTAAAAGCTAAGGTCAGCAATAAGAACAACTATTGGACTTAACACTTCCTCAGTCTTAAGATCCTTTGGTTTTCATATATAATAAATTTCTAAGAACATGTGTAAACATTGTTTATACGGGAGAAGCAATTGATTTACCTGTCAAAAGATAGTGCTCCATTCCTGGAGAGAGAAAAACAAAGCTGAGTGTCATATAGCAAATGTAAGTTATATATTAAGTATTATTAATAATAAAATTAATTCAAATAATTTGCTATAGTAATTAATTCCTTCAAATTCTCACTTGTCTCATCCTCTCAGTTTATTTGAAGTGACAATAGACAAATAAATTGATTATGCTATTAGGAAGAAGGACAGGCAGGTGTTGATTTTGCACAAAATTAAACAGGCAATTTTTCAATGGGTTGAATAAGAAGAGTGAAACTGGTTTGAAGGTATCTTATATTGAAAAATGCATTCAAAGAAAGTTGAATATAAGCCTTCTTTTCTGATAGGACGGCTATCAGAATCCATTTCCCTGTCATAACTCCTAAGAACTAGTAAATTTTCTCTCTGTTCCACTGAAAAGCTTTTCAAGAGCTAGTTCTCAGCCCATAATTTTAAGGAAGTTTATTTGGGACCCAGCCTTCTTCAGATGATCCCAAGGCTGGCCAGGGGTGTCTATATGTAATTATGAAAGTATTGGTTTATTTAAAGGTATAGATCAATGGTTTTGGTTAAACTCATAAGTGTTTAAATAAAATACTTTATTTCTGAAAATGGTGGCAAAACTAAAGTTTATCTACTATCATCAAGTAGCATGTAATCCTGAGTAAAAGCATCCTCTGGCTACCTGTAGTCTTACAGTTGATTGGACCATTAAGAGTGTAAAGGTTTGCCCTTCCCTCTGCCTATCCTGGGACACAAAAGTTTTTCAGCTTTGTCGGCTTCCTCACTCTTCCTTTATTTTTTTTTTTAAATAGACTCTATTTTTCACAAAAGTTTTAGGTTTACAAAAAATTAAGCATTAATTTATTTTTTATGTATAATTAATTATTAACATCTTGCATTAGTGGGCTACACTAATGATGGACCAATACTGATACAATATTGGTGTTGCATTGATCTTTATTATTTACTAAAGTTCACAGTTTATGGTTCACTCTTGGTGTTATATGGTTCCATAGGTTTTGAGAAATGCATAATGTATCCACCATTAAAGTGGATTATACAGAATAATTTATTTCATCCCTGTAAAAATCCCCTGTGCTTCTCCTATTCACCTCTCCCTCTTTCCCTCAAATCCTGGAAATGGCTTATTTTTTTTACTGTCTCTCTAGTTTTGCCTTTTCCAGAATGTCGTATACTTGGAATCATACAGTATGTAGCCTTTTCCGACTTGCTTCTTTCACTTAGCAATATGCATTTAAAGTTCCTTCATGGTTGGGCGCCTGGGTGGCTCAGTCAGTTAAGCGACTGCCTTTGGCTCAGGTCATGATCCCAGGGTCCTGGGATCGAGTCCCACATCGGGCTCCCTGCTCTGCGGGGAGCCTGCTTCTCCCTCTCCCACTCCCCTTGCTTGTGTTGTCTCTCTCTGTCAAATAAATAAATAAAATCTTTAAAAAAAAAAGTTCCTTCATGGTTTTGTTTTGTTTTTTTTTTAAGAGCTCGATAGCTTATTTCTTTTTAGTGTTGAATAATATGCTCTTGTTTGGATGTGCCACAGTCCATTTATCCATTCACTTATTGAAGGATATCTGGTTGCTTCCGATTTTTGGCAATTATGAAGAAAGCTGTTATAAACATTTGTGTGCAGATTTTTGTACAGACGTAAGTTTTCCACTCTTTTGGGTATTTACCCAAGGAGCTTAATTCCTGGGTCCTATGGTAAGAGTATGTTTAGCTTTGTTGGAAACTGTCAAACTGCCTTCCAAAGTGACTGCACCATTTTGTACTCCCACCAGCAATGAGTGTCCTTGTTGCTCTACATCCTCATTTGCATCTAGTATTGTCAGTGCTTTGCATTTTAGCCATTCTATTAGGGGTATAGTGATCTTTCATTGTTTTAATTTGCAGTTTCCTAAGAGCATATTAGCATCTTTTCATATGCTTATCTGCCACCTGTATATCTTCTTTGGTGAGGTATCTGTTCAGATCTTTTGCTCATTTTTTAGTTGGATTGTTTGTTTCCTTATTGTTCAGTTTTAAGAATTCTTTGTGGATTTTGGATACCAGTCTTTTATCAGATAAGGGTTTTGCAAATATTTTCTCCTTGTTTGTGCCCTATCTTTTTATTCACTTAATAGTGTTTTTTAACAGAGCAGACATCTTTAATTTAAGAAAGTACTACTTACCAATTTTTTTTTCATGAGTCATGCCTTGGTGGTGTATTTAAAGGGGCTCCTGGGTGGCTCAGTCAGTTAAGCATCTGACTCTTGATTTTGCTCAGGTCATGATCTCGGGGTCATGATCTCAGGGTCATGACATGCAGCCCTATGTTGGACTCCACACTGGGAGTGGAGCCTGCCTGGGATTCTCTCTCTCCCTCTCCCTCTGCCTCTTCCCCCTCCTACCTCCCCCTCCCCCAACACTCGGCTCTCTCTCTCTCTCTCAAATTAATTCATTAATTAAAATAAAAAGTTGTCACCAAGTCTAAGGTCACCTAGATTTTCTCCTGTGTTATCGTCTGAAAATTTTATAGCTTTGAATTTTACATTTAGGTTTATGATCCATTGTAGGTTAACTTTGTAAAGGTATAAAATCCCTGTATATAGCATATAATGTCCAATCATTCCAGCACGATTTGTTGAAAAGACCACCCTGTGTTTTTAGTATTACAGTGTTATGTGTGTGTGTGCGTTTATAGCCCTCCTTGGACCACAGAGTCTGAAGCAGCTCCGTACCTGGAGCTCATTGTTCTTATCACTATTTCCAACCTTCCATTGTATTGCCACCACCTCTAACCTCTACCATTCTCTTTTGGCTATTTTTTTCTGTGTATCTGATATCTCTCTGCTTCTCCCGTCCTTTTTGTCTTTCAGACCTTTTATGAACACTGCTGGCCCATCATGTTTCTTCCTCTTTGGTTGATCTCCTCAGGTTGTTGGAGGCTTTGCTACTGGCAAAGGCATTCCTTCTGCTTCATTTCAGGCAACGTGTTTTTTTTCCATACTTCCTGATTCAAAGCCATGATGGGTAATCTCAGTTACTAGAGAGCTGGTCTCCGGATTTTTAAAGTTATGCTATAGAATTTTAATAATACCAACGGTGGAGGATGAAGAACGTATGCTATTTGGGAAGTCAGCCTATATTTGTGTTGACTTCGTGTGTGCCATTGTTTCCTTTATTCACGGCAACAAGATTTTCTTGTCAAGTCTGTTTAGCTACAGAATTGTAATTGGGCTTGCATTTTCTGTTCTTTTTTCTATCCCTAAAAGAAACATATAAAATATCTCTTGAAACCATTGGGATGGAAAGGGATAATTGTATTTTAAACTTAAGAGCTAAAACAACATTTTAATCACCCAGTCTCTTTTCACTTAAGAGGAAAGAAAACTAGAAGCCAGTGAAATAAATTATTTGTCCCAAATCACGTAACTAGCTTGAAGCAAAGGCAGGAACATAACTCCGGTTCCTGAGGATATTCCCTCAGGATATTTCTACTCAACCACTCTCCCTCCCACAAGAGCACATCTGTATACTTACAAACAACAATAAAAAATAATTTAAAATATGACAGTCGCACTGAAAGTCAGGTCATTTGATCACACTTTACATGATCCCTTACATTTTCCCTTACAGTTATGGAAAATCTACGCAGGAGGTTTTCATCTTTGTTTTTCCCCCCAGGAATTGTCCAGGCATCCATTCGTCTGTGTGAGTCAGGTCAGCAGGGTTGACACTAAATAAAACTGAGAAGTTAGCGGATCTGCTTCGGTATTTCACAGAGCCACAGCCACCCACCAACCATGATCTTACTTGGACCCCCTGTGGACCCAGAGGGCCAATCGTCATCTCTTTTATGCTTTATTTTCATCAATGCTGGGTTCCTTTGTGACAGGCACCAGGCAGCTTGGAGACCCAAGTAGTTAGCCTATGTGTCACTAGAAGACAGAATTAATCCTGAGAACATGATAAAAAAAAAAAAATTAATCCTGAGAACTGGTATTTCTGGATCTCCATTAAACAACCATGAAGATAAGCCATAGCAAACAGGATTAACCAACTGTTTCCGTCCCTCTAGATTTAACTGCCCTATTGTAGACAAATTGACTCAGTTATTTTAATTATCTAAACTGGAAGCATATATTAAAAATTGACATGAAAATACTTAATTTTTCTTTGTCCTTTCCAATATTTGCAAAAAGAAATCCTATATTTGTCCCTGCTCTCTCCCCATACCATCTTCACCAGAGTAGAACAATTACAACTTTCTAGGACAAACACAGTGTTTATCTGGGTATTAAAAGGACAAAAAGTGGGGGATAAGGGGAGAGGCAAACAGAATGAAGCCTGGGTATGCAGAGATGGTCTGGGGAGCCTATGGACAGTTAGGCTCCAAAATAGCTATGGGGTATGAGTGAAGTAGGAAAAGAAAGAGGGTGTGGGATCAGGCAAAGTTCTTAGTTGCAAGCAACAGAGATCAACTGGCTAACTTAAGCGAAAAAGTAATTTATTAGAAGGATATTGGGTTGCTCACAAACCTGAGTTGCCAGGCTCAGACTATGATGAGGGACCAAGAGAGACTAAGCCACAGGAAATTATGGCAACAGTCATGACGCAGAATGGTTTTGTCAAGATGCCCACCTGGGAATCACCCCCTCCTCTGCCATTAGATATGGTCACCCCTGGACCCTGCTGCCATGGACCCTCCTGGTGTCAGCATTGCCAGTGAATTCTAAACTCTCCCTTCATCCTTGTATCATGTAATCACCACTGAAAGTACCAAGGGGAAGTGTCCAACTATCCGAGCACAAGTCATATATCTGACTCCTTTGGCATCCATCAGCTGCTTTGCCTCCGACAAAACTCACCCAGTTTAGTGGAGTGGAGGAAATTCCTCTAAAACACGTAAAGGATTTGAATGCTGCGTAGCCCCCAGGTCAACTCCACCAAAAGTCCTCATGGGGTCTTCTCAAGCTAGGGCATTTGTTCAAAGACAGCTATATGGATGCAGACATCGGTCGTCAGGGACCAAGATGTGACAGGGAGGACAAAGGGTGCTAGAGCCTTCTATCTATGCCCATTAAAGAGGAACATCTAATCTGAGTGTCAGAGAAGAATTAGAGTAGTATATAGCATCTCTGCCACCATGTTCACTCCATAATTGGAAATAGTTTAGTCTCTTAAATGTGGCCTTTCCTGAGGCTTCTTCTGTTCGGCTCAAGAAATTTTCCTTTAGGATTTTGAAGAGGAAGATGTTTGCAGACAATCAGTTTAGTCTTGTTTAGAAAGCAGTTTCCTGTAAGTAATACTTCTATCCTGACAATACTTATTTAAAACTATAAATGGCCCTGGTCTGTCAATAAATACAACTACAGAAAAAATTGGTGATAAGTGTCACATCATAATTCTGACAGTCATAACTAATTTTCTAGTGCCTTCCCAGCTTCAGAGTGTTAATTAAGTAGGCCTCAGAATAGCTCTAGAAGAAACTTGCCTGCAGTGCGATCACTCAGCATATAAATAAAATCTAAGGAGTGGATCCTTGAATTCTGCCTCAAACCATAAAATAATTACTTTTCCCTCTTCAAGCCCCTCCACTTGTACTCCAGAGTGAAGGAATTGTAAGGAAAGGGAGTATAGGTGGGAGGTAGGGAGAAAAAGACAGGAAAGGTAAAGGAGAAAAGGAATCCGGCAGAGAAGATGGGCAGACCCCAATACCTGAGAGGATGAGGAACCAACATAGCAGCTGGCTGTCTCCCAGAAACTAAGCCTGGACATGCGTAAGGCCGGAGGAAGGTCATGGGACGGAGGAACTAATGCAAAATCTGTGAGAAACCCTGGTTAGCCATTTGAAGTGAGAGGTAGATGGCAGCCCACAATTTAAGAGGCCACTGGTGAGGAATAGGTTAGAGGAGAGCTTTTTTTGCTGTACTTTTTTGCCTCCTTCAGTCTGGCCTAGGTGCATTGCCACCTGCCCTGCCTTCTCGCCCTTGTGAGGGAGAAAACCAGCAGCACCAGCCCAGGGCTGGCTGGGCAATGTGGGCTCACACCTGTGAGGGCCTGCTGGAGTGCATAGGATAATCACTGTGCCTGTTGACCTGCCGACAGGTCGGACATTACCTCCTTCCCCACCACCCCCTTTACAAGGCATAGGCCAGCAGATTACAATGGAGCAAAAACAGTGTGTGGGTGGGAGGAGGGGGGTAGAAGTAAAATTAGATGGGGGGCCAGACTGGACCCCTGTGTGGGTGTGAAAAGGAGTGTGGTCAACTCAGAGGTTGTTTACCTTAAGGGGCTTTCCTTCCAGCCCCTCTTTCTACTCTGGACCCTCCCCACATTTAGCACCTCCCCTCTGAGGATCTCAGTACTACTCCAGGTAGCTGACACCCCTGGGAGTTCGAGCTCACAGAAGAAAATAACAATACATCTGCAGAATGAAGCTACATGAGAGAAATCAAACTGGACAGCCTTTCCCGATGTAGCCCAACTAATAAACAGGAAGAATAAGACTTAAAATAAGCAAAGTGAAAGAATTGTGGGAGAATTGTGGATAGAAGGGCTTCATTAAAATGAAGCAGGTTACCGTTATAAAGATGAGCCAACTGGAAATCTCAGAGTTAAAAATAACACTGTTTACATAAAGACCTCAGCAATGGGTTGGATGTTAGAATGAACAGTGGATTAGAAAACTGGAGGATCTACCTAAAGAGATGTAGGATAGCAACAGAAAAATTAAGAAATTGGGAGGGCAGACCTGGTTATGATGTCAATATAATAGGGGGCCCACAAGAAGAAAACAAATGGGGAGGAAGAAATATTTGTAGAAATAATGCTGAAGAATTGAGAACAGCCACTTCCCCAACAGCCTGGGGGTGCTTTCTTAGGGCTTGTTGAAAGCTACAAGCTTAGCTGAACTATCTCCACTCACATAATAACAGTAAATATTTGTAGTGTATGTACTAAGTGTCAGATACATGCTGGATTCCAAGTATGTGACAGATAAAATCCTCCAAGAGAGAGACAAAAACAAATGCATGGAACAATGACCAACTATTACAAAACATGAAAAAAATGATATAATGGAGTATAAAATTGGGTAGTGCAGTCCATACGTTTTATGAGTGTTAAATGGTGAGATCAGGTTAAGTTAGGGTCTTCAGGATAGACTTGACTTGACACCTGTTCTTGTGAAGAAAATATGGAGGACAGCATTTCCCAAAGTGTGTTCTATGGAACACTTGTTTTGTAGACTAGTCTTGGTGTTGCATGTAAAAGGCTTTCCAGGTGTAGTGGAACTTGACCCATGTTTTGACTGCCTAACATCTGAGCTCCATTCCTGTATGTCTGGGGGAATTCCTCATTCTATGAGCCTTCACTGGAGCTAGAGCTCCTTCTTTTTTTTTTTTTTTTTTTATTATGTTATGTTAGTCACCATACTATACATCATTAGTTTTTGATGTAGTGATCCACAATCCATTGTTTTCATATAACACCCAGTGCTCCACGCAGTACGTGCCCTCTCTAATACCCATCACCAGGCTAACCCATCCCCCCACCCCCCTGCTCTCTAAAACCCTGTTTATTTCTCAGAGTCCATAATCTCTTGTGGTTCATCTCTCCCTCCGATTTCCCTCCCTTCATTTTTCCCTTCCTTCTCCTAATGTCCTCCATGCTATTCCTTATGTTCCACAAATAAGTGAAACCATAGGATAATTGACTTTCTCTGCTTGACTTATTTCACTTAGCATAATCTCCTCCAGTCCCATCCATGTTGATGTAAAAGTTGGGTATTCATCCTTTCTGATGGCTGAGTAATATTCCATTGTATATATGGACCACATCTTTTTCCATTCATCTGTTGAAGGGCATCTCAGTAGAGCTCCTTCTTATACAGACGTAGAATAGCAGCCCCTTCTTATACACGCACACAGACACACACTAACCCCAAATTCAGCCATGGCGTGTGGCGTCGGTGCTACCAATCACTACTGCCTTTCTCAGGCTTGCGGACTGGGGAGCCAGTGATGTGGAGAAGCACCTGTTAGCAGCAACAGAGGTGACATTGGTTTCCAGCCATGGCCATGGCAATGGGACGATGGCACTTAAAACCCTCCAGAGGCTTTCTGTTGCCCTTAGAGTAAAGCCCCAACCTCTCTCACGTGACTTTAAGACCCCTCAGGACCACAATGGTCCTTCACGCACCTTCAACTTCAGCCAAACTGATTTTCTCTTAATCCTTCAAACTTCCTTCTTGCCTTGCCTCTCATTTCTCCTCCTTCTCTCCCTCTCTCCCTCCTTCCCTGTGTCTACTACACTATTCCCTCTGTTTGGATATTTCTCTTGTTCTGCTCTGCATTTTTCTGGTTAATTCTTACTCATCCTTTGGGAAAATATGCACCCTGAAAATCTATGTCATGCACTGGCACAGGAACTTAAATATTAATGCAATTGCTTAATTGGCATTCCGTCGGCAAACCTGTGATCTCAGTGAAGGCAGACTAGGTCCACATAGCTTAGTACTATATCCCTTGTGCCAGAACAATGCATGGCACAGGATAGGGAGTCAAATATTTAATGAACAAAGTTCATCGCTAAGCAGCTGGAATCTAGACTGCGTCTTGTTCTATACTCCTGGCCTGCCAATTATTATACCTCTCTTTAATGTTTTCCCATGTTTCTATTGGAATTGAAATGTTTAATATAAAACTTAAATCATAAACCTAAAGAGGAAAGTTTATATGGATATATTTGTGTGTATAATGAAATTGATGAGTTGAAGCATGCTTCTTAGAAAAGTGCCTGGAATGCAAAATGCTGAGTATCTAAAAGTATAGGGAATAAATAGCTCCCAAGGGGTAAACTGCTCTTTTCAACAAGATGAATGAGCTGTTCCAGGAAAGCTGTGAGCCAAACTGTGAAAGGAAATTAATACCTATGTGAGATGAACCGTATAACCTTCTCCTTTGCCGGGGCCGGTTGGGCTTCTAAGTGTGTCTCCACACGTGGAAAACAGTCAACAACTGATTGATTGGTGAATGTGTGCGAGTGGAAAAGCACCACCCAATCCCAAGCGCAGGTGGGACAGCTCTGCTTTCTGCGCTGCCTGGTGCTCTGCAGCTCACAGAGTACTGTTGCCCATAGTCTGGCTGGTGGTGGGTAGTCTGGGTGCTACTATCCCCATTCTACAGTTGAGGAAACGGAAGTCCAGAGAATTTAAGGGATTTGTCCAAGGTCACCCAGATAGTGTTAGTGCCAGACATAAAATCTAGGTCTACATAGTTTTCTTCATTATGGCGTAAATTTACAGAAGGTGGTTTTCTAAGGCTGAATCAGGCAGAGAGAGTTTTATTTTTTATTTATTTTTTATTTATTTTTTTAGGATTTTATTTATTTATTTGCCAGAGAGAGAGAGAGCAAGAGAACATGAGACTACAAGCAGGGGGAGCGGCAGGCAGAGAGAGAAGCAGCCTCCCCACTGAGCAGGGAGCCCGATGCGGGACTCGATCCCAGGACCCTGGGATCATGACCTGAGCTGAAGGCAGACGCTTAACTGACTGAGCCACCCAGGGGTCCTAGGCAGAGGGAATTTTAAACAGTTACATCAATAACTATAGGAATTATTTTAATGCTTATCTCTTTAAAGAAAAATAAAAGGTATAACCTGTGATTGAACTAACTCCATTCCTTACAGTAGTTATGAAAATTTGGGGATGAATGCTTCATTTAATAGGACTTTCTAGCCTGTACTAAGAAAGGGATTCAGAACTGCAAGGCCCCTTTGCTCAGGGACAGCTGCTTTCCTACAATGTCACATAATAGACCCTCCCAGCAGGCCTGCTTCACTCAACAGGAAGGGTCTTGGCAGGTGGGTACAAGGTGGAGGTAAGTTGATGGTCTGGGAGAGGTTTAGAGTCTAGGAGAATGACTTTAGTGCTTAAAAATCCTACAAATCTAATGTTGTTCGGGTTGATTTATGTTCCCCCAGAATATATGTTGAAATCCTAATCCCTGGAATCTATGAATGTGGCCTTATTTGGAAGTAGAGTCTTTGCAGCTATAATCAAGCTAAGATGAGGTCACTAAGGTGGGCCCTAATCCAGTGTGACTGAAGTCCTTATAAGAAGAGGAAAATTTGGAGACAGACATGCACAGAAAGGAGGTCAGCATGTGAAACAGAGACACACAGAGAGAACACAATGCGACAACAGGCAGAGATTGGAGTGATGCAGTTGTAAGCCAAGGAGTACTAAGCATTGATGGTTACCACCAAAAACTAAGAAGAGGCAAGAAAGGACTCTGTCCAGAATTCCAGAGGAAGTGTGGCCTGGCTGACATCTTGATTTCAGACTTCTGGCCTCCAGAACTGTGAGAGAATACATTTCTGTTGTTTTAAGCCACCCAGTTTGTGGTACTTTGTTATGGCAGTCCTAGGAAACTCATATACCTAATGCAGAATCTAGGCTAGCACCTTACTGGTCAGTGCAGTACTAGCTTCATCTGGGTCCCTGACCATATTTCTTTTCTGGGTAGAGCAGTGGGGATATGAGCCGTCTTAATTAAACCAAAGACAACGCAAAGTTCTGCTGCTGTCTGAGAGAGAGAGGGAGAGAAGGAGAGAGAGAGGGAGAGAGAGATTGTAATCGATGAAGTTAGCATAAGCAGGTCAAGCACCAAAATAAGGATAGACTCTAGCAAAATAAACCAGGAGAGCAATAAGAGTGCTTTGGAAACTAAGTGTTTGCCACATCCCTGAACAACAAAAAGACTACACAAAATGAGGGTTGTCACTCAGAAATGGACAAAATAGAAAGGCCAGTGCATCACAGCTTCCTTTTTATTATTATAATGTAATATTTTAGATATATAAACAAGTATAGAAAATAATGTAACAAACCCCTATGTACCCACTACTCAGCTTAAGAAACAAAAAGACAATTAGAATTCCCTATTTGCCCCCACCCTATGCCATGCATTGCCACAGGAACTTGAATGTTAACGTAATTCCTTATTTAATTGGTATATCATGTGCAAACCTGTGATCTCAGTGAGGACAGACTATGTCCACATAGCTTAGTAATATATCTCCCGTGCCAGAAAAATGCCTGGCACAGGATAGGGAGCCAAATATTTTTTTCTTTTTTTTCTCTTGTTTCTTTTTTTTTTAATTTTTTTTTATGTTATGTTAATCACCATACATTATTACATCATTAGTTTTTGATGTAGTGTTCCATAACTCATTGTTTGCGTATAACACCCAGTGCTCCAAATACTTATTGAATGAACAAAGTTCTTCCTAAAGTAGCTAGAATCTAGAACTGTCCTGGGATGTCCTTCATCCCCCAAAGTAACCATTTTGGGGAGATAGTTTTTCATGGGTCTCTTGATTCCTGCACATCTTATAGGAAGACACTGACTGAATTTTTTTTCTAATACTATCGTTTTAAGAATATTTGTATAGCAAACAGCCTCAGATGATAGAGATAGCATCCGTCTCTGGAGCAAAAGTAAGGCAGGTTTACTGCCCATTATAAAAGATATGTGTTCCCTAAGCTCACCGTTTCTCTTCTGTCTTGCAACCCACTGTATGTATGTAGGCAGCTATCTGGGCCCATTCACATCACCTTCATGGTATTTGGCAGCAAGGGGAACTGATGCAAACAAGCTGCTTGCTGTGACAAGAGGAATAAAGTCCTTTGTCCCTAACCCAAGAAGTCTGTCTTCCATCAGGATCAATGAAACTGTGGCAATTGGGGTAAAGTCTCAGATCCTTCAAAGCTTTTGAAACGATTATCTTCAGTTTGGTGTTTATCACTTCTGTGTATGTGTATCTTTTTTTTTTTTTTTTTTAAGATTTTATTTATTTATTTGAGAGAGAGAGAATGAGAGAGAGAGAACACATGAGAGGGGATAGGGTCAGAGGACGAAGCAGACTCCCTGCCGAGCAGGGAGCCCGATGCGGGACTCGATCCAGGGACTCCAGGATCATGACCTGAGCCGAAGGCAGTCGCTTAACCAACTGAGCCACCCAGGCGCCCCTGTGTATGTGTATCTTAACTACAGATGGATGATAGATAGATGGATAGCTTTGGTTTGCTTGTTTACAAAGTTTATGTAAATGAGATCATGCAGTATGTATCTTTCAGCAACCTGCTCTTTTTTTCAATTTATCTTCTTCAGAGTGATCTGTATCAGTCCATATCGTAGCTCATTCCTTTCATTCTTGTTCATCATTCCCAGTGCATATGTAAGAGAGTTCTTCTTGTGTATAAACTTATTGGAAATGCTGGAATGTAATGTGAACTCATCTTCAGCTTTAGTAGAGATTGCCAACTTGCCCTCCGAAGTGGTTGTACTAAATAACATTTTCATAAGCAATGTGAAAGAGTTCCTGTTTCTCTGCATCCTTGCAAATGTGGTATTGTCATACTTTTGAGGTTTTACCTTTCTGATGAGTGTAAAGAGCTGAACATCTTTTCCCATCTTTTCTTTGGTCATTCATCATCTCTGCAGTTACCTATTTTTCTATTGGGTTGTGTTTTTCTATGAGTTTTAAAGACTCTTTACATATTCAAGATATTGATATTTTGTCTGTTTTTTTTGTACAAGTAACATATCCTATTCTATGGCTTGTCTCTCTCCTTCATTCATGGTGTTTATATAGTTTCTTGATTTCACAGTGAAGTAGTAGGAGAAGCCTATATCCATAGTGGTGTTCAGTGGAGTCAGGGATTCAAAATAGTGGCGATAGCGTGATCTGACCAAGCATTGTGTGCAAACTGGGATGCAAGAAGCTTGGTTTCCAGTCATGATTCTGCCATAGCTGAGTATCCTTGGGGAAGTCACATCACCTCTGCGTCTTGGGCTCCTCGTCTGTAAATAGAACCTTTGGACTAGATGACCTTCTTGAGCACCTTTCCAGATACAAGTTTCTCTAATGAGTCAAGGTCATGTGCACCAGGCAGGCAATGACAGGACCTATGTGGACAAGTCCATCTTAACTATAATTTGGGAAATGACTGACCAGCTTCTGTGCTGTTTTGCTTGACTCCCCCACACGGGTAGCCACTTTGTCCTCTGTGTACCCACAGGACTTGCTCACGTTGCTACCACAATACCATCACATTATGCTGTTGGTAATAACATCATTTGTCTCTGACTAGATCGTGAGTTCCTCAAGGACAGGGTTGCCTTTAGTGTACCCGCAGCACCTCCCTTAACTCAGTGAATCTTTGATGCATGATGGAAGGAGCATGGAAGGGTAGCAGGAAAGGGTGGAAAGAGGGAGAGAAGGAAGGAAGGACCAAATAACCTGAACACTCCCAAGATATACACTTAGTGAACATAACACAGTTATTAAACTGTACATATTAGGAAAAGCAAATACTATTTTAGCTATTTTACAGGGAGACTCAGTTTTTCAAGATCACATGGGAAAACAGTGCTGTGCTTAATAATGGAAGCCAATAATCTCTGATTTATAATCTGATGTTCCAACTAATAGAGCCTACAGCCTCATTAATTTAGCAAAACCAAACCAGATTTTAAATTAAACTCATTTTCATCCTCTTTATGCAACAGAATTATATTACTTATAATTTTGAACTTTTCCCTACTGACACATTCCAACAGATTAAAAAGGGAGTCTCGAAGCTTTAAGACCTTTCATAATTGTGATCTATATAATATCAGAAATGGGAGTACTTAAATAATTCTTCTCTCTTATCTATAACGCAACTCCTTGCTTATAATAAACATAGAAAGAAAATAAGATATATGTACAGCAGTCATAGATCCCTTATCCGCGGTTTCACTTTCCACAATTTCAGTTACCCATGGACAAACACAGCCCAGAAGCAGATGATCCTCCTTCTGACATATGGTCGGAAGGTCAATAGTAGGCTAATACTGCGTCACAACGCCTACATCTGTCACCTTGCTTCATCTCATCACATAGGCATTTTAGCCTCTCACATCATCACAAGAAGAAGGGTGAGTACAGTACGATATTTTGAGAGAGAGAGAGAGAGAGAGACCACATTCAAGAACTTTTATTACACTATATTGTTCTATTTTATTATCAGGTATTGTTATTAATACCTTACTATGCCTAATGAATAAATTAAACTTCATCATAGGTATGTATGTGTGGAAAAAATATGGTATATATAGGTTTGGTATTATCTGCAGTTTCAGGCAACCGCTGGCAGTCTTGGAACATATCCCCCCATGGGCAAGGGCGGGGGGACTACAAAGTGTTCAGGACAACAGGAAGAAGCCACAGGAGGGAAAATCTTGGCTCTTAAGAACGGTCTGTTACAAGGTGTCGGATTTATCATGCATGGTCAATACTCGGTCCTGCATTGAGTTTTGCCTTTACAGGGCTTACTTCACTGCGGCAAATGTAATCCAATTTTCTCAGTTGCACATTAGCCTCTGAAAAAGCAAGCAAAATTTGAACAGGACTCTTTATCCTTTCCTGGGGGCAATGCATTTGTATCAAAAAAACTACCCAGTGTTTCTATCTCCTGCTTTAATATATTTTTCTGCAATTTATTATGTCATTATCTCTGAGTTTGTTTTTATTGTAATTAGTAAGACCATTATTAAATAATACAAAAGTAAATGGATTATAAGAGCCAGACAAGGAATAAAATTAGGTGTGGCAATGAGCAGTGAGTGGGGTGATATGGTGGTGATATATCTGTTCTGCTCCCTACAGATCTCCTTCCTTCTAGCCCAGTTTCTGCCCCATTAGACACCAGCTTCCAGACATACTCGTGACATTTGGTGGTGTCATGGTTGTGCACTTCATAATAATGGGCAGTTGGCAAGTTGCTGACAAATGGGGTCATCTGCTAGCTGGTTCTGTTGGAACAGTACAGGCTCCGATCCATGTGCATCAGAACCCTGCAGCATGCTTGGTAAGCATGCATATTTTTAGGTTCTCTTCTTGATCTGCTGAATCAGAAATGCTAGGGGGGGGGGCTTGAGGATTCGAATGCCAAAAAGCACACTAACCTTTGAGAATCACTCTCTTTAAGTGTGGGGAAACAAAATGGAGGGAAATCCCTTCTGGCACTAAGTACGTAAGAAGGGAGAAGGAAGCTGCATTCCTAGGTAAAGAAAAGAGAGTAGACGAGCTAAAGAGGAAGCTTGCCTTAGTTCACAGCTTTCCTTAGGTTTTACCTCAGTTCTGACTGCTGCAGATTTAAGCCAGACTACAAGGGTGCTCTCACACCACGTGCTGCATAATGCTGGTGAGTGTTTGTATTATGAACTGCAAAAGTGAGCTTGCTTCTGAACTAACACGTTTTGTCAACACTAGGGACACCAAAGATGAAGTTTACAGCTCCCTAAAAGAGCCAGGCAGGTAAAGAGTTAAAATACTGTATGATTCACAACAAGATACCACTTCACACCAACTAGAACTGTAATAATCAAGAAGACAGCAACAAGTGTTGACAAGGATGTGGGGAAATTGAAACCCCTATATATTACCAGTAATGTAAATTGCTAGAATGTAAAAAGATTAATCTCTTTAGAAAACATTTTGGCAGTTCCTCAAAAAGTTAAACATAGAGTTACCATGTCCCGCAATAATTCTACTCCTAGGTATACACTCGAAAGAATTTAAAACATATTCACACCAAAACTTGTATATAAATGTTCATAGCAGCATTGTTTGTAACAGCCAAAGAGTGGCAAAAACCAAAATGTCCATAAACTGAATAACACATAAACAAATGTGGTGCATGCGTACAATGGAATATTGTTTAGCAATAAAAAGAAATGCTACAACTTGGAAGAATCTTGAAAACATTATGCTAAGTGAAATAAGCCAAATACAAAAGGGCACATACTATTCCATTTGTACGAAATGTCCAGAATGGGTAAATTCAGAGACAAAATTAGATTACTGGTTACCAGGGATTAAGGGAAGGAGGGAATGAGGAATGACTGCTAATGGGTACAGGGCTTCTTTCTGGAGTGATGAAAATATTCTGGAATTAGATAGTGGTGATAGGTGTACATCTCTGTGAATATATTAAAAACTACTGAATTGTACCCTTTAAGAGTGAGTTGTGTGGTGTGTGAATTATATCTCTATTTTATTTTTTTTTTAAGATTTTATTTATTTATTTGTCAAAGAGAGAGAGAGCACATGCACAAGCAGAGGGAATGGCAGGCAGAGGCAGATGCAGGTTCCTCACTGGGCAAGGAGGAGCCCGATGCAGGACTCAGTCCCAGGACCCTGGGATCATGACCTGAGCTGAAGGCAGACGTTTAACTGACTGAGCCACCAAGGCATCCCTATATCTCTATTTTAAAGAGCAATGGAAGAAGTGTCCAAGAAAAAAAATAATAAATTGGACTACATGAAAAAAATGCTTGGTGGCTATCTATAGGAAAAACTCACTTCCATTTTCTTCTGCTCACACTCGACACTTCTGATACCAGATGTGTGAGTTTTCTACACATCAAGTAATTCTGTGACACCAGCTGGGTGTCCTGCAGTCAGTTCAGTTCTACCTGGTTTTAGCATCAGATCTCATAGGTTAAGGGCTCAGTCCCACAAGACTGCCCACCCCCCCCCAACTTAAGATGCCAATTGCAAGTCCAGGTATTAGAGTAAATCTGAAAATTCCCAGAGCCGCTGAAGGCCTTGCCCTATAGGACAATGCCCAGATGAAATTGACATCTGAGGGGACATAGCCCTGGGGTTAAGAAGACTGGATCAGGTCCTGTCAATGAGGAGATGAACTATGAGAATGGTGAGGACATCATTGTGGGTGGAGGGGAAGGTCTGGATACAGACAGTATGAAGGACATAGAAGCAGTAGAACTCAATGAATGACCCATCGACTGAGAAAGCTAAAGGAGTAGGAATCAAGGATGACTCTCATCCAACAGTTCTCATTAGATGAAATAGCTTCCTGGTGAGGCCATTCAATAAGCAAGGAAATTCAGAAGAAATTAAAGTTAAGAGCGAAGAGAGTGATAGATTCCATTTCTGACAGGTAGAATTTGAGGTACTAGTGGAACATCCAGAACTTAGGGAAAAGGTCTGCACTAGAGATAGGGTGTTGGCAATTATCAGCTGCAGCGTAGTAGAGTTTAGGCACAAGAAAATGTTCCCTTCATGAACAAGTGCTTCTTATCAAATTAATAAATTACTCTTGGATTGTTTCAACATTAAAAAAAGCAAATTGGTTTAATGAAGAATGATATAAGAGAACCAAATAGTAATTATATGATATCCATGTGGTTCTGTTTCCTCTGTTTCCATTTTGAACATGTATAGACCTTTCAGGGTTTAACTGCAAGATTTTCTTGTTTCGTTTCTTCCCCCTAATAAAGAAGTTTTCAAGAGAATACTAAGGTTTTAAAACAGCAGGAGGGGAAATCTCACGTGAAAGGTCAGGTTTTACTTTTTCTTTCTTAACATGTCTTTTTTCTATTTTGTTCTTTCCATGTAGTCTATGGTATTATACAAAATGAAGGAAAACACCAGAACCATCTAGATCCAGGGCCACAGTTCAATTTTCTGTCTTTAAAACAGCCTTGAAAGTGTTAAATCCTTGGGGTTGATCTGTGTATTCAGAAGGAGCCATGGAGCTGCTGATGTAGAAAAGCATTTTGTGTCAGCGACTGATTTATGCCTTGGAGCAGGACAAAGAGAAGAATACTCAGCCCCTACGGTATCTGTTGCTAGGGGAGCATCAGGCCATCTGCTAGGCTTTAATAAAACATGACAATAACACTTTGGTTTGAAGCACAGAATGATTTTCCAAACCAAAATGAAAATCTGTCAGCATTTGAGGAGCTTGTAGGTTTTGTGTTTTGGTTTTTTTTTTTTTTTTTTTTTTTTTGAAGACATTTGTATCTGTACCATTTATATTCAAATGAGAAGAGATATCAATATCTTTCTTTTTCAAAACCTTGTATTGACTGCCCAATTCGAACTCCTCAGCCTGCCATTTGAAGCCTCCAGAATCTGGTTTCCCTGAAGATCACGTCAGGTGGCAGCTCTGATGTGTGTGTGTGTGTGTGTGTGTGTGTGCGTGTGTGATTTGCCTTACCTTCTCTCTCTACCCTGGCTCACAGGTGAATGCTGTCCGGGTGTATGTGAATAGCTCCTCAGAGAACCTCGACTACCCAGTCCTCGTCGTGGTTCGCCAGCAGAAAGGGGTGCTGTCCTGGCAGGTTCCTCTGCTCTTCCAAGGACTGTAAGTGGATCTTCTCCTGGACAACTTCGCTACATTTGTTTTCTTTCAATGACCTAGACCTTAATTGGTGTTTTCCCTAGTAAAAGGAGAAATCAGACTTTTGGAATGTTGACATCATATGCATCCTAAGTGCAAATAATGGTCATAGCACATAGCCCAACCTGTCCAAGTCTGTTCAGTTTCCATCCTCTGTTTTTGTCTTTTAAGTACACTGGGCATGGAGCCAAATGTGGAGCCTGAACTCACAACCCTGAAATCAAGACCTGCGCTGAGATCAAGAGTCAGATGCTCAACCAGCTAAGCCACCCTGGCACCCTGACTCTTTGAATTCAGATAAGCATCTACCTAGATGTGTAGCACCTGGAAGAACGTTAAGCATTTTAATTCTATCCAGAATATTCTGTAGCTCTTGGTTAGTGGATCATCCACTGAGGACAGGGCTAGGTTCAAGTGTCAGTGTAAATGAGTAATACCTCCATTCTTCAAAATGCCCACAGAGTGTGCATCCTTCATTCTATAGCATTTAAGTGCTACTAAGTGCCGGAAACTAGGGATACAGCAGTGGGGGGAGAGGAAAACAAAATCCCTGCCCTCATGTAGTTTATACTTTTGCAGGAGAAACTGTATAAGGTACTATTGCACTACTAAGAAAAAAACCAGAAGCATTCAGACATAGGTACATAGTATGGCATTAACTCATTTTTAGTGGCTGAGTAATTTGAGGATTGAAATAGTAACTCTCATAGCCTTGACTTGGGCTCTGGGGCTTTTTTATTTTTTTTTATGTTCCATTTAGCAAAAGCTTAAAAAGTGGAAATATGAAATCAACTGGTTGTTTTATCAGCACAATTTCCCCTTCAACATTTGGTATTTTTTTTCCTCATTGAATTAGGAAGATGGTGTAACATAATATAGACACAATCAAAGTGAACTGGCCAGCACTGAAGAGTCCTCAAGTCCCCGTTATTACATCACACAAGCCTATGCCCAAGACTCAATCACTATCATAGGTCCAGTCTGAAATTTAAAACATAAGGACTTGAAAACAAATTTGGAGAGAAATGAAATAAGATTGGCTTTTTTTTTCCTTGCTTGTTCACCGAGTCTCTCTTTTGTTCTTGCTTGTTTTTCCTTCCATCGGCTGCTACAGATACCAGAGGAGTTACAACTACCAGGAAGTAAGCCGCACCTTGTGTCCCTCAGAAGCAACCAATGAAACAGGACCTCTGGAGCAACTGGTAATTGTAGATGTCGCCTCCATGGCTCCACTGGGCGCCCAGTACAAACTGCTGGTTACCAAGATCACACACTTCCAGCTACAGTAAGCAGGACGTCTTGTGGCCTTTCTCGATTCATTTGTCTGCACATGCTCAGTCCAGTCTCCCTTCTGCCAAGTCAGCACTCAAGAAGGAAATTAGCCACTTGGCATATTGTCTTAGCACCTTCTGACCAGTCCTGCTCACAGCTGGGCAGCAGGACTGTAATCTGTGCAATAGGGAAGCAGTAGGGACTGGTGCAGAGGGGAACAGTGCCTGGCCTCAGAGGCATGTCTATTCTCAGGGGTCTGTGTGAGGACCCTGCCTGCCTGTAGTCCAAGCAAGAGGCCCTGGTGACTGGGTACTTTTGTATTATGCGTCAGTACCACTCTCCTGAAGGAAGTTTTCTTTTTCTTCTGAGGAAGACCTTAACCTATTTTCTTGTCCTTATTGCTAGTCCAGGTTTCTCCTTCCAAGTTAAGAATGTATACAGGTAGAAAATAGTGTCATATGGCTTTGTCCTTTGTGCAACAACTAATAACTATTTCCTCCTTCTCCTTGCGCTACCATCCTTTAAAACAAAATCAGTTGTTTTTGAACTCATCTCAAATTGTTCGTATTAAACATACATATAATAAATTCAGTTGGGGGAATGGTCTCCAAGAGATCTGTTCTTTTCCAGAGGTTTTTACTCTTGTAAAATATTGCATAAACCTGTGTGAAAATTTAAACAGAAAGGTCATTCCTTAATAAGGCCAGACAGTTCAGGGACTTTCTGCCCCATTCTCTTCTAAGATCAAGGCTTCTCAAGGGTTCAGACCACTTCGTCCTCTCTCAGTGTTTTAAATAAATTTTAAAAGAAAATATCATTAAATTGGTTTATTAAAATTAGAATTTGTACTCATCAAAATGTATCAGTAAGAGAACAAAAGGACAAGCCATAGACTAAAAGACAGTACATATAACTATAAAGGGTTCATAGCAGAATATATAAAGAACTCCTACAAATCAATAAGAAAAAACAGGTAAGCTCTTGGCTGCTGTCCCCATTATCACCCACCCTTCTGTGGCTCTGGCTTCTTATAGGCAAGAATCTCGGCACCAATGAGTCTAGGTACTGCTGAGGGTGGAGACTAGCCCCCGCATGTGCACAAGTTTGTGTACCCAAGTCTCTGTGCCCATAGGTCCAGACTCAGCTTCACTGGAACAAATAGGCTTTCTGAGGAAAAAATGAGGTGGTCTCAGGAGCAACAACTGAGAAAATAATTTTGACCTAGACCTCTCACTAGAGCTTTGGAACAGAGAGTGAAGAGTCTCAGAAGGGGAGTCAATGTTTATATTTACCCAATGGAATAAAAAAAAAAAAAAAAAAAAGGAAACTAAGTATGTGTTGCTTAATAGAGTACAACCCTAAGTAAAAGAATATATAAATGTAAATAAAAGGATAGTAAACCAAAAGAAAGTTGATGTAGTATATATATCATATTATACAAGATATTCCTTAATGCAAGAAGCATTATTAGAGATAAAGGGACAGTTCATATTTCTAAAAGACTCATTCACCAGGAAAACAAATTTAAGTTTTAAATTTGTACGCACCTAGTAATATCACTTTGTAATATACAAAGTAAAATTTTCAGAGTGAAAGAAGAATTGGACTAACTCACAATCTCTGTGGAGATTTCTCTATAGCTAAAAGAATAAACAGACCAAAACATATATATATGTATATATAGTAATTAGATAGAACAGGCATTGGTGAACTATGGCCCAGAAACTGGCCGCTGGGTTTTGTAACTAGAGTTTTATAAGAACGCAGCCCTACCCATTCATTTACATATTGTCTCTGGGGGCTTTCACACTACAATGGCAAAGGTGAGTAGTTTGTATGGAGACATTATGGCCTATAAGCCTAAAATATTTACTATTTGGCCCTTTGAGATATAAAAAGCAGATGAACATGATCAACAAGCTTGAACTAACTAATGTACTTCGGAAACTGTATCTCAAAATGATAGAATGCTTAAACTTTTCAAATGCACATGCAACATTTACCAAGGTTGCCAAGTTCTAATGCATATCTTGATAAATTTAAAAGAATTGAAATCTTGTATATGGAATTGAGACAGAAATCAACTACAAAATTATGTCTGTAAAACCCCCAAATGTTTGGAAATTAAGTAGTCTACTTCTAAATAACTTATGAGTCAAAAAAATAATAACCATGAAAATTAGAAAATATTCTGAACGAATGATAATGAAAATATGACATATCCAAACTTCTGGGATGCAACTAAGCAATGCTTAGAGGAAAATGCATAGTTTCAAATGTATATGTTAGAAAGGAAGACTGGCTGAAAATCAATGTGTTAAGTGTCCATTTTAAGAAGTTAGGAAGTAAAACTCAAAGAAAGTGAAAGGAAGTAATGAAATAAGAGCATAAAACAATGAAATAGAGAACAAATCAACAATGGACAAAATCAACCAAACCACAAATCAATTATTTGAAATGGTGAGTAGTATTTTTCTACCTGTTTTTTAAAAACATAAATAAGGCAAGCCCATTGGGAAAAAAAATAGGCAAGAGATTTGAACAGACAGATACTTTACCAAAAAAGGTATCCAAAATGATCCCCCAAACACAATCTTACTGGCTATCAGAAACACAAATTAAAACTATAATGAGATTTCACTATACCTACCAATTTCTATAATTTGAAAAGACTGACAATGTGATTTCACTCCTACTTATTATAAATCCAAGTCCTAAATATATAATTGTCCTATTCATCCAATGGAATACTACACAACAATAAAAAGGTACAAACTATTGCTGTACCTGGCAACATGGATAAATCTCACAAACACAATGTTAAGCAAAGGAAGCCAGACAAAAGGAATACATAACTGTTCGATTCCATTTATACAAAGTTTAAAAATAGGCAAAACTATTCTGTAATGTTACGAGTCAGGATAGTGATAACTTTGGAGAGGAAAGAGGAAGTGTATGGTTGTTTACCTGGTGAATTCATTCAGATATATACTTATGACTTGTGTTTTTTTCTATATGTTTGTTACACTTCAATAGAAAGATTAATTTTTTTAAAAATCAGAATATTTTTTATTATATTTAAAAATTTTTAAATATATTTAATTTTTTATTATAAATATTTAAATATATTTAAATCTTTATTATATTTAAAAATATATATTACTTTTTTGCAGATTATTTTTCTGATCAGAATGTCTTGTTCTATTATAAAGCTCACCTTAAATTTTCTAAAGCAGTTTATAAAGAAGTCTATAGCCAGTGGAGTTGCTAATAGGAATCAAATATTTATCTCGGTCTTCTCTGCAGCTCTTGACAATGTATACCCATACAGATGGATGGACAAATGGATGAATGAATAGCTAGAAAGATGGAGAAGTAATCACAGCATTTTTTCCAAGTCCCTCCATTAATTTTGGTGTAGAAAAAAGTGACATGATAAGTTCAAGAGCAAAAAACCCCTCACTCCCACCTCTGGGGAAAAAAAAAAAAGGGCAGAAAAAGTTTTCTACGCTGATCAATTAAGTGAGAGTTTCTAGGAGGGAGGTTTGAGCATTAGAATATATATATTTTTTAAGTTTCCCAGGTGATTCTAATGTGTAGCCAGAGTTCCTCTGCCTTAAAGCATTACTCCCTGCCATCTAACTATCCCTCACCCACCTCCACACACACACACACAGCTCTGCCACCACTCATTTTCCCAAATTCCAGT
The DNA here is from genome assembly GCF_004348235.1 of Phoca vitulina. Taxonomy (NCBI): domain Eukaryota; kingdom Metazoa; phylum Chordata; class Mammalia; order Carnivora; family Phocidae; genus Phoca; species Phoca vitulina. The sequence goes on from NW_022589711.1 coordinate 36,436,720, forward strand.
GATCTAGCGTTCTGTGAAGCAGTACCTCTAAGCAATTTCTAAATATGGTGCTTACATTTAATTATTTTAATACTTAAATCTATTTATGATATTAAACAATATGAGAATTCATGGTGATACATTTGAAGGAGGTGGCAGCACATTACTTGAACAGAGTGCAGTTTGAACTTCGGAGAAGCCTCACATTTACTGATTGGTCTCTGTGTCTTTGACCTGTCACCGTCACCTGGTGGCAGTGTACTTGAATTCTAGAGCTGGTTTTCCTGGGAGGCTAATTAGACCCTTTGGAGAACTGAATTCTGTGAAGCTGAAATCATAAGGTCACAACTCTGTGCAAGTGTTAATGAATGATATGCATGCTAGTGGAACTGCAAATCTATTCCCTCACATTGTTTTCTGTTTCCACCTCTTATAATGTGACTTGACCTCAGCAACCAGACATTCAGAACATTTCAAAATGCACAGTTACTAGGACTTTGACGAGAATAAGTTAAGTCTGAGAAGAGATGGTAACTGAAATATATATGCATCTCTTCCTCCTTGGCTCTGGATTGTCCCACACCAACCTTGCTGGAGCCCCAGAAATCCAGAGGAGGATGGTAATGGGCAAGAGGTGGGGATTGTGGTGAGACCTGAAGTCCAGGTATTGAGAGAAACACTGAAAAATCAACTCAAAAGTCCTAACATGGCAGTTTCTGTTGTATGTTTTTGAGTGGCAGACTAGAAGCTATGTGAAACATGTTTCAGGATTTTTTTTCCCCTAGAATCATGAATTTTAAGAATGAAAGGAACTTTGGAAGTTGAATCCACTCACCTCATTTTTACAAATGAGCAAACTGATGCCCAGAGAGGTTAAGTGACTTATCTAAACCCACAGCTAGGAAAGGGTAAAATCAGGACTAGATTCTAGTTCTAACTCCCAGTTCTGTGCTCTTCCCACAATAATACGCTATTTCTACTTTGTGTTGAAAACTGTCCTCTGAATTTTTATGTTGCCCTAAATATGTTTCTCAATTCCATGAAACATTTATTTATTTCAATCGAGTCTTAAAAATAAAATTCTGCCTTAAAGCATTACTCCCTGCCATCTAACTATCCCTCACCCACCTCCACACACACACACACACGCAGCTCTGCCACCACTCATTTTCCCAAATTCCAGTGATCTAGCGTTCTGTGAAGTAGAGTGTGAAGTTGCAGGCAGGGAAGAGCACGAGGATGTAGGGGCAGGCAGGCACCTGATCATGGGGTGGGAGGAGCTTGGAAGGGGTGTGAAGAAAGTTAGGTAGTTGTCTAGGTGGTAATAGTTGTGTGGAGGACTTGAAGGGGACAAGACCGGAGGCAGAGAAATTAGAAGGCTTGATGCAGTGGTCAAGGTAATAATGAGATGAACTGAAGAATTTAGAGACGACATTGGCAAAACTTGATTGGACATGAAGAGTGAGGGAAATGGGAGAGTCAAAGATGGCCTCTTCCCTTGTAATTGGTGGTGCCACTAAGGAAATGAGAAGGTTGAGGAAGGAAGGAAGAGATGGTAAGTTCACTTTGGGACATGTTGAACTTGAAGTGCAGATGTTGGGCAGAATGTTGGATATACAGCAGCCTGGTGCTCAGAAGAAAGTTCTGGATTACAGATAGCAGACTGAGTAGAAGTGCTTCAGGGAGGCTGGTCCACACAGTGCCTGAGGTGGAATAACAGGAGACAGCACGGAGAAACAGGTAGTAGTACCCAATCCTTGATCTTTGAGATCCTGTATGCTGCGCTAGAGAGTTGTTGCGGTTTTTTTTTAAGATTTTATTTATTTATTTTAGAGAGAGCGTGCGTGCAAGCAGGGGGAAGAGCACAGGGAGAGGGAGAGAAAAAACCCCAAGCAGACTCCCTGCTGGGCATGGAGCCACACACAGTGCTCAATCTCATAACCCCAGGATCATGACCTGAGCCAAAGTTAAGAGTCAGATGTTTGACTGAGCCTCCCAGGTGCCCCTGCGCTAGGGAGTTGAAACTCCACCTTTCAGGTTATGGGAGCCACTAAACCTTTTAAGCAACACAATAAAATAAACAAATCTGATTTTTAGAGATGAATTTAGTAGTCACATGGAAGATGAATTGGAGAGAGGAGAGGGTAGAGACAAATAAGAAAATGAAAAGTTATTTGAATAGAGAAAAATAAACAATGATTAGGAACTGAACATATTATAGCAGCAACAAAGCTGTAAGGGAGAAAAAGAGTCAAATAATATACATAGGGATAATCCAAACTAAAAAAAAATACACGTGGCAGAATAAAAAATACAGTCCTACACGAGTACTTGCAGGCTTCAACCCTCCTCCAGCCTTCTAAGTAGGGATTTGAGTCTTTGTTTTGAGAGACTTTTGAGTGAAATCGCACCGCCACGACGCTATGAAAAGTAGTAGATTTTTTGAGGAAATGGGTAAGTGAGGAGGCTTTTAGACCATTTTGCCATGTGTCATACTATGTAATCACCCTTTGGTATTTGGGGGTAGACTACAATAATGATTTCCATTACTTTTCCAATTTTTTTCTTATTGAATGCTATATTGGGCAAAGATGGTACTTCAGGTGAGTCAGGTACATCCGGGTTACTTATACATTAATAGAGTCAGTAAGACGTGGTGATCAATCAAATGTGGAAGTTGATAAAAAGGGAGTCCACGATGACTCCAGCAATGATGTCAGAAGTCTGGTGAGGCTTACTAGCAAAGAGCCTTAGTGGGTCAGGATCAGGAAAATGACAGCACATTCCGTTTTGATCCTGTGGAGTTTGAAGTGTTTGAGGGGCAGCCAAGCACAGAAGCCCAGCAGACAATCACTCTTCCATGACCGGAGCTCAAGGGATAGCCCTGGGCTAGACATGGAGACTTGAGATTCATTGATATTTTTTGTGAGTTTTGGGGCCATTGAATATATATGTGATTTTTATGGCAACTGAATATATATATAAGGTACGTGGCTAAGGAAAATGAGAAGGTCAAGAATAGCGGGTAACATTCTTATGTAAGGGATGGTCTGAGAAACAGGAGTTATCAAAAGAAGCTGAGCAGGGGCGCCTGAGTGGCTCAGTCGTTAAGTGTCTGCCTTCGGCTCAGGTCATGATCCCAGGGTCCTGGGATCGAGCCCTGCAACGGGCTCCCAGCTTGGTGGGAAGCCTGCTTCTCCCTCTCCCACTCCGCCTGCTTGTGTTCCCTCTCTGGCTGTGTCTCTCTCTGTCAAACAAATAAAATCTTTTTTTAAAAAAACAACAAAACAAAAGAAGCTGAGCAGACATAGCAGAGGTGCGGGAGGGTGCAGAAGAAAACCCAGGAAAGCAGGTGTCACAGAGCCCAAGGGAGGAAAGAGTTTCCAGAGGGAGTGGTCGTCAGAGTCAAATGCCACAGAGAGGTCAAGTTAAGGCTGAAGTCACTGGATTTAGCAATTAGGAGGTGACTATTACCCGCAGCAAAGGCAACTTCAGGAGGATGGTGGGGAAAGAATTCCTGACAGCAGTGAGGAGAGGAAAGGATGAATGAGGGATGAAAGCAGAATACGATTTTAAGAAGCTGGTTTGTGAAGAAGAGGGAGGATAGAGAATGACATCAAAGGAGCAAGATACAGAAAAAGGGGAGGCATTTTGTTGGGGTGGGTTTTTTTTTTATTTTGAAGGTGGTTGCTATTAGTATATATTTATAAGCCAAGGGTGTATAAAATTTATAGGACGTTGAATTTTATAGAAGCAGCGTCCCAGAGAAGGAAAGAAAGGATGCATGCAGAGTTTATACTCAGACCAGAGCGATGAAGTGGAAGGTTACACATGATCAGAGGGTTGCTGGAAGGGTTGTGGTGAGCGAAGGGAGTTCATAACAGATGGCAGTAAGGAGATAACAGGGAATGATATTCTGAAGTCGATAGTCCAAGTGAATAATAGGGCATAATTTCCTTCAGCAAACAAAGTGGGGGTTTTGCACACACACTGGGCTCTGTGCCAGGGGCTGGCTATCACAGGATGAAGAAGATGCCGGGAATCTCACAGTCTTCTCTGGTACTCACCCCCAAAACAACTTAGCTTTTATCCCTGCCTCTCTTCCCACCCACCCTCTCTTCCCATCCCCCTTTCCTTGTTCTTCTGTTTTATTACTCTCCTGTATGGATTTCTCCTCTCACTCTTCTTCTCCTGTCTCCCTTATCTGCACACTGAGCTCTCTGGATGCCATCTGGTCCTTTTCTCTTCCCCTCTCCCTCAAACTAAGCAAAACAAGGGAACAAAGTCAGCTTTGAGTTTTTCTTATTTATCGAATAAATATTTGTTTCCTGTGCTTAATCTGTTTAAACAAATAGGTTGAAGATTTTATGCTTTTTTTTCTCTAAAGTTGTGCAGGAGTCTCAATTAGCTTTGTTCTATTGGTTAACGACTCTTATAAATAAACCTTCCCCAACCTGTGGCAGGGCCCCCTGGGGAAGGAAGCGCCGTGTTTCATCTGCAACAGACACAATGTTTATTTTGCATACACTGTTGATTCTGTAGAAAGAGAGGACTTAAATGCTATAGTCTTAAAGAAAATAATGGTTTTGAGGTTTGTATGTATTATACCAGTAAGGAAAACATAAAGAACAAGGGAAAAAAATCATATTGATGCCCATACATTCAGTGTTACAACTGGAATTCAAATGATAAGGGAGTATACAAAAGAAATTTCTGGCCAAAGAAAACTGGTTGCATCTGGAAATCTCCTGCTGTCTGTTGGTAGCCAAGAAAATCAGTGTCTTTTTCTTTCCCCTGACCTGGCAACTGAACCGAACTCAGGCCCCGTGTTGCCCTGGTAACAGCAGATGACACCACACTGCTGAGAGGGAGCCCCCAAGCCACATGCAGCACAGGGGTCCCGACTCTGGTCTTGGAATCTCAGGAGTCAACACACAACTGCGTCTGACACTGACTTTGGCTTCTTTAGCTGACTTTGGGCCACAAGTCTTTAACTGCGCTTCAACAGAAGCAGTCCTTGACACTGATCATTTCTGTTGGGAGTAGCTACATAAAAAATTGCCCCCATTGCTAAATTCTGCACCCAGTCTGCCAACAGCCTAAAATTGTTGGTCATTAAATTTAGAAATAGCACTCAAGTTTTATGACTTCTAAACAACGCCTCCAATTATAAACTTTTTGTTAAATGTTTTGACATGTCCTTTATAAAGGAATCTTCAGTAAAGTTTTTTAAAGTGTTCTAACTTTTATAAAAGGAGAATTCGTGGAGAGGAAGACTCTTCAGGGAGCACCAAGGCATGAAGTTGGGAAGGGGCCCCAGGACAAGTTCAGGTTCAGGTTCCCTGAAATGCAGGCCAGACTGGCGGGGTGGGGACAGACATGTCCCCAGGTGGCAGCACTGAGAATGCAGTGGGCTTGTGTGAGCCATCTTCACGGCTAAAGATGAGGCAGGAGCCAGAAAGCGGCAAAGGCCAAAAACAGCCCTTACAAAACTGTAGAGAAAACCAATTTGTCTTTGTGTTTTCCAGCTTCTTAACCCGGTTCACGTGTGTTCATGCCCGCCAGCCTTCTGTTACTACAAGGGTGTGTTTCCCACAAGCTCTTCACACTTGCCTTTCCTCAGGGCAGGATTCAGGCTGTCTTTCACAGAAGAACAAAAATATCTAATAAAATAGTTCACAGGAAGGGGCACCCGGGTGGCTCAGTCGGTTAAGCGTCTGCCTTCGGCTCAGGTCATGATCCCGGGGTCCTGGGATCGAGCCCCACGTCAGGCTCCCTGCTCAGCGGGAAGCCTGCTTCTCCCCCTCCCTCTGCCTGCCTCTCTGCCTACTTGTGCTCTCTCTCTCTCTGTCAAATAAATAAATAAAATATTTTTAAAAAAAAATAGTTCACAGTAAATTACCAACTGGAGAGAAAACAGCTTCATTATATTCTTTTGGTGGTATTCGCATTTTAGAGGATGGCCTTAGAAGGCAGTGCGTAAACTGAAGAGGACACGGTCTTGGACAGGAATTTTAGCTGGTGTGGCAGGCAATTGGAGAAGTGCTTGGAGGCAGGAAGAGTATGCTTCTAGCCCCAGCACCCCTCCCATGGTGATGATGTATTCACCACGTTTAAAATAATGATCTTTTGGCATGGATACATCCAAATTATTTTGTAGTGCGACCTACATTATCCAAAAGGACCTCAAGCCTTCTTTTCCTCTATTTTTCAGCCCACTTCTGACACCCAAACCCTGTGCTTGGTTGTAAAACCTTAAGAGAATCCAAAGGGCAAAAGTGTCTGCAAAAGCAAACAAGTAATTACTTTTATAGGTATGACATCATGGTTATATAAAGACATAAAATCGATCCTCTCCCCAATTTTATCATTCTTGAGAATTGAAACCAAATCTTCATGCTGTTTACTTTGTCAGTTTGATGGGACTAGAACTCATTTCACAAAGGATAAGGCTTTCCTTACATCGACTTTCGGATGGTTTTCTTTTACATAAATCATTTTTGCTTGCTAACTTAGCTTCTCTCTCACTTTTCCCCCTTTTCCCTCTCCCACGTACATTTCTCAGGACAAATGTTGCCTTTCACTTCACTGCCAGCCCCTCTCAACCTCAGGTAAGTGAAGGGTTTCAAGGTTATCGTGATTCTACCTGTTGACAATACCCTCCAAAAAGCCATAGTAATAGGCAGAGTCAGCATGCGGTGTTGCCCTTGACTTTTTACAACTTGTCATGTATTTGCATTTTTGACGTGTTGTTCATATTACTGGGATTTTAGACACAACGTTTAATCTTTTCACCTTAATTGGTGTGAAATAGGAGGCGTGACATCTGTTGGCAGATGTTCCTTGGCTCAACTTTTAGCAAATTGCGTGCCTGTTATGCACCAAGGACAGTATTAGACTGTCCTAGGTGCTGGGGATACGAGGTGAAGAAGAAAGAGACGCAACTTCTGCCCTCATGGACCTTGTAATCAAAATGGGTGCTGGGGGGCCAGGGAGTGGAAGGCCAAACACAATACAGGTACACAAATAATTAACTGACCTAGAAATGCAATAAAAACAAGACAGACTTTAATTTCTACAGTGTTATGGGTAGAATAAATTAGTTATTCCTGTCATAAAGAGAGACCAGGAATGCTGACATGAGAAGAATTAGATATTTGTGCTGTGTTCTCCATTAAACCATAATCATAAACAGAATAAATACTTGAAAACTTTGATTTAAGCCGCTTTTCTGTTGACACTTCTAGCTACCTTCCTTTTTTCTTTCTTGGCTTCTGAAAGAGTAAAGTCTATGCAATAGCAAGTTTATAACAGATTTATTTAATGTCCTGATATTTTTTGTAAATCTTCTGCAGGCTGTAATACAGCTTAGGTCATACGTGGCTACTTAATTTTTTGTTTTGGATATGCTAAAACTGGGATTAACATATATATGGATACTGGTGTAATTCGATTACAGACATTTACTTGCTGGTAAATATTTAACAACCAGTTCCCAGAGAGAAACTCCTGATTTGTAGCATTTGCCCATTTCTGTGGTGAAAATACTTCTATTCTGGCTAATCTCAAGCTGCCAACATGATGTCCTTGAATACAGAGTTGGGAAGAGATGTGTGCAATTGGCTCTCCAAACCTGTATGAGCCAACTCCCACACATCTTTTAGGAGCTAGATTTCCCATCAGTGAGAGCCTCCACACTGCATATACACTGCCACCCAGTGACAAAACCAACTCCTATAGTATATAGGAATATATATGATACTCCTTTTGCTAACGGTGATCACAGTAATGCTCTTGGGTTACAAAGTTCGGCTTTTCTAAGAACCAAAAATACCTCTTGAGAATTCCAGAGCATTTACCTTTGGAAGAGCCCTGTATTATATGTATTTGAATCAAGCTCCAAAATGGAAGGTCCAAATGAAGTGGGTTCTTGGGAGTGTTGCCATCTGTTACAAGGCATGAACAGACTTCCAAACTGCAGCGTTAATGACACTCCTTAATCTTGAGGTTATTTTTTTTTTCCCCATCAGAAGGTTGTGGATTATTGGACAACATTCTATTTTTATTGCTCTGGTTCTCAGTATAAGGTTAGTAAAGAGGTTGCTGGAATACAGAATTAAGTTTTAACATGTCTTGCCTCTCCTTTAAACTGATAGATTTATTAGAGTCCTAGGATATTGGGCTTGTTTTGGCTGGTGTCCTCAAAATCTTAATGTCGAGCTTCTCAAGCAGTTACCACATTTATAGTTATTGGACAGAAGTCTCCTTTCTTCATTTATTGGCAACATGTTTAAAAGTCAGGGTTAACAAACAGTGGATTCATAATCTAATCTAGGTAAATTGGTATAACTTCTTTCTATTATAAATACTTCCTGATTCTGATGATACCTGAGAAATAATTTTGAAGATATCTCAGCCTGCTCCAAATTGTGAACATATTTCAAGGCACTAGAAGTAGTGCTTGATCTTTGAATGGAAATATTGTCTGGCTACATTCCAGCCAGGAAACAGATTCTTCAGCAAGAAGTCTAGGGGCAGGGTAGGTCTAGTGGTAATTCTTGCCTAAAGGAAGGTTGTTAAGAATCTTGAAGAACAGGCTTATCTGCTTTTCAATGTGGAGCTTCCTATTTCAAAATGATCACATAGAAGTAAATGTTGTCTCATGTTACATCTTGAATATCCCTAGTTCAAAGGTTGGGGGGATCTTCTTAAGCAGAAACTGGAATGAAGTACAGGGAAGTTTAGTTGAGAAAGAAATGCTAACAAATGAAATGACAACATTGTCTGAAATGGCTACCTTGTTTTGTTCACTGCTGGATGCCTAATATCTGGCTCAGAGCCCAGAGCCCTGCACACAGCAGTTGCTCAATATATGTGAGATGAATGGCTGACTGAATTAATGGAGATTGTAAAACCAGTTTGAATTCATAACTGTAAACATTCTTTAATATTAACAAATCATTTCTTTCTTTTTCTTATTCTCAGTATTTTCTATACAAATTTCCTGATGATGTGGACTCAGTTATTATTAAAGTCAGGTCTGAAATGGCTTATCCATGTTCTGTTGTCTCAGTCCAGAATATCACGGTGAGTCTTAATAACTTCTCAGCCTTTCAATATGGAGCATAATATTGTCCGAGGATAAATGAAAGAGGAGGGTGGGGACCATGTCATCCTCTTACCCTGTATCTCCTGCAAAACTGCTAAATAATAAAAACAGTATCTTGTGCACACAAGTGGATAATCTGTTTGGAGACACTGATTTGGGGAGATGGAGACTAGTTGACTCCTCACCAAAATAAACAAAGGAAAGAAGGAAGGGAGGGAGGATCATGACAAAGAATATGGAAGACCAAATCATGGGCTGCACAAGAAACATAGAAACCTACTGTTTATTCTAGGTTTTAAAATTTTTCTTGTAACCCTAGGCCATTTCTGTCTCATAATGTGCTAATAAAAAATGGGAAAGGTGTTATAAACTTTAAGACAATGTTTTCAGCTCTTCTTGATATAAAGTGACCTTTAGAGAATTTTAGAAGACAAGGCACCAAGTTTTAGGAGGACTGTTGTGTGACTTTTCTTGGAGAAAATGTTTCCTGGTTTTTGGTTTAGTAAGGAACCCCTTGCTCTGTGATCCAGGCGGAATGTGTGGTGTGTATAGTATGGCTTTAGTGATGCTTTCTTTTTTTATCCTTCATGCACATTACAGTGCCCAGTGCATGATCTCGACCACAATGTGGAATTTAATGGTGTCTATCAGTCCATGACCAAGAAAGCTGCCATCACACTACAGGTGAGACATCACTTCTGTGGTCACTATTGTCAATGACAATACACAGTTTATTCACAATACACAGTCAGGTCACCTGTTCACCAGCATCCAGAAGGTATCATCATTCACTGTGTGCCTTGGATATCTTTCCTTTATGATTGGTTTTAAAATCAAGATTGTGGGGCACCTGGGTGGCTCAGTCAGTTAAGCATCTTCCTTCAGCTCGGGTCATGATCTTGGAGTCCTGGGATCAAGCCCCGCTTCGGACTCCCTGCACAGTGGGGAGTCTGCTCCTTCTCCCTCTTCCTCTATTCCTCTCCATCCCCCAGTCGTGCTCTCTCTCTCTCACTCTCAAATAAATAAAATTTAAAATAATAAGAGTAAAAATAAGTAAAATAAAATAAAACAAAGATTGCTTCTCCTGAAATCAAAGCCCAGGCCATGGTGGACAATGCTACTCTGCCATTCCCCTTGGGAAGTCTTAGGAACCCATGACGCAGTGGAACATATATCTGACAGATTGCTTAGAGAGGTAAGATGAGATACCAATCTCCTCACTGGAGGATGCCAATTTAGTGTGAAGTTTGATCTATTTAAAGGAATTGAATACTCTGTATCCTAATACTGTGTATACCTTTAACAGTAACCAAAAGAGGACTTCCATTCTGGATAGAATGGGTAAGTTCAAAGGAATATAGACCACATGTGTATAGCAGTTTGCCCTTTTGTCATTTGTAATTAAATTATTATTTCAATGACAGTTTTATAGCAAAAATGAACATATATCATGTCAGTAGATTTTCAAAGAGATTCTGTCCCTGCCTTTAGGGTGGTGTTTACTTAAGTTACTTACAACTTGGTCTGTTCTCCAGGGTAAGGTGATACTGTTTACTAAATAACAAGGAATGAAGAGAGGTTAATTATAATTTAGCTATCAAATGTAAAAAGCCCTATTAGGCTTTAATTTCCTAGTGCCTCAGTTTTGATATGCCAAATATCTGTTCTTGTTCACTCATGAATAAGGAGACTGGGACACAGAGAAGTACACTTAGAGAAAGTTAAAGCCAGGACTATAACTCAGGTCGCCTCACTTAAATCTTTGCATCCCTAACCTAAATTATTTAATTGTGGCTGTGTGACTTTTAGGAAAGTCATTTATCATTAGATTATTTTTATTTTTTATTTTTTAAAGATTTTATTTATTTATTTGAGAGAGAGAGAGAGCACACACGGAGGGGGGGAGGGAGCAGGGAAGGGCAGAGGGAGAGGGAGAAGCAGAATCCTCTCCCCTCCCCCGCCCACCGCTGAGCAGGGAGCCAGACTCAGGCTCGATCCCAGGACCCTGAGATCATGACCTGAGCTGAAAGCAGACGCTTAACCAACTGAACCACCCAGGCACCCCTGTCATTAGATTTTAAATAATAAAAACTTAATATAGTGAACCTAAAACACTCTAAAGTATGCTAATTTTAAAAACATAATATACAAGTATTAATTATTAAACATAGGCTGTTAACATACTTTTTACATGGGACCTATTATAGTTCTAAGCACCTAAGTGGACACAAGATAGATTGAAATTAGAATAGTGTATCTACTTGAATTTTTTGTATGTAACAATTATTTTATTGTGGATAAAATCTGATGTAAATCATGGGTATCTGAAGGTTCTTTCTAAGAAATTAGGGGGCAGGGGGAACTTCACTTTTCTTCTCTTTCCTCTCTGTTCACACCCCCACCACCACAGACTTTCTCCCCTTTTGCTATCCTTTCTTGCTATCACAAGTTGTTATGTCTTATGCAGAAGAAGGATTTTCCAAGCGAGCAGTTCTTCGTGGTATTTGTGATAAAGCCTGAAGATTATGCCTGTGGAGGATCTTTCTTTATCCAGGGTAAGAGATAGTGAGGAATGCTTGCTACTTAGAAAAACCTAATGAAATGGAATGGGAGGGAAGGCAAAAGCTCACAGTGGCCTCTTACTACCATCTCTAGTTCTCACTGAGGGTCATCAGCAGTCACTTGCAAGGCAGTCTGAGAGATATTTGAAAAAATATCTATAAGGAAGAAAATGATCAACCTAAAGCTACTGTTGATTCTACAGAATGTCACTTAGTGCCCTACATCTTTTCAAAGTCTTCTGCTCCCTCAGACCATGTGAGGTTTACTCACTCAGTTGGCCTTTTACTCAACAAATATTTGCTATTATGTAATAGTGATTTTATGCAGCATATCAAGGTCCACTTTCTAAGATCGGTTTGGTGGCCAACAGTAATGAGCCACTGTATTTATCGGTAGTCATCATTTCCACAAGGACGTACAAGGAAAATTCAGAGTTCTCAATTTCAGTTGCCAAAATTTTATACCTGGCAAGATGGTAAGAAAGCAAAGTGGACAATTTATCCCCATGACAGGGATTGTGTGAGCTCTCAGGCACAGTAAAAATTGTTATGGGTAACTACTTAGGAACTACTGTGGGAATGGAACAGGCTGTTGATTGAAAACACAGACCCCTCCCCCCGCAGCTGATGAGCCACATGTGATTAACTCAGAGGGTGTTTACTACTGAGTAGACATCGTTCTCTTGCCATTTGGGTGAAATCTCTGCTTATGTATTCTTTAATCTCTTAATTATATAGTTTAGAGTTGTGCTGGTGTCCATTGTCCTTTGGTAAACTACAAGTCCTTTTATGACTATATAACAAAAAACAAATTTTCACTGGCTGGAATAGTGCAAACCAAAAGATGAGACAGCTTTTATTTTAGTAGCTGTTTTCTTCAGATGTCTGTGGCATATTGAGCCACATGGATAGCAGAGGATGAGCCGAGCCTTCTTCACTCCAGAAGGGGGGCTGCAGTCTCACTGCTTCAAAACTATCAAAATGCACCCAAGCAAACGCTAAATTGAAAGCTTAGCCCAAAGGGGTATTAGATGGTTTGTAGCTTTGGGGGTTAGATTTTCCTCTAGTTCTTGTTACAAGAAAATTCAACAACCAGAGCTAATTGTGGACAGTTTTTGAACAACTGTTCAGATGAGAGGCCAAGAACCAAATATCTGATCTATTGTGCCTTGTTCTTTTTTACCAGAAAAGGAGAACCAAACCTGGAATCTACATCGAACAAAGAACCTTAAAGTGACCGTTGTTCCTTCCACTAAAGGTCGGTATTGCCTCTAGGATTCAAAGGAGAAAAATTTCTATGTGAGGAAGTCAATCATATGCATCAATGCTAATGCCATCCTTCCAGAGAAACATCACAAGAAAACTGGTATTTACCTTAGAGATAGAAGAGAGAATCAAAGCATTTTGTTAAATCTCTTCCAGAAAGAGAGGGAACTCAATTGTGAAGTTGTATACGGGAAGTCCCTTCCTACCTTCCACTGGGAACTCATGAGTGTGAAAGGTGGCCATTTGTGAATAATGTCTGGGTGACCTCCTGCAGTTTTGCTGCTTTGAATGGAAATATATTAGGACTTCAGAATGGGTATGATGGAGATGGGCCCTTGAAGCTGTCCTGTCCCAAACATGGTCCTCTTTTCTCCTGAGGACACCCTGACCAAAGTTGTTTCTCTTCCCTCAGGATCTATTGATGTGAATCCCATCCTTATCAGTCTCTTCATCTTCTTCTTCTTCTACTTCGGATTCCTGCTTATTGTGCTTGTTCATTGTATCAGGTAAGTCAAGAGTATCAAGAAATGTTAATCCCCTTTGCCTTCTCTGCATAGGAATTAGAGCATTAGGCTTTAGAGCCATATTGACCAGATTCAACTCTACCTCAACCACCAACTGTGTGACCTTGGGCTAATTACTTAATCTTTCTGTGCTTCAGTTTCCTACTCACCATAATGAGAGCATAATTTCCCTCCTAGGGGTGCCTGGGTGGCTCAGTCGGTTAAGCGTCTGCCTTCGGCTCAGGTCATGATCCCAGGGTCCTGGGATCGAGCCCCGCATCGGGCCTCCTGCTCAGCAAGGAGCCTGCTTCTCCCTCTCCCTCTGCCTGCCGCTCCCCCTGCTTGTACTCTCTCTCTCTCTGTCAAATAAATAAATAAAATCTTTAAAAAATAATAACAATTTCCCTCCTAGAATTGTGTAACTGCAGTATTCACATCAATGTCCTGCACAGAGTAAGTACTGGTAGAGTGTTAGTTCTTTTCATAGTTAATAAAACCTCAACAGAAAGACAGCGTGGGTATTTTTTGGACCAGGAAATCCTGTAAATCCTATGGAATGTAGGAAATGATGAGTTCTTCCCAATATGGAGAAACATATTAAATATTCCATTAATAGCTTTAAATATTCCATCAACAAGTAAATTAATGCCTGAAATAAATCTCAAGGTATACTACACAGCAGGAGTGATGTGCTTTGGTACTATATTAGCAGCTTATTAGCAGCTGCTTTCTTACTACTACAGCATCGACTTTCCAGTAAAATGTCCCTTGAGAGGAAAAAAAGGAGATGATGGTACTGTAATTTGACCAAGACAATTTCCCTTCCCAAGAGTTTGGAGCCCATAATAAAAAGGGCCCCGGTTTCTCCTTGCATCTCTGAGCAGGCCCAAACACTGAGAATTCTGTACCTTGTTGGGGTCTCTGTGAGGCAACTACAAAAAATGGCAGAAGGCCTACAATAAACAAATGTTCATTCCTGTCTTGAACACACAAAGAAAACAAAGCACAGAGCTTTCAGCACACAGTTTTCAGACTACCGGGCAAGCTCACGGCATTGGTGGAAAACTTCACGGCTACCACAGTAATACAGCTGTCTCAGCAGTACAGGCCTAGCTCGGATTCAAAAAATAACTGTCTTCTGTGACCCTCACAGAGCGTTCCTGTTGAGAAACTGAATTTTAAAACCCTGGGACTACCACTGGCCATATCTGGCACAATTGGAGCATCAAAATAATTAAGAATAATAAATTTATAAACCACTGAGAAAAATAGAAATTTGTGAATCCAAATTGATGAAGGGAGAGAGGGAGAGAGGGAGGGAGGGAGGACCTAAATACCTCCAGATACAAATCCAAAGGCACCAACCACGTAGTACGCATTAGGGAAGGGAGCCATTAGCAAATGCTGACAACGTAAGGGAGGACTCTTGCCTACATCAGAAGGCCAAAAGCTGCTGGAAAATATGGAAGGAGTGCTGGCATTGGAAAATCATCATTTTGCATAGATTAAGAATCATCAGTGGATACTAAACTACGAGGGAAATCTGATGAGAATCAAGGCACTGCACTGCCATAAAGTGTATCCCCATGATTTGCTTCCTAGTTGTAAGGGAAACATAGTAACTCTCCAATGGAAACTCAGACCAGGATTGGCTGGGTGATCAAAATTAATGTGAGCGAGGGGAAGATGGATGTTGTGTGCCTCCACATGGGACACTCTGAGGAGACAGCACCACGTATGCAATATTCCAGCCAGAAAGGCATATTTTGTATGTAATCCTGAGGACAAACTGAACTAACTCAAAATGACAAACATTCTATTAGAACGTGTCTTCAGAGACAAAGGAAGGCCGTGGAAATGGTCTAGATTGAAGGAGACGAAAGAGATATGGGCAACTAAAGGCAACACCTGGTCTCAGACTGGATCTTTTGCTAGAAGAAGAATATGCTATAAAGGACATTATTGGATCAATTAACAAAATTGTAATACAGACAGATTAGGTAAGAGTATCATATTGATGTTAAATTTGCTGAATTTGACAACGATACTGTGGTTAAGGAAGAGAATATCAGAATATCTTTATTCTTTGGAAGTATTGAGGGTGTCTGGCTGGCTCAGTCAGTAGAGCATGAGACTCTTGATCTCGGGGTCGTGAGTTTGAGCCCCATGTTGGGCACAGAGCTTACTTTAAAAAAATGGAAATACTTAGGAATAACAGTTCATTACATAAGCAACTTACTTTCAAATGGTTCAAAAAATTATATATATATATTTTAATGTGTGTATATATATATATATATATATACACACATATATTATACACATGCAGAATGATAAAGCAAATGGGGTATCATGCTAACAATAAGTGAATCTAAATAAAGGGTATTTGGGTGTTTTATATTTTATTCTTATTTTTACAACTTCTCTGTAAATTTGAAGTTATTTTCTAATAAAAGTTAAAAACAAAAACCCTAGTGTATAGGCAAATATATCTGGAAAGTATATACATTAACCGATTATCAGCCTACTTAATTTACTAGATCATAATGGCTGACATTTAATAGGCACCATGCTGAGCCCTCTGAGCAGATTATCTCATCTAATGCCCTACAATAAGTACTAGTATTATCACCACCTGATGGTTAAGGAAATTGAGGCATAGAGATATGAAGCAGTTCGACCAAAAATTCATAGCCAATAAATGAGGGACCTGGGATTTGTCTGGATTTCCAGGCAGCCTGGCTCTAGAGCCTGGCAGGCTAGTCAAGACGGGTCTGGAGTGGTCAGGGCATGTGAGGGAGGGCAGCCCTGATCAGGGAGGCCAAACCAAAAGTCTGGCACCCCGGCATGGATGCGATTGGGAAAGGACCCAAAAAGCTCTCAATTTTGACTCAGATGAGCTCCAAGGTCATGGAAAAAGAAGTTCATCTCTTCTGCCTCTCTTAGGAAAACCATCTCTATGCCTGATGATTTAAATTTTAGAAGATAGGATTTTACCTCTTTAGTTAACAGCATGCATAATCAACATACCAACAGACAAAAAATTAAGACCTGGCTATCAATCTCCCTAAAGTTGTCATTCAGCCTACAGAAGCAAGCACAGCTTTTGCAAGTTGAGGTAGAAGGCTCTGTTGAAACCTCTGGCTGCCAGCTTATTTTGCTACAGTCAATTGCACTAGCATAAATTCTTTCCGAATATAGAGAAACTGAAAATAGAAATCTGGAGACATAAGAACTATTTGGCATTCTTAATAAGAGGATAGACTAAGGGAAAACGCTAACAGAACTCTTCCCTCATTGAACTCAGCAGAAATAACAGTTTTCTACAAAACCAAATGAAGCCAGTCCTGGAGCATAATGCCATTTGCTTGATGAGCTCCCTGTACTTTATTATTAATACATCTGGGGTTTGCAGTACATGCTAGGAAATCAGAATGAAACATGAATAAGAGACATGGCTCCTGCCCTCAGGGAGCTAAGAATCCAAAGTATTAGCTGTACTGACTTGAACCTAAACCCCATTCCCCTCCCATTCCCAGCCACAATCCGTTCAACAAGTATTTAAGGAGCCACTACAATAAATGTGCACACCCTGGGCCAAACCCTGGATATATGTTCTCTTTTTTTTTCTTTTTTTTATTATTATGTTATGTTAGTCACCATACAATACATCATTAGTTTTTGATGTAGTGTTCCATGATTCATTGTTTGC
>NW_022589711.1:37113105-37513486 GCF_004348235.1 Phoca vitulina
TCCTTCCTTCCTTCCTTCCTTCCTTCCTTCCTTCCTTCCTTCCTTCCTTCCTTCCTTCCTTCCTTCCCTCCCTCCCTCTCTCTCTCCCTTCCTTCTTCCCTCCCTCCCTCCCTTCCTCCCTCCCTCCCTTCTTTCCTTCAGCTACACCATTAAGTTTTCCGAAGCTTCAAGTATGGAGAACAAGGGGGCAAAATTGTGAAGTAGGAACACATTTGCCCTGTGATCTTCAGGCCCATCCCCAAATCTGGATCAAGCCTTCATTCCTGTTGTCCTTCCCCTCTCTTCCCTCTACCAAAAAGTAAGAGCTTTACATTTTGTCTGAAGGATAAGAAGAGACTGATAATACTGGTGGGATTTTCAGGGCCAAAGGAAAAGTCCCAGGGAAGCCTTTTTACTCGGCTCTGGAGGTTCTCACAGTCTCCCTCAGATAGCCCAGGCCTTTGGCTTGCTTGATTCCACATTCATTCTGCTGTTACTTCCAAGAAGGGACTGAGAAATGCCTGACTATGCATCTAACATTGCAAATACAACGGACTGATATATGAAGTTGTTTGGGTCATTTGAATTTTCACCAATTTATGAGTGAAACATTTACTGAGAATACCCTTGTGTAAATGGATCCATAAGGCCATAGATGATCTGAAATCTCAAACAGTGGAAGAAATTCATCCATAAGGACCTTTGATATTTGAAACGTATATTAATCAATCAGCTTCTCTCAGACCTCGGTGCCCAGGAAAACCTGGTTCTACTTTTATCTTTGTGGACCCTGTGAAAATCATACCTGGAGCTCAGAATCAAAATTTAGGTTGCATTTTCACATTTTGCAATGATATGGGACCTCATGGTATGTTTTTGTAAGTAAAATTTATCCCCTAGCCTCATTTAAGTGTCAATTCCTTATTTTACTCAATGCTGATTTCTTTTTTATAGTTATGTATATTTTCCTACATATTTACTAATGTATTGAGTATCCTTTTAAGCCAACTGAAATCCCTTTAGTTATGAGGTAAGGATATAATCAAACAATCAGGAAGTAATTGAACATCAACGTTATGGAACCCATTCTAAATATAAGTTAAAACTCCAGCTTCGGGTATTATCAAGCTACATGCTTTATGAATTTCTATACTTTGAGCATCTGATTCCAGTGGCATAAAACACTGAATGTTCAAACACCTTCTTTATTCTCTTATAGTACAGCTTGTGAAAGCTAAGTTTTAACTCTGGGGACAAAGGCATTGGACAGCTATAATTCTAGATAACATTCTGAAAGACACCTATGCTCTCATTCTGAAGCTGAAATGAAATGGCTTCTTCTTGAGGAGGGAGGACCTGCTGGGACTAAGGAGGAAAGTCAATGAAATCTGAGGATGATGCCTTTAAATCCTCTTATATCATAAACCTTTTGAGACACCTTTTAGGAGTTTGATTTTTTTTATAAAGCTCTTTCCTTACAAATTTAGCTGCTGCCCTATTGTAACCTTTTCTTTTGTTCACTAAATCTGGGGAACAAAAACACAGAGATGCTGCATCCGTGGGTGATACAAAAATGAACAAAGGGATCTACTTAAATTCACAGTGGAAGTATGCAGTTTGAACTTGGCTTTGGATAGGCCTTAAAGAAGGATCTTTATATTCAAATGTATAGTTAATAAGTTTGGTCCTTTTTTTCTGCTTCAAAAGAAATTATAAATTTAAAAAGTGTTTATATTAAAACCAGCATCTTCTTACTTACGAATCTGTTCTTCTTTTGATCTCTATATCATCATATACTTAATTTAAAGGAAAAATAAAGTTTTATCTTTAGTGAGTTCAAAGATCCAGCATAACTCCCAGGATTTGGAAAATATCAACTGGTGTTAGGGTATAGTTATGTAAGAAATTAATTTTTCGACTTTGGGAAAACTTTTATCTGAACTTCAACAAGTGAGAAAACAGAACCCCATCGTGTCATTTTTAAAAAGCTATTTTACTAAAATAATCACAGAGCTTCCCAGTCCACAGAACTTCCTTTGGGCCTCTGTTGCTGCACTGTTTTGAAACTGCTTTTGAAGCAGTTCTTGAGATTTATGCTCAGATGTTCTCTTTGCTTATGTCTTCCTAGAAAAAACAAGTTCCAATGTGACAACTGGTTTTCAAGCATAGTTTGTCGGTAGAAGGGGGCTACATTATTTCTCTATAGAGGGCGTGGGCTTGAGCCATGATAGATTGTTTTACTGAAAAAATGAAGGCCTTCTAGCTCAAAGCAACAAGGAAAAGCCAGGGAAAAAGGTAAATTTGTTTTGCTGGATTACTAGTTAAGTGAGAAGCACAGAGGTAGTTTGATGTGGGCTAGTTTAAGACAAGTAGCTGAAACTACATCTCAATAGCCCACCTAGGGTGATCATCATAAAACCAGGCACAGGATTTCCTTAAGAAAGAATAACACGTAAGTCCTTTTGGCTCATGGTAAGATGAAGAAGATCCTAGATAAATGTTGTTGGAACTCAAAACCTTGGGAGACATTGGTAAGTAAATGAAGTAGAAGGCATACTTCAAAATTACTCTAATAAGGAACAAGATATTTCATCTTTACTGTGTTCTTTATATGTTCTTTCATATAATATTTTTATATGATTTACATGTTATAGGAAAAAAGATATTAAGCTGTAAGAGAGTATTCTATAGCTACAGGTAACATTCTAATGATCTCATCTTACTTCACTGGGTTGATCTTATTTTCTCATTTTCCCAAATGAAACCTCTGCATTAATATGAGAAGTTGGACACTTTGCCATCCCTTGCATTTGTTAATTCTCTTCTGCTGACTTTGTCCTGAGTTCTGAAATACTGTGCTTTCGTTATTACTAAACCTTATGTACCATTTGAGAACCCTATTCAAAGTTCTTTCTTCTCTGTGGAGCCTTCTTCCATTGCTGGAGTCCACCCCGAGTTCTCTCTTTTCTTAGTTCCAACTGGTTGGTGAGGTAATAGAGTGAAACATTAATTTCTGTTTTGGTCTTTTTTTCCCCCCATTAAACAAGAAAACTTTCATAACAGTAAGGCAATTAAGAAAGGCTGAGCTTGTGCACAGTTCTGGGCTCCCTTGCCGCAGGAAGCTGTGGCCTCAGAGTCCGAATCAGAAGTTAGGCCTTAAAGACAAGGCCCCAGGACAGCGGGCTCTATTTTTGGAATCTAGGCCCTCTAAGGCGAATTCAGCTAGGCCCTTTCTAGCTTAATTGTGAGGTGAGGAGGGTGAGGCTGGTGCTTTGGAGTTACACTGAGGTGGCTTGACAGGGGAGAAAAAGAATCAACTACCCCTCAAATGGGGAAACTGATAAAGTTTGAAGTCTCTGCTTACACACAGCTCTAGTTGGGGGTAATTTCTTGGTACACTTCTGGAGGCTGGACATAAAAAGGTACTGCCTTGAGAGGAACAGTGATGGTCTTGGGGCAAGGACCACTGTGAGGGGCCTCTCGACACCCAGCTAAGGCAAATCTGAACTTCTTACGCATGTACCACATAATTCAGTACATTATTGATTATTGTCTCTTTTCATTTGTGCTTGTCTATGTCTACAAGAAGAGTCCAAGCTTCCCGCAGGCTAGTACTTTACCTTGTTATAACTACAGCTACAACTACTGATTATTGGACCCTTCACGCTGCCCAACACGTTTCTTTACATTGAGGAGGTCCTAACTGAGTATTTGTTAGGTCAGGTCTCCATTGAACTTCCCAAACATGCTGGCAGTGTAGCTGGGAACTTCCAGTGGCACCTTTTCTCTGAGGTATGTCTGCATGTAACAGTCCCATACCTTCCTCTGAGGTATGTCTGCATGTGGTAGTCCCAGGGGGTCTTTCTGTCTTGAAGTTCTGTGTAATGCTCTTCCCCTTCTCCTTTACTATCTACTGCCTCTCATCAGGGAATAATAGTCATAGTTCTATTTTCAGTATGAATTTAAGGTCTAAAGCAGTGGGTTTTTTTATGTGTTCACTGAGTTTCTCACAAACTGTGCTCACGCATTTATGGTTTCTGACACAGGCCTTAGTGTCCCCATCTCCTGGATTCCATTTCTCCCAAGAGACAGCTCATTAGGTCCTCCCGTCAGCTGAGGAGTCAATGCAGCTCAAAGCAGAGCCAATACCTTATAACCCAAAGTGAGAAGAGACAACCAAGCTCTGATGTGATATAAAAATGATCAGGCCAAACTCCCACCACTCTTGCCTAACTTAGGGAAGCTAAACTGCTTGCTCGCAGATGTTACAGAGATATCTGTCAATCAGCTTTGATAACTGGGTATGTATTTTTGCATAAACAATGTCGGAGGGAGATTGTTTAGAATATTTTCACTTGGTGGCCACTGGGTGTCCTCATTTACAAAGTAAATAAGTAAATACACACTATTTACTGTAGGTCACCAGAGGGAATAAAAGACACTAGGTTTCTCTTTGGCCTTTCACATACTGGGTATAAATGTATTATTGAACTTAGAGCCAGGTCAGATATGGGTACTGTTTATAAATGCTCAGGTAAAATTGGTAAGGTTTACAACCAAAGTAACTTTTGCAGGTTGTAGACAGAATTTATAAGGCCATTTCCTCAACAGAGGGGACTGTGATCCAGCTATTTGTTTGAAAACTGGCATGGGATTTTGACTATCTGCGTAGAGAGCCAGGAGAGAGGAGCAGAGAAGGTCTTAATTTATTCTTTAAAAGAAAAGAGAACACCAAATATCTCCATGGGATATTTGTTAGATTCTGTTTTTATCTCAACTTCTCTGAAAACCAATTAAAAATAATAATGAGAGAGACAAAACAGGTCCTTTTCCTGGAAACCTAACATAATGAGGAAAAACAGTACATTGAGCAGGGTCATATAGTGATTCTGAATCATTTCAAATTTAAAGACAAAGAACTAAGTTATTTCTTTGTGGACCAGTTATCCTACCTGCAACATGAAGATGCATTTGCTTCACAGGGATGTAGTAGGGGAAATAAAACAAAATACGGAGGCATGTTGGGTTCCTAGGAAGAGAAGCTATAACTGACAGATTTTAGGGCAGTACTAACATTCTAATTGTCGTCGAGTCACAGTTGTGTGTCTCGTCCCGGACGGCAGACGGCGGCAAGTCAAGGTCAGAGTATGTGCAGCCAACAAATGTTTACCGCTCTTAGGCACCAGTGTGATGTCCTCCTGGGTCATCACTTCGTGCTCTGTAAAGTGATTTGTGCATGCCTAGGATTGTCAGTGCTTCTAAACTTCTATTACATATATCTCTGACGAGGTTCTTTCCTTGCAAGGCCAACAGGATTTCCAACCCCCTACCCTGGAAATTTCTCCAACTTGAGATACAGAACTACTGCTAAACATATAACAACACTTGCCTTCAGATGCTACACTTAACCAGCTAGCTAACCTTTTTCAAAAGCCAAGTTAACTCTGCTGCAATCATTTTCTCCTCTAGTGTATATCCTCAGCTGAATTCTTATTCTCTGGCATATTGTTTCAGTATATAAATCAGCCATACGATTCTGTGCCATAACCAACAATTTATACAGATAAGATCAGGGAAACTAGGAAGCTCTGTGAGCTATTCACTGCCTTTCAGAGATGTTCGCTGGTCTTATTTGGCTTTGCTTTACAGCTTTTTTCTATTTTTAAAAGACCACCCGCCCAATGCTCTAGTAGAGCTGTCTGTAACTCACAATCAACCATTTAAACGTGCAACAATGCACAATAGCCAGGTCACTTGCACCCTGAGATTGTACTAAAGGATCACAATGTACACAGAGTATATGGAGAAGTATCTCATTTCTTCTAAAGATCCTTAAATTCCTGGGATTTCTAGCATTTTCCAACTCTTTAATTAGTAGATTCATTTTTGAACTACTGTAACCCCAAAGACACATATCTGCAGAGCCCTCCTGATTGTGTTTTTCCCTAAGCCTTTACTCCTTTCAGTTTCCCCGGTTTGTTCCCTTAATTTCACTTTCAGAGCTTCTTGAGGCTCAGTGACTGAACACCACACAGCGCAGGTTTCATCTGATGTACCGGCGCCTGGTGTGGTCTAAGACACACTGGTGTTTTGTTCTTGAAGTACAGCACTGAAGTTCTGAACCCTAGACTCCAACACAAAGGAGATCATTAGCTCATTTTAAGTGTCTCTTTTCTTCCCTCCTGGCCCCCTCCTACTCACCCCAGTGCTTCCTTAGTCCTATGCACTGGCCACAGATGGCAACCATATTCTAAAGCTGAGTATATACAAAATCGTGCCATGGAGAACAGAGTGGCTTCAAAGTTAGCTTTCTATTCAAGTAGTATGGTGGAGACTCTGGAGGAGTGAACTCATCTCTCATTCATTTAATCCACCATTCATTCAGCCAGGAGTTTGTTTTCCTACACATTCTTCTAGTGTCCAGCCAGTTGAGGGAGGATGGGTGTGAAGAACTCTCTGGAGGGCCCTTCCAGCAGGAGGACACTGGGATTCTAAGCCAAGCGCTTGTCGCCCTGGGCCTGCCTGCTGTTGATCAAATCATGCCAGTCCCGTGAGAGGAGCTGGGGAGCACTGCGTGGGGTGTGGATTTCCCAAGAACTGCCTTCTTGCTAGACTGACAGCACATGCGGTGTCCCCTAGACAAGGATTAGACCAGGGAAATGGGTGAAACAAGGAGGAGGGCGTGGGGTTGCAGAAAACTCTGCAGGATGGTACAGTAATGGGAGGTGGGAGTGGGAAAACCTTTCCTTTTTCTTGTTTCAAGGTTTGCTGGAGCTTTCGCCTAATCATCTGTTTGAGCATCTTGAAAATAAGTATCTATTTTCATGATATCTATCAAAAATAGGCACCAGATTATACTACAAAGTTGACCTTAACCCTGCCATATTGTTACTAGAATCAAAACATGTAGCAGCCTACATCCAACGGAAAACCATTCTGTTTTCCCAGCATAGAAACCAGAGGGTATCTGTGATGCACTTCGTTTTATAGGTCTGCTGAAGTGAAAAAACCCAGTAAAAAATCCATACTTACACTTTCACCGACAGGCAAAATACTCACAAACACGATCTACCCCTTCTTTCACTCCGTTCTTCCCCACCACATTCATTCATTCATTTATTCATTCAACAAATATTCTCTGAGCACCCACTATGGCCAAGCACTCTGCTAGGTGCTAAGGATCCAGCAGTGAACAAGATAGGACTTCTGCCCTCACGAGTTCTTCTGCCTGGTCCAAATAAGCATTTAATAATTTAACTGCCGGCATGTTATTTGAGGAACAGGGATGATTTGTCTTACTTAGAATTTCTTCTCAATCTTTCTCAAACATATTTCTCGAAGGTCTAGACTCCTTTAACTAAGATGTTCTGTCTTGACTCTCTCTTATTCTATTGTTATATTCATTCTTTTCTTGGCTACAATGTTGAGAGTTCAGATTGCAACTGCTACCTTTTTCCTTTTTCTTTTGGTGGGACTGCAACCCTGAGGGATTGTTTCTTTTCAAGCTACACATATATTTTCTCTGTAAATAGTGTACCATCTAATTTGTGTCTTTGGATTCTGCTGATTAGGTGTCAACATATGATTTAAGGAGTCCTGCATATGAGATGCAGAAATCACAACTCAGTACGTCACTGTTTTAAAGCTCTGACTTGGGATTTATAGAGACTTCGTACAGTCTAGGTTAGCATTTGATCTGCACCTCTTACTAAGAGACTTATAGCTCAAGTTCCATACCCACATGTCCCTGGAATGCTATACTCAGCTGCGAAAATGCTCCAGAGTTAAGAGAAGCAAATGTCCAAAATGATCTCCATTACCAAAAACTATGTGGGCACCACAGGGCAGGAAAGGCTTACTCGGTATAATGAGCCAACAAATCTTACTGAATTTCTTAAGATTATATATATATTTTTCAACTCCTGCAAACTGCTTCGGATTGGAAGAAGGTAAGTGAGCTGGGTGATTCAGAGCAATCCTTCTCTGCAGTGAAACACATTTACTCTTTTAACTTTGCCTCTATTTTCAATTATTTCAAAATACTCTGAAGCCATCAGGCAGACTGTCTTTCAAAAAGATGAAAGATGAGTTTCTTTAGTTGTAAGCAGGTCTCTTCGGAGAGGGCCCTGGGATGTGGCAGCACAGCCATTTGCCCGTTCTAAGGACCTGCTGTTTTGTCCTTTTCAGCTATCAGTGCTGGGTGGTGGCTCCCGTGGAAGGAGGATGCACAGCAGAGCCAGGTCCAGCTTCTATGATGACTTATCCTGAGCTAAGACAGCACACAGATCCCTTCCCTATAATTCGAAAATCTCTCATTGACTGGAACGCACTTGAGGACAAGAAGGAACTTAATAGGTCAATACTATCCTACCGTCACATCATTTAATAATACTCTAAACCTTCCCTATACCAAGAAGAAAACATTCAGAAAGATTTTTTAACTTGTTTGAGCTGCAGTTCCCTTATCTCTAAAATGGAACATTTTGTAAGAATGACGGCACTTGACACACAGTGGATGCTTAGTAAATATTAGTTCTCTTCCAATTTTAGGACAAAAACCCACACCAAGACAAATGAGGGAATGAAGGAAGGCAAAAAGATAATGGAGAGGCTTCTCAGTATACCTGGGCCTGAATCCGAGAAGGGGCAAGGAGAGGGGCAGTGGCCTTTTCCTAAAGTGAGGAGGGTCACTGTCCCACATGTTCTCTTACAGATGCGGGCCTCTCCTCAGTCACTCTCGGGGCGGGGGTGGGGGGGGGGGGGGGAGGGAGGATGCAGGCCCTGCTACTATGACATACATCATTTATGTTACATCAATTTTAGTACATATTTACTTAATAATTTAAAACATTTAAACTAGAGCTAATGTTCAAATTCACTGAGTGTTGGCTGTCTTTCTGGTGCTGTTTTAGGAGCTTTCCATATAGCATTCCATCTAATCCTTATAATAACCCCGGGAGACAGATACTATTTGCATTCTCATTATGCACATGAGGAAATGGAAATATAGGGAGGTTAGGTAAAGACACGTAAAATGCATTCATAGGTGGAAGTTCATGTTAAAAAGAACACATACGTAGACCGTGGGGGTGAGAACACATTTTCTGAGCAACACATGGTCCAAATCTATTCCATTATCAGATAATGAAGAAATAGCTTTAGAAGTCTGTTATTACATCTGCCTCTGCCCTGCAGGCATCTTGGAGGGACTTCTTTAGGAACCAGTCCACGTTTGGATGTTTGTATGGGACTTGCTTCTTAGTTTACTTTTGGGGGCCAGGTTTGAGCATGCAGATTCTGTTTGGGATATATCTTGGGGAAGTGGCTCTTTCCTTCTTTTCGTTCTCTGACCCCAGCCTAAAGAAAGCTATACACTGTGTCCCAGAACAGTACCCACATAGGCAAGCATGCCTGTATGCATATCTTCTTAGGAGGTTCATAGACTCTGAGAGGAAGGCCCGGTCATGGTACCATAATACCAAGCCTTTCGGTCAACATTTCTTCTTCTAGAGGAGTCCTTCTTCTGGAGGGAGAGGGTAGCCTCCGTATGAAGGTCCCGCCTGTATCACTGCCCAAGGACAGTGCCCAGGTCTGCTTGGAATGCCTCTCAGCATTTTAACCCAGGATTAATGTCTACTTCAGAAACCCAGGATCCAACCTTTCCTCTGGGACCCTTAGGTCAGGAATAAAATGGAATAAACCAGATTTCTGGGGGTTTCCTTAAAACTGGGGGAAAAAATCCTAACCACCCCATCCTGCCAAGCAGAGACCTACAGTATTTCCCTGAGGAAAGGCTATGCATCCTTTCCCCTGGAGTTATCATCTAATGGCCGAAGTTCAGAATTTGCATGTGTATTTTCCAGGAGACATGGAATTCTGCTCTGTAGCTCAAATGCATATATACCTTCCTTTTACTGTCTCCTTTATATCTAAGTACCCAGTTGAGATATGAGGCAAAGAGACAATAAGTGATTATACAGAAAAGAAAATGATTACCAAAAAATTAATGACAAAGTTAATTTCACTTCTTGCAATTCTTCATGTGGTATTCTTCATATCACGCCAAGCACTCTTAAAAATCATGTATGCCTGGTTGAATACTGCATGAGATCTTGGTATAAAACCAATAACATGAACCTAGTTAAAACCACTGAAGATAAATGAGTAGGAAGAAATTCTTTTTTGGAGTTGGAGAGTAACTCAAGGTCCATTTTGGCATCAACTATGAATTCATTCTTCCTTGTAAAATGATAAAGACTCATATTCACAGTTCTTCCATGTAGTTGTTTTTGTATTCTAGCAGCGATAAAATAATTTTCTTATTTGTTCTAGAAGTAATTTAATAGCAGAGGAAAGTAACATTTGATTTAGTTGGTTCCAGAACAGCATCTTGAAGTAGAAGTAATTGCAGATACTGTGTGTCCAGGTGACAGTGGCCTTAGGGATGTCTTCAGCCATCAAAGAGAACAATATAGACCAAATAAAAAGTTTTAAAAAATCTCCACAAAATAGTGAACTTGAGGATGTCTTGTGACAATGAAGAAGTACAAAAGAACAACACATAAGTTTGTTGTCAGTAATACAGAGCGACTTGAATTGAACCTGTCATAAAAGAATTTCTCAGAATGTGACATTTTCAAAAAGATTATGCTTTAAGAGAACTTGTTTTAAAAATTTTGGGAAAATTTTAGTGCTCAAAGTATATGGTACCTGTCCTCTGGCTAATGCTTAGAGATTACTAAGGATTAGTGAATATTTGTGAAGGCATCTGAAGAAGACATGAGCATTCGTTCTTATTAGCTAAAAGGAAGAGAAAGCCATGCTGGAAAGGAGGAGAGAAAGAACTAAAATAATACAATTACTGATTTGTTGGGCTTGGGTAGTGACTTTACATTTCTTTTTCATATATTATCATTCCAATTGCTGTGTACATGGAAGATCTAATTCTCTCTCACCTCGACTATTTAATTGCAGAGTCTCCCTTAATACTGGTTTTTATTCTTTAGTCTATAAATGGGCTTGAGACTCTTATATCATAAAAATATTCCCTACCCTGCTTTTGTATTACCTGTTCATTATTTCTTTGTAAAGTATTAAACTTCTTTAAAAAGTAGTGCTGAGTTGTTGCTTTCTCACTGATCTTCTCTTTGCTCTTGAACGCCCTTCTTTGGTGTTTTTGTGATGCATCTGACTCTGCTCTCTTAACAACCACCGGGAAGCTACCAATCCTTGGTGTCTGCAGCACCCAACACTGCTGCCCCTGCTCCCTGAGGGTCTTTTGGACTATCCTGTTTTTCCTATATCTCAGACCTTCTTTTCTTCTCCTCCTTTGCTGTTCCTCATTCTCTTTCTTACCACTCACTGTAAGTATTCTATTTTCTCTTTTTTCCCTCAACAAAGTCTTCTTTGAATTTACTCCCATATTCATGGTGTCAAGTTTGGCTTCTTGGTGAAAGCATTCGCTAGCCCTAATTTCAAATCTTGCTGCTGTACTCCACTACCCTGTTTGTGACTCTGTTAATTGTCTCCATTGGGTCTACCCCTGGTGTCTCATTCTCAGCATTGTTTAAAACTGAGCTGTATTCTACTCCTCTAAACATTTCCTTTTGTCTCCTCTTTTTGATATGTTGGAGCTGGCTCTGATGATCTCCTTTCTCTTAACAAACACTCAATCAGTTCCTAGAGCTGTCTACCCTCATCCACAAAGTCTGTTGAACCCGGCTCATCACTATCCCCCTTCAGGTTACCCAAAGTCTGAACTACTGACAAAGCTTCCCAGGCTCTCTCTTCCCTCCAGCCACCCCTTCCCACATCCATGCACCCTCCACACCCTTGCTAAATTAGAGCTTCCTACAGCAAAGTCTTGAGGATGGCAGCCCCTGCTTAAAACCTGTCCACAGCTTTATACCAAAATGTGGACTCCTTATCCCTTACCCTCATGCCTTACTTCCAAAGAAATTCTTTGCGTTTTTCAAGAGAGCTCAAATGGAACCTTTCCTGATAAACTGAACTGGATATTATTATAAACTGGATTATAATGTATTTCATGAACTTTCCAACTTCTTTCTCAGATAATGGTGATTTGAGGACATGCACTAAGTTTTAAGATTTTTGGTGGCAAGGTCTGGTTTTCTCTACCTTTGTATCCCCATAGAAGTCCGTGTAGGGCCAGGCACATAAGACGTACCCTACACATGCTTGCCAAGTGACTGAATCAATGCTGTGGTGCTTCCAGGTGTACAGGATGTGTCTCTAACCACTCTGCAAGGTAGCTGTTTGTGAAGGCATCTGATCTTCTCTACGAGATTCCAAATCTCTGTACAGAGGTTTCCAGTTTATAAAACTGCATCCTACACAATAAATAGGCCTGGTTCTCCACATTGAAAGCATTCAGTAAATTGGTAGATGAACAGTCCTGACTCTCTTTCTGTCCAGAAAACGTAAGTTCTCCTTAAAGCCAACTGGGTAGCTGGCAGCATAGTATGGCGGGAGAAGGAGTGGGGTTCTGTTTTTAGCTCTTCGACTCACTATGTGGAAACATTTTGGTAGGACACTTGCCCTCTGTGGGCCTCAGTTTCCTCATCTGAATAATAGTGGATTTAGATCAGGTAACATTTCATCTCTTCCAGTGCTGATAAAAAGGACTCACCGGTACACATTCCCTAGAGGGAACAAAGGATACAGAGGCAGGAGAAAAGCGAAAAGTGCTTATTCAGCCGATGAGTTAACGGGGTTGAGTCGACTGTGGAACTTGATGTGAGGTGATTGGTGGACGGATTTGACTTGAAATTTCTTAAAGCAAGGAATTCTGAGAGTCTTCATGCATGCTCTCAACTGATCCTAAATGATCCCTCTCTGAGGGCAATTTTTGTTTTTTAAGTCAGGATGTGAGAATCCCTGACAGATATGGAGGAACACAGATTTTATATAATGAAATTTGCCACGCGTGGAGGAAGCACATATCAAACGGTCACTCGCAGCTGCAGATAAGAATTAAAGATGTATTCTAGCAAGATATGGGATGGCAAGATGAAGAACAGAGCCCTGAAAACCAGCAGTAAGTCTTAACAATTATATGTGGACAATCATAGGCACCCTCATGCAATATTTGGGAGAGCAATATGGCGTGGAGCAGCTTGAAGCAATGGGTCATGAGACCAGATCTGCAAGGGGAACTGGGAGGATTTCAGAAGAGGACAGATTGCTAGAACCTGGGGGGACCACAAGTCAATGACAGAGTTCCAGCGTGACACTTACAGGGGACTCTGTGGCTCCAAGAATGACCCTTTCTCAATAAGAAAAGTTATTTTGAAATCTGTTCATCAGTAAATTACTACTAGGTCCCTCAATACTTTCTTACATCTACTGACTGAATGAAAGAGGGCACTTGTGCCTATTAGAAAATAAGTGGGTGTCTTGTTTTATTTTTTAATTGGGAAGGAAATGTCTCTAGAAAGGATATGCAATTCAGCCCACCTGAATTTTCATGACAGGCAATGTTACCCAAATATAAAGTGCCCCATGGTTTATATTAAAATGAGATGAAGTCTAAGAAGGTCTGAGTGTCATAACTGAACTGCTCTGTTTTCTGAAAACACCCTGCTTTTTTTTTTTTTTTTTTTTTTTTTGTCTCTGTGGCTTTGCTTCTGTTCCTCCTGTGTGGAATACCATTCCCCCTCCCCTTCTTTCACCTTACACACACCTGCTCTTTCATGATCCAGGTCTAATGTCCCCTTCCCACTGCTTCAGGCCCCCTCCTCAGAAACACTTTATTACTGCATTTGTACACCCCCTGTCACAGTTTTCTAGTTTTAGCCAGGTGTTTGGGAACACTGAGCTCCTAAATTGGGGGGACGGAGTCCTGTTGGTGTCTTTACCTCTAGCGCTCACTGAGGACTTGCATAGAAGCAGGGGCTCAGTAGCATTTGATGAATGACTAAATGAAGGAATGCGTGCATGAAGGGTACAGGACTATTAGAAATTATTGCATGAAGTGACCATGGAAGACATCCAGTTAAATTAGCAGTGTAGGGACACAACAAGTTTTATTAAAAGGAGGGACAATTTTATAAAAAGAGGTAGACTGTGACATGAAACTTCAAGAAAAAGACTTTTAACAATAAATGTGTTCCTAGATGTGCCAAGTAAGTGGCTCTAGGAATTAGAGCAAATAAAAACATTAACTGGCCTTCTGATGCACAAGTGCTGGACTAAGCACTGAAACCTCTAAATAAGAGGGCATCAAAGGTAATAAAAGTAAGAGATTATGTATCAATTAACTCAGAGGCAGAAAGGTGACTGTTTATAAAGGGCAAGACTATCTTTAAAGAAATGAGTCCACACTTAATAGGTAAGAGGTTTGCTTGGCTAACGACATAGCAGAAAGATAGTTGAAACTGTTAGCTATGAAAAGGTAAACATGTCATTCTTTATACGAAGTAGAATAAAAAGGGATGCAGGGCACTCGGGGGACAATGAGGACACTCAGTTATACCAAAGATGCTCTATTTACTGTTTAACTGATATGGAATCTAGCAGAAAATTAATAGCAAAGCCATAGGATAATAGCTATCTGTGGTTGCTCATTCCAGCCCATTTTGATTATATTTCTTCTGCAAATTAGTGTGACCCCAAAATGTTTTCAGGATTGTCCAACTTGTCCTAAATTCCATAAATAAACTCTTTCAGAGGATGCTGTTTTTTGCCATGTCTCTATTACGGTTCTTCACAGATGGACCATTTTTGTCCTTTCAAAGCCTAAGAATAACTCAGTTATCAAGACATACCCAAATCCAGTTCATCTGCTCCTGTGGGATTCCAGTTAGTTTAGACACATCTGCTGAGATACACGCATTTGAATCCAAATGAAGCTTTTGTTTGATTATACATTTTGAACATTTATGGAGGTTTTTTGGGGGCCAAAATGTTTTTCATTTTTTGGCACTCCAAACAGAGATCTTCGGTTATAAACACTGCCTTCTGAGCACCTCCAGCAGAAATCCAATCTTTTCATGTGAACAGGTGCCTCAGGAAGTTTTTGGAAGGTTTTACACTGCATCAGCTTTCTGATTGGAAACTTTCTGAACACACAGTGAAATTTGCCAAGGAGACCTTCAAACTTGCCTGAGCAGTTTTCACTCATACAGACATACATTCACACATACAGACAGCCCAAGTGAAAGCAAATCAGAGCCCTGTAAAACTGCAGTGTCTTTCTTAAAGGTTAAATACCATACACAATCAAACTGAACAAAAACGAATGCGTGACAGGAGAGAGAACGAACTAATAGCACGAACGGAGGTGCAAATTCTTCACGAGCGTGCTCCCCTTAAAGCGTTACCAGAGAGTTCAAGCGACACATCCTCTCAGTGAGACGCTATCTCACCCAGTTTCGAATGCGCACCCAAGCATTTGTGATTTTAGACACTGTACCTTCAGTGTCTTGCTACCCATTCCTTTTACTCACAAACTTGTTCAAACATTTATGTTGAAACAAGTCCTTCTCCGACACAAACGGGCCAACCAGATTCAAATCCAGGAAGAGACAACACTACGCTCTAAATCGGTTCTTTGGCAAAGCCCATATTTTACCCGATTCCCTACAACGTTTCTTTTCCAGTTTGAATATAAACTGAGAGCAGAGACAGAGTAAAATAACTTTTTAAGCCTGAAGCCTGAAAAGTTATTACAGAGTAAACTCACTCCCCCATTGGGCATGCCCGGAATTCAGTGGGAAATCTGCTTTCAGGTTGTTCCTATAGCCCTGGACCAGATGCTCTAAGGTGGCCAGAAACCTTTGTCTACACCCACTTAGCAGATTTCTGGCTTTTTATCAGGGACTAAGAGGTTTATTTGCAGAAATGAATCATTTCCTTCAAAATATCCTTTACCCTATTTACATGCTTGCATATTCTTTCCATTTTGTTTTCCCCCTACAGCTTTACTAAGGGAATTAATTATCTCGAAGAACAGGAACATACAGTAAGTACATCTGAAATACAGGATGAGGCACAGTATGTCATCTATTAGGCCTGGCTAAGACTAGCAGCTGATGCTAAATGGGAAGGAACATGCACCAAATGTTTTTTAATCACAAAGTTAGTAATTAATTGCTCTTTAAAATACATTTTATGCTTCTTTCTGTCTGTGTACATGAAATGCACATTTATTACATGCCAAAAATTACAACATTATGGTTTAAATGTGACTGGCACGGAAGTCCGGAAATCAGAGTTAATGTTCCCACGGCAACTTTAATTCTGTCCGTGTGCACATGTAGGGCCATAACGGTCTCCCGCTCCAGGATAATACATATAGATGGTCTGGGGAGGGAAGCTAAAGACCCATATCCTCGACTGTAGTTACAGGAAAGAGACAAAGGGTAAAAACCGTGCTCCTTTCCACATACACAGAGACAAAACAATGTCCCCACGCCTGGTGTTGTGTAATCAGGGAAAGAAAGAATCGGCTGTGGTGCTGGCACTCAAGGGGACAGTTTCTGTTGCTGTGGGAACCTGAACTTTGCATTTCCTGACTTTGGGGTAATTAAAATGTCAGCCTTAATGTGGCATTAATGGAGTTTGCCATAAAAAATCCTCTTTGTTTTGTTCTCTTAAAAAAATTGTTTAAAAGTTCAAACTGAACCAAGTGTACTAAAAATTTTAATCTCGGGGACTTGGCCTGGTGATGGAAGTTGGGGGGGGGAGGGGGGAAGTGAAGGGTCAGGAGGGGGCAGACCGGCGAAGGTGGAAGGCCAGAGAGAGAAAGGAAGGGCCCAGGAGTCTCCTCAGACGGTGCTCAGCCCCAGCAGTCATGCTACCTACGGAGCTAAAGTTAAACCCACCCACACAACAGTTTGGTAATGTGTAAAGGTTAAAT
Organism: Phoca vitulina; assembly: GCF_004348235.1. Taxonomy (NCBI): domain Eukaryota; kingdom Metazoa; phylum Chordata; class Mammalia; order Carnivora; family Phocidae; genus Phoca; species Phoca vitulina. The sequence goes on from NW_022589711.1 coordinate 37,129,964, forward strand.
TAAAAATAAATAAAAACTGTTAATGCATAAGTGCATCTTGGCAAGGACACAGCAAATGAGACAGCCTGCTGAGGCCAGTGCAAAACACCGGAAGGTAAGTCACCACGGATGTCGGCTTCCAACCAAACAAAGACATCAGAATAGGTGGCTCCGCGGCCAAAAGTCGGGAGCACTGCCAAAGGGGGGAGAATCGCTTCTCCCTTCGATGGAAGGCTTATTTGGGGGAAAACAAAACGGAAGAAGCACGCGAATCGTAGTTCTGGGCGAGTGTGCCACACGTACACGACTGTGACGTGCCGCAGCTTGAGAGTTGTCAGGCTAGGGCAGGCTTCATCTGCTCTGCTGACTCGGGTTAGGCCTCTTTACACGTCTGAAGAGAGAGCTCGGCTCACCTCTTCCTCAGCCTGTTCCTCAGCAGGGAACCATTCTGTCAAACACCTAGGGCTTTCGTACACTTTGCATTCCAAAACTCATCTCAACGCCTTGCGTTCTCGTCATCGGAGTTTGTTTACCACTGGATTTTTGGAAACAGTGAATAGGCCGCAAGCTAGGAGGTCATGGGGGAATGTTGCTAGGAGGTCATTGGTAGTGGGTGGGCCACGGAGCAGCACCCAGTTCCGCAGCGATAGTAACCTCACCATCTCACAAGGGGAAGCATTTTTCAACCCTATTCCTTCTTGGTTTGGATATGACTGGGATCTTTGGCAAAATTTGAAGTCGCTGGGCAGGTTAAGTAGCCAGCTGAGAATTTTAGGGGTCAGACTTGTCTAAAACATTGGCCTGAGTCCTTCAGATGCGACAACACTACGTCTCACCCGCTCTTACCGGTTCATAGGCAGAGCTGACTCTCTTGTGGGGATGCTGATCCACAGTGTTTTAGAACTCAGTCACCAATACGAGTAGTTGCACATTTTCAAGAATGCCATTTATGGGCTTGGAACAGAGAATTCAGGCTGCTTACAGGGAGAGCAAATCCATAAACATCCCTCAGTATCTGAATGAGTTAACTACCGAGCAAGTCATTCATCGACAGAAGTGTCAATTTTCTCAGTTTTCCTACCCGTAAATTGGGAAGAATTATAATGACTGACAGGAAATGGGCATTAGAGCATGACTAAGAATAATTTTGCTAAACACATAACAAATAAAAAGGTGCTATAAAAATTCAGGCACTTGTGAAAGCTTGGAACACCACACACTGGTGGAATGTTTCTGAAGTTAAAGAGACTAACAAGTCAAGGGCACTATTTTTAAATGCCCCAAATCTGTTAGTTCTAAATAGGAACAGAATATTTTACCTTAAAGAATTAGGCTTTTAAATTAATCTATGGTAAGAATGACATTTGAAAGTAAAAAAAAAAAACAAAAAACTTCTTGAATGCAAGAAGAGCATCCAAAAAATTTAACAGCTTAAAATAAACCTCTTTCCTGTCTTCTCTCAAGCAATCTCCAAATGGACAGATTTCTGTGAATCTTTCCTAAAAACAATTTTCTTCTAAGTCTAGGCTCAAATCAGGACAAACTACGATCCAAATATATTTGGAGAAAAGCATAATCGATTTCATCAACAGGTTAGGACAGAGAGGACGTACACATCTTAATGGCAAAATCGGAATGACTTTCTACGCAGCTGGAGATTAGGTGTCTCCTCCCTATCTGTTCTCCTTCCAACTGCATTCGGACACCTCACTGTGAGCTCCGATCTCCTGGCTCCCTCTGGGTCACTTTTGAGCTGTACGGCAGCATGACGCTCATACAATTTCTTGTTCGTATTCCAGGCTAATGCCGAGACCTGGCTGGAGGATGCTTATGGTAAAGTACAATAAATGAAGCCCGGTGCCTTCTCTATTCAGCAAAACATTCATTTTGCTGCAACAGGGGATTTCTGGGCTAAGGCCATTCTATGTAATCTTCCCCATAAGGTGTGGCAGAAGGCCAGGCGATGAAGGTGTGCGTGCAGGAGCTCCAGGCCCTTCTCCACAGGAACGGGCTACCTTCCTGGTAGGTAGGGACAGTGCGCACATGCCTACGGGCACTGTGCCATGTGATTTTCCAATTCTTCCTGTAATTACTATTAGGCTGGAGACTGCCAAGCAAGAAGGGCCAAGGATGTTACTATTACGATGGTCCACAGAACACAGTCCTTGCTCCTGATCCCCAGGGCTCTCTACAGAAGCAGCAACTTAGTACAAATCACACGGGCTCTAGAGATTCGGATCCCATTCTTTCTCGTTTCACTTTCTAGTGACAGCTGGAGCAGCCACCAGAAGAACAAGCTCCTTTTCACCCTGACCTCAACCCCTGGGTTGTTTGTCCCTTTACTTAAGACACTATGATGATGAAGCAAGTAGGGAATGGAATCGCCCAGACGCATCCACTTCTTGCCCACTTTGCAGAGTTTTACATTTGTTTTGTCAGAAAAATAACAAGAGGAGATTTAGACTCTCATTTCCTAATTAAGGATGCTTGTGTCCATGGACAGGATAAATGGAGTCCTTTTTTGAAAACAAAACCGTCTTGGTCTTATTCTTCCTCCTTCTAAAGAAGAACACGCCAGCTCTTTGCCTGTTACTAGACATCCTGTATGCAGATCAGTTCAGAATACTTGTTGGGTATCTTAACACCAAAAGGAATATTCTTTCAGGTCAGACCCCAAAATTATTCCATTCCTTTCCACTGTCCCACCACACATGTTCCTTTCTCTTTGAAGTATTGGGTTACACTTCAAAAAGAGAAAAGCTCCGAAACATGATTTATCAACTTCTTAAAATAGAATTTGAAGAAGTGACTCCCCGATTAGTGGGAAGACAGCAAAAATAAACAGCAATGGAGTGATTTCAATGGCGACGATCTCATTAAGCTGCCCATTTCCAAATTTAGCCTGTAGGCAGTTTTTTTTAATTAAAAAATATTTTTAACCTGAATTCTTATTGGCTACGTGAAGTCTGGGTGGATTCTGAATTCTTGGAAGCCATTCTCTTTTCTTCTGTAAATTTATGCTATCCTTTAACCACTTCAAAATAAATTAAAAACTGGAAGGACGGAAATTCAGCCAAGCCAAATGAGACTCCAATAACTAATGCAAAGCTGACTTGTATTATGTAATTTCAAAATGGATGTTTCCTGTGTCTAACTGGCTTTTTGAGGTCCATATTTGGTGGTTCAGTTTAGTCATGGTGGAAGTGCTGTTATTCAGATTGCGGGGACAGAAGAATAATTAGAAAACGGTAACCCAACTTTTTTTTTTTTTTTTTTGAGTGAATGTTATGAAGGAAAATGTGGTTCATATAATGAATCAGCCTTTTGAGGCCAAGTGGCTGGACACCTGGTTTTAAAATACACTCTAGCTTTGAAAATATGGACGTTGGCTGAATCAAAATGGAGGCAAGTTCCCTTTGACTACTCTACAAGACCAAATGGAAATGGCTTGTTCGGAACGCAAAAAAAGCCAGAACCCAGGGGAGAAGCACGCCGCTCCAAGCGCCACGAAGACACCATCACCTTACTGGTGTACTCACAATCAGATGACCCGGTGTGAGCGTGAGAGTTTGTCAGTGAATGTGTTGAGTGGATGAGGGCTGGGTCTGGAGACAAAACAGCTTCAAAGTTCAGGCAGGAAAGGCCCGGCTTGGCGCTGGATCCACCCGGCTGAGTAATCTCATTCTCCTCAGATGCCTTCTGGTTTTCAGCTGTCTTGGGTTTCTTCCTGAAAATAAACAAAGGGCCCTTTGAAGGAACTGACTGCATATTTGGGAAAAGGCATTTTTAGAATCTGTTAAAGATAACTTGATTTTTTTTTTTCTGAGGGGGGATGGGAGGGAGTCCAGTATGTCCCTTGTTTTAAAACAAGCTGATTCTTGTTTTTTTCCCTCCAGTAATGGCCTAACTGGGAACACATGAAAGCATATGGGCCAAGCAAACAGCACCACATTTGGACTCTGTTGGCTGCATAAAAAGACCCTGTCCCAGAACTTTAGACAGATTGAGCTACGTATGGCTGACATTATCCAAGAAAGCATCCTTTTTTCCCCCTTAAGAGTTTTAACATGGTCTGGAAAAATACTAGTGGAGGTTTACCGTTCTAGCATTTGTCAGGAAGCTTAGAGACAGGACCCGTGGAGTAATGGGAGGAGCACTGGACTGGGAGTCAGGAGACTTGAGCTATGGTACTAGCTGTGCCTCTAACTTGCTGTGTGGCCTTGGGCACCTCACTTCACCTCTCTGGGCTTCAGTTTCCTCATCTGTAAAATAAAGGGCTTGGATTAGAAGGCCTTAAAGGTTCCTTCCAGCTTGAAGTTTCTATTCATGGAACACATTATGGAACATTCAACTTTCTTGCCGTTATTAGATTTTACTTTAGATTAACACATAATTTCCAATCACAATCTAAATTTGCAGGCTATATAGATGAGAGGGTAGTGATGGAGGTTGTTGTTAAAGTAGCAAATGAAAAATGAAAAGATGAGCTTAGCTTCTAGCAGGTAAAGCAGTAAGGTGTCACACGGAGATCCTCTATTCCAAATCTTTACTCATCCAAAGCTGAAGATTCCCTTCGTTTGTTGTTTTAGTACATGACTCTGGAGTATGGGAGGGTGACTGTGTGTTTGGGGTGGGAGGAAGAGATGGGTGAAGGGCACTAGAAAGTAATTATTGCCCACTGCTGCTTGAGGTCAGGAATAGGAAGCAAAAGAGCTCAGGTACCGGTTGGCTCTGGTGTCCTCCCTCTCCGGGACGATGAAACTGACATAAACACAGAAACACTTAGCTTACACCGCATGTACCCTAGGTCCCAGCCAAACCGGGTTATTAGTCATACCCTGCACATGCCCTCCAATTTCCTTGGCTCTGTGCCTCTTTCTATCATTATGTGGATGGTGACCAGAGAAATTATTTTATTTTATTTTTCGGTGGAAGACTTTGTGTGCAACAGAATTTGTTGTAAGTAGCTTTGTTTCCATGTTTTTCTTGTTTCTATAAGCCTGGCAATGGACTTGTCATACAGAATATTTTGTATCGGAATTTGCTGTACGGGGTAGTTAAATCTGCCCTCGCAGAATATGGTGTTATGATTAGCATGCTGTGTTTCTGGTCCAACAGGTTGTGAAATCAAATCTGCTTTTTCAGAGGGCAGGAGGCAGAGATAGCATGGTAAAGATGAAGAGAGAGGGGAAGCTTTCAGACATATTTTTCAGCATGGAGTAGGCCAATATAAGAGAAGCAACGAATTGCAATGCTTTACCAACTGTTTGTTGGATGGGTGACGATGGAACCGACCCCAAGTCTTGAGTGTCTACATGGACCTCCAAAGCCCGGTTTCTGGTGTTCAGTTTAAGAAAATATCCAAGATCAAAGTCTCCAAAGCTCAACTCTTCTTTATTCTTGGAAACCAGTGCCCCCTCTCAGACCCCTCCCTATTTCCATCACTGTTGTCTGTCACCCGCTTTGTCATCAGGTTGGAAACCGTAGGTGAGTAATACTTTTCTCTGACTTAAAGCCAATTCATCAAGTCCTGACAATTCTGTTTCCTTCATATTTTTTCACATCCATGTTTCCTTTCCATTTCCACCACTATCACCTTAACACTTTTATTTAGACTGTTGTTTATTTACTGGCTCTCTATCCTCTTTGACCTCTCGGAGAAAATCAGTTTAGCCCAGCACCCCAAATGAGTCCTAAATATGCTCTAGCATATAGGCCACATGTTGGCCACACAGGACTCTCAAAGTTCTTGAAAATTCCCAGAACGTCTTGGGGTATCTACATCCTTGGCTCTACATCTTTGTTCAAGTTAGTTCCCTTGCTTTGAATGTCCCTTTTACAACTCTGTTGAGATCATATTTATCCTTCTTACTTATTAAAGGTTGTCTCCATCTTCTAACTGTCTTGATTTACCTCTACCAGATGGAATGTCTCTTTCTCTCTGAAATTCAACTCTGTCCCACCTTTCTCTGAAATTCCAAAAAAATCTATACTTCTCCCTATTTTACTCGCTAAATTTTGTTTCAATAGTAGTTATTTCCGGGTTTACCCCCCCCCCCCCATGAGACTGTAAACTCTCTGAGAGAAAATGTCTTAGTTATTTTTTAATTCCCTGTGTTCATCCTTTCTTTCCTTCCTTCTTCCCTCGCACCATTCATCTAGTCACATATTCATCTTAAAATATCATGCACCTATGGTGTGCCGCATAGGTTAGGGAATGCAGCAAGCCTGGTTGCTATCCTCTCGGAGTTTGCTCTCTAGTGTGTACTGTTAAGCAGAGTAGCTTCGATAACACTGTCATTCAAGGGGCGCCTGGGTGGCTTAGTCGTTAAGCGTCTGCCTTCGGCTCAGGTCATGATCCCAGGGTCCTGGGATCGAGCCCCACATCGGGCTCCCTGCTCGGCGGGAAGCCTGCTTCTCCCTCTCCCACTCCCCCTGCTTGTGTTCCCCCTCTCGCTGTCTCTCTCTCTGTCAAATAAATAAATAAAATCTTTAAAAGAAATTTTAAATAAGCTGTCATTCAATATTTGTTTGTTGATGGAGTGAAGCAGAATAGAATTCAAGGTATATTTTGAGAATAGTCATAGTCTAAATCCCAATTAAGTTTCCCTATTCTTTTGTTTTGTTTTGTTTTTATTTATTTGACCAACAACCAACATTACTTTTTTAACACTGCAAAAATGGTATTGTTCTTTATATAAATGCCCTTGCTTCCTTCCCTAAATTTGATCCTGCTTCCTACCTGGCATTTTATTCCACACCCTCTTGTCTGTTGTCTCAAGGATCACCTATGGAGAACACTCGCAGTACAGAGGCACTGGAAGCCACCTCTACCAATGAAAATATTGAAAATTCAACCTTCCGGCTCACCCCCTCATTTGCTCATCCTAATACCACTGGGCTTTTCCCACCTGCACAGATAACGGAGAGCCACCAACTGTCCTTAGAAGCAATCCATTTCTCATCTCACCCTCTCTGATAGTTCTGCTGGACTCCTTTTTCTGGAGCCGAGAAACACTGAAACGTAGTAGCAGTCTGTCCAGACATGCACAGGTGCTGTGATGTTGACCCCGTTTTTGCAGTTGATAGTTTATTAAGGAGGAAAAAGCAAGTCCTGCAGTAATTAACTGAAAATACCTTCTTTGGTTGTGCAGAAAGAATCGTATAAACATGGCACATCTGAGGGCAAGTCTGTCCAAGCCTCCATGGCTATGCATTATTCCCTGGAGCCTTTAGAGGGCAGCAGCACACAGGCTACTCGGGCTGCACGCGGGAGAGGCAAACTCCCGACCAGACCAGAACCTTCCTCCCAGTCACCATGCCAAAGGTTGGTTTGCCAAGCTCTGGCCGCTCAGCCTCTTTCTTTCTTTTCAGTTCTCCTTCTCCCTCTCTCTCTCTCTCTGTCTCTCTCTCTCTCCCTCTCTCTCCTCCCTCTCTCCCTCCTTCCCCCAATGTTAAAATTATACACTCTGATGAAGTTGCCCCTCAACCGGAAAATGAAAGCTCCAGTGAAAAAGTTAGACAAGCCAACAACAAGAAAGAAAGAAACCGGGAGAAAGGGGAAAGGGGGCTGGTGAGGGGGAAGGATTAAAGAACAAGAAAAGGGCAGATGTTTCGTAAATATATGCAAAGCAAAACTGGGTGTACCCTGAACACTTCCACAGAGAAACAGACCAATCATTGTGCACTTCCTCCCGCCACACTGGTGGAACTCTGCGCTCAAAAAAAAAAAAAAGTGTGGCTGCAGGCACCTGCCTTTCAAACGGTCAGTTCTGACATCCTCACTGAAGATCTCCCAGTTGTCCAAAGAGAACAAAAACATTTTCATCTCCCCACTGCAAACATTTCTCTTAGAGAAAAAGGGCTGCTTCAAGAACTGGAAAGGCGTTTTAAGGTGACTGGTGGCTGGTTTTTTAACTCTCACTGTGCTGGTCCTGGCAACAAGTTTTGGGCTGAAACATAGCAGTGAGTGAGGTTGTGGATGATGTTGGCTCTTTCCTTACTAGACATATTGCATGTGGAAAGAAATATGCATTGAAACATATTGATGAGATAGTAGGTATCAGGCATGTTAAATGCGTGGAAATTAACCAGATCGGTGGCATTTGATGTATATATTTCACACTTCTTTGCACATATTGCACACATACAGTGATGGCAATGCTTTCTACAACATATGGAAAATAAATATTTTATCTGTGTGAGCTCTTATCAGGCTCCCGGGGCTGTTGAGAGGAGAGTGCTCTCTTCTATCTCCCTCTCCCAATTTTCTCTCTTCACTGCCCCCCCACCCCACCTCTCCTGCACATTAACATGCCTTCCACTTATCAGCCTGCTGGATAGGAAAGAATTAGTCAAACCTCCTTTTGATAAATAATTACTCAGTCATTGAATCATGACAATTTAGACCCACAATGCCCTTCCCCCCATTTTTTTTTTTTTGGAATGGTAACCATTTCTTTATTCTCTTTCCCAACAAAACATTGAAAAGGCTCAGGAGAGTGTTTGGGGAGGGGATCAGAGAGCAGAGGTGTAACAATGCCCCCCCCACCCCACCGCCAATGAAACCCAGCTCTACCATCAAGTATCTGAGTGCCCTAGGCAAATTATTGTGCTTCTCTGGGCCTCAGTGGAAATAATGGGGTAATAATACCTACCTCCTTGGGCTGATGTGAGGATTAAATGAGATAATTCGTGTCAAGCGATTGGCAGAGTGATGGCACATGGTCAGTGCTCAATGATGGTAGCTCTGAGAGAGCATCAGTTCTATGGTTTTCGTCAGCTATAAGGAGGCACTTCCTCGACCTTAGTAATCTTTTTTATTTTTTTATTTTTTTTTAAGATTTTATTTATTTATTTGAGAGAGAGAATGAGATAGAGAGAGCATGAGAGGGTCAGAGGGAGAAGCAGACTCCCTGCCGAGCAGGGAGCCCGATGTGGGACTCGATCCCGGGACTCCAGGATCATGACCTGAGCCGAAGGCAGTCGCTTAACCAACTGAGCCACCCAGGCGCCCTCTTAGTAATCTTTTTTAATGTCTAGACTTCGGCAGGAGCAAATGGACTGTCATTGTAGCAAAGACAAAAGAATGTAAGGATAAGCAATCTCTTCTTGAACACTTTGATCTTACTGTATCCCGCTCCCGACACTTTCTGTTCACTTGTTTGTCATTGCTATTGCTACACCAAGAGCCCCTCTCGAACTTGAGGGTCAAGCAAGCTACACTGGGCCCTGGAAGCCCATCAAACCTGGGCACTATGGTCTGTGCGTCGAAGCCAACCTTTGGCACTCACGCTTATCACGTCTCCTTACAATTTATCCTTTTACTACTTGGTCTAATGTTCTCAGATCAATTTAAGATGTTTTCGTAATTAAAACATTTTATTCTCTCAATTTTTAAAATTTTCTTGGCAAGGTCGATTTATAATGTTTTTCAGTGTATTTCTCCCTCGCTGTATCAGTCAGGATCCGGTCAAGAAACAGTGGGCACACTCAAAGGTTTTAGCTGGAGAGAGTTTAATATAAGGACTGTATAGTGAGGTACAGAGGAGGTAGTGGGGTGCTCAGGGTGGGGTGAAGCGCCAGGGCTAGCGGCGGTGGAATGCTGTGAATGTCAGCTTTCAACGGTTAAATCCAAGGGGCAAGGAAGGCATGGCATTCTCGGAGTCTAGTCAGAACTGCAGTTAGGAAGGGGGGTACACTGCCCTCACTCTCCTCCTACCAGCACATCCTTTACTGATGTTCCTTTCGGCCCAGTTCAAAGGGGGAGAGAGCCTGGGAGTGCAGTCCAGAGAGGCCGGCCTCCTGGGCCACATATCAGGGCAGAGAAGGGCTCTGGGGTTTTGTATGTGTACAGAGGGGATACTAATCAGTGGACCTCTTCTTTCCCTTCTCCGTTTCCTTCACCCTTCCGTCTCAATTTTACTTTCTGGAAAGAAAGACACAGCAAAATAAAGTGAAGTCAGTTCTCTCAGCGTCCATGTACCTATTTTGTCTATTTGCCATTTATGGGGGAGAAAGCTGAATGCGGGCTCCGTGAGAGCAGGGATTTTTGTGTGTTTTGTTGGCGGCCACATCCCTAGTTCCCAGAACAGTGTCTGACACAGAGTAAATTGCCCAGTGAATTTCAGTGGGTCGAGTAAATATATTCACTTCTGCTATGCCAGACATTATACGCATATTATTTCATTTAATTATCACAACAATCCAGAGAAGTAGGCAGGGCTGCTGAGTATGGTTGTGTAAGTGGTCTGGGAGTGGGTAGGTTTTAAAATCTAGCACTTGTCCCCTCCCTTCCCATCCCTAAGCCTTGAGACCTGGTCCAGGGCACTGTCAACCCTGGACAAATTTTTGTAATTAGTCCACATTTTTATAGTTTATTCACCTTATTGGTTTTGTACCTAGCCAAGTGCAGAAACTTTATTGTTGTTTCTTCTTTAAATATGAGAGAGCTTGCAAAGATTAGAGCCTAATCTGTCCCTGGTAAGACCTGTAAGCCTGAAAGCAGGTACTGGTGTTGGGCACAGGTAAGATGCTTCCTAGGGCAGAAACAGATGCTCACTGGTGGGACTCCCTATGATTTTCAGGAAAGCGTAGGTCCTGATTCCTGGGTTTGGATTTGAGTTCTCTGCAAGAAGGTAGGAGCGGTAAAGACTCTTCCCTCTTCCAAAGGCTACCGATCCTGGGCACCCTGGCTACACCCTAGCACAGCTGTGTTACTTGCCCTAGTATAGTTACCCTGTAATGCAGAGAAACCCGGAAAACCATCCAGACGTGGGAATTTCTAAGGCACTCCTTGCACTTCAACTTGAGGATGAATGAATGAAGGTGTCTATACAAGCAAGTTTCTCGCATGGGTATGGAGAAACTATTTTTGATCTTCCGTCGTGTCTTTAGTCCCCAGCCCCTGAACCCAGTAGTACTGCAGATGACTCTGGTGGTCCCCATCTCCGTGCTGGCCAGGCAAGCCTGCCTGTCACCTACACGTCCACTGCCACTAATTACAATCCAGGTGACTAAAAGCATTAAAGGGGAACAGCAATGCAAAACAAAACAAAACAAAAACTCTGGCTTTGTCCCTTTGTGTATGATTTATTCCCAAATAGCTAAAGACATAGAAAATATGAACGTGAAAATCCTACCCAAAAGCCTAACAGGGATGTTACTCTCCCAGGGTTAGCATTTTCCAGTAACAGAGAGGTCTATAAAACACCATCCCATGACCCGCCTCATACCATAGATAGGAAAACCTGAGAATACAACTAGAACGAGGTTTTGTCTTAAAATGTATAATTAAGCTGTTTTGCATGCATAGCCTCTAAATAATTTAACTTTCTGGCTTTTTCAGTTAAAAAAAAAAGCATCTCTTCATCTGTTACTTTTAGCAATGGTTAATAAATAGTTGATATCAATCTTTCGTAAGTATTGTCCTGGAGGCATCATGCCTCATGTCCCAACCTATTTGTGCACCTTGCCCTGTATTCTCCGACATAAATGTCTGACATAGAGGGAACTCAACCACACACACAGAGCCGTGCATCCAGAGGGCAGGGCTGAGCTGGAAGCAATGGGTGAGAGATGCGGCTGAAGGAGCCCCGAGTCCCCAGGGAGGGCCTTGGCCCCCGAAAGGAGCAAGGGCATTAGCTCAGAGATGCGACTCAGACAACAGAGAGATGCCGAGGAGGAAAGCTGGCCCCCAGACCTGACCAGGGTGGCATGAAATGACAAGTTGCGGTGAGATTCAACAGAGTGGCACAGGAGGTGACAAGGGGCCAAGAGATCGGCTGGGAGCTGCCACCACTTCCGGCGCGGGTGCAGACGACCAAGCAGAACAGTGCCAGGCCCCGCCGAGGATGCCAGGATCTGGCCCCGCATCATCTGGTGAGGAGGCGTGCTCCTGCTCGGGGCAGGTGCTGCAGCCTGGCAGCTGAAGGCCACCTTGGGCTCCTCAGCCTTGAGTCTTGCAGCCCCACCGCGATCAAGACCTGAAGCCATCGAAAGCTGCATCTGCGTCTACAATTGTGTGAGGGTGTTTGTTTTTTTGTTTTTTTTCCAAATTAAACTGAGTGAACTGAGAAGCCTTTCACTGGAGGCGTAATGTACTCACAGTAGTTTCCAAATAAATGGTGTCACTCTTCAGGTAAATCACTCCAAGGCTTGGGCCTAGTGCAGATGTTCATTGGGGCAGGGAACAGAGAGCGGCTGCATCTAGAGCAGACAAGGAAGAAAGATAAGGCCGTTAAATGACAGGTGATGGGGATCAGTCCCGCTGATGGAGACAGAGCTGTGGGACTTGGGGGACAGTCCGGTCCTGCCTTTGCACCAGAGAGGGCCGGCCAGGGGAGGCCAAGGCAGAAGAGAGGATGTCGCCCGGGCTCCATTCTCAGCATGCCCACCTGATGGCGGGGGTGGTCCGAGATCTTCCACAGCACCCTGTCTGTACGGACGCAGCGCATTTGGTGGTGGGGACATGGAAGCCGAGGTGGAGGGTGGGGGCGGGGGGCAGTGTCCTTCAACCTCGCCACAGCCGACGCTTCTGCTGGTGTTCTCGACCCCACTGTAGCCTCTCCTGCTGTAGCGCCCAGGTCTTACCTGCTCTGGAAACGCCGCTGACCTGGCCACGTTCTGAGCTCCTGCCGAGTCTCTGCCTTTCACTACAGTCTCCGCCATCTCCTGTGTCCTCTAACACGTGGCACTCAGCCTTAGGGGCTGCAGGGCTGACCGCTGTCTGTCTCCAGCCTCGCACCCAGAGGTCCTTCCCTAGGCCTTGCCCTTTTGGCCACACTGAGCCCCGATGACCACATTATTCCTGAAACTGTCCTCCCTTCTTGCTGGGATCCTGCATTTTCCTGACTTTCCTTCCACCACTCGGCTCTCTCTTCTGCCTCCTTCACTGGCTCGTCTTCATTCTCCTAAATGTAGATATTCCTCAAGATTCTCTTCTCAGTCTTTGCCTACACCCACCCTGCATGACCTCAACAATTACTTCTCCATAGAGAACACCCACATGGCTATCTTTAGTTCCTGCTTGTCTGCAGAGCTCCAGATCCACATTATTAATAACCTCTGGTTATTGGTTCATTCACTCATTTGCTTGTTCATTCATTCATTCATTCACTCATTCATTCATTCAGTGTTTGCATAGCATCACTCAGGCACCTGGAAAAGATGAATAAGACAGGGCCTCTAACTCTGAGAAGCTCACACCTCCATCAAATACAGCACAGACACTTCTAATTCAGAAAGTTTAAAACAGAAATCATTGTCTCTCCCTCGAAATATGTTCCCATTTCCTGCCATGGTCCATTTCCTACCATCTTTACCCAGTTACTTGGTCCTACAATAGAGGAGTCATCTTTAATTCCTCCTTTTCTTTTGCTTCTCATATCCAATCAGCTGCCAAGAGATTAGAGGCTGTGCTTCCTAAATCAATACCTTCTCTCTCTCCCAACACCTATTTATCCCTTTGTCATCTGTGCCAGGACTTTTGTGAGAGCCTCCCAATGGCTTCACTTCTTCCGGGTTCTTTTTATCTTTAGCCCATCCTTTACATCAATACCACATTAATTTTTCTTAAGTACCACTCTAAACATATCATTCCTTTGCTCTTTGCCTACTGGACTAAATTCAAACTTATCAGTTTGGCATTCAAGGCCCCTACAATATAGACCCAGTCTAATTTCCACTCTTTACAGTCCATTCCACACCGCAGAGAAGTCCCACTCTTTCCCATCCAAATGCCACCTCATTATGAAACATCTCCCCAAGGAAAGTGCCCTAGTTGAGTCCTCAAGCACTTTCTGCACTACTCCCTTTGCATGTTCTATGGACTCTAGTAATTACTTGTGTAATTTGGCTCCCCCCTCTATAAGCTCCTAGGAAGCAGAGATAATTTTTACTTTGTGTACCCTATAGTATGCAATGCCTTGCACAGAGATTTGCGCTCGGCTGATGTCTGCTGAACCAAAGTTAAAAGGAATCAAGACTCTTGCTTAGAGTCATGGAAACTGACACTGAATTGGAAAGACCTGAAAGCTCATCGCCTCTCATTTTCCAGATGAGATTAAGGGAACTGACTCGCTCAAGGCCACATCCTTGCTCTTGGCCGAGCAGCAATAACTGATAGAAAAGGTCACAGATCTTTAAATATCTATCGGCGCTTGCTCGGCACCAACAGGCCCAGCAGACCATCCACAGTCACCAGACCAGAGACAGTGAGGGGTTCACGGGGTGCACAGCCAGCAAGGATATACTGGGTTCCAAAAAATAAAGAAATTTGTTTCACTGATTCACTTCAATAAACTGAAATAATAAATATCCTTTTATAGATAAATAATGTTAAAAAATGAGGGTGGATTTAAAGAACAAGGAAGCAAACCTTTCTAACACTGTCAGCAGAAACAGTTATGACAATATTGCAAATGCCACCGGGGTGATAAACTCAGGGTGAAAAGCAGGATGAAGGAATTTCTCATGCTTTAGAAAAGCAGTGGGTTCAGCTGAAGTTCTTGGTGAAAACATGCCACAGTGATTCTATGGTTAAATTCTGACCTCGTGGAAACAGAGGCCATTGGCAGTCCCTCTACGACACAACCCACGTCCGTGTGTCTTCTCCACCTAGTCTTGCCCAGGATTGATCCTATAAGTTTGTTTAAATTTTCACGGATTTTTCTTTCACTGTATCACCAATTTACTTGCGGAAATGCATAGGCGAGTGCTCCCAAGGCTCCCAACTTTCTTCCCTTCTTTTCCTCCCATGATAGAAGTACTCACTGTTTAATCTCCTTTCTATCCTCATCCTCAAACAGAATCCTTTCCTCTTGCCCAAAGATGAAGAGTTCCCTCCCCACCCCCCTCAGAAAATATGGTTTACCTAGGTGAGAAAACCAGACTCTTCTAGGGAATCTCGGTAGTGTTTACTTGGCCAGAAAAGCTCAGCTCTTAAATGTGAGCCTCCAGTGCTACAGGACTTCTCTGCCTCTCCCAGGCGAGTACTTACTGCTACTCACCAGAGGAAAAACTTGGTACTATCAGTCAGAGGCTTTTTGGCCAGTGTGGGGGAGCCAAGCTCTGCACTGAGACATCCATTCAATAGCAACATCCAAGTAGCCACGTAAACAGCAAATGGGGCTCAAGAGCTCTCTATAGTTCTTACTAAACCATCTCACGGCTGGACAGGTTATCAACACTTCACCAGACACGGCTTCCTTCTCTTTTCTCCCCCTGGCGACTCCATTAAAATGATAAAGGATATCACTGACCGATATGTCTAGTACATTGCAATGAAAAATCACCTGGAAGCATACAAATCCATTGTGTAATTAGAGAAGTGTACATTTTAAATATGCCTAACATTTGGTTTAAATTGTGCATTTTATAATTAAATGGAGATATAATCTTTCTGTCCTTTAATCAAACTCCTCCCCACATCCCGCTGCTATAATCTTCCTTTCATTTTTTGGCAAACGGTCACCTCTCCCCCTCTCCTTACTTCCCCACATGCCTCAGCACACACCTAGGGGTCTATTAATCAGAACTACTGCCTAGTGTGTCATGTTTTATTGCTTAAAGGGTGGGTATGCTCTAAAAAAGACTCCTTGAAAATGACTTCATGAGGTTTCATATTTATTCTATTGCAATGACTCCCATATTCAATGTACACAGTTTTTAAGTCAAAAGATAATTCTGAGAGGCTGCTGGGTCTACACATTCTTCCCAGAGTCTGGAAATCCAGCTGTTCTCTCTGCCTCTTACATCATCACTGTAATAAAGAATCTGCTCTTGGATCCCAGCTGGCAACGTTCTTGATGGTGTCAGAGGCAGAGGAGACGGTGGGTCATTTCCATCCCAGCCTGTTTTATTGTTGACGTCTCTGCAGCTCTGTCTTGGAAGCCCTCAGAGAGCAGAGCTGTTATGTAACATACTGCCACACATCACTACAAGGAATTTTCTGTGGAGGTCTCACTTCAGTGTGGCTCTCCCCATTCTTTGGAAATCACACCAGATCATCCTAAAATGAGAGATGGGGCCTTCGTGACGAAAGCTCACAAAAAAGGTAATAGTAACAATAATAGCTACCAGTTGTTAGATGTCTACATTTTGTCAGGGACTGCATGGGGGAATTTTTACATGTAAATACATTCTCACTGAATCCTCACAGCAATGTCGTGTTGGAGGTATTAGCATGCCCATTTTACAGATGAGGAAAAGTGAGACTAAGAGAGCTCAATTATCCATTCTGTGGATAGTGAGGTCAGAATTCAAGGTCAGATCTGAGCCAGATCTCTCTTACTTTAAGTCGGGGGGGGGCGGGGGTGTTTTGTTTTTTGTTGTTGTTTTCTTCTTACTATACAACAACTGTTCCAACACAGCATGACACATTTCTAGTTCCCACTGTGACCTCGGCACAAGAAAGACGCTTACGCTATTTCCATGATAATTCAGACTGGCAGCACAGACCTCAGGTGAAGGAACTCTTTCAGAATCAATAAGTAGAATTCCTTCCTAACTCCTTTCTATTTGAAGATGAGAACATCTTTTAACGGTCTTCTCAGACTCTAATGAACAAATGAATCATGCAGGATTTCTGATTCAGCATGTCTGGGATTGAGTCTGTGATTCTGCATTTCTAGAAAGCTCCCAGGTGATACTGATGACACTGGGTTGGGTACCACAGGTCTTACGTCTGACACTCGCCGTCCTCCTGTTTTCGAAGGAGCAGTTCAAGCTGAATAACTTGGCTAACAGCTCACACGGCACGACTGGCTTCTGATTCTGGGCCAGTTTGTCAGGTCATCAGGCATTAGACAGAATTCAAGGAGTTTCTGGCATAGAGCACATCATGGGGAAAAAAAAAAATTGTTCCTGGATCCCCCAGGGCTCTACTACCCCCCATTGGAAATTAAAATGGTAATGTCTCTAACATGTAAAGTTCCTATTTTTTACATTATTGTTATTTTTAACAATAATTATCTGGTAATAATTCAAATAACACCTTTCCTCTGAGAGATTCAATGAGCTTTACTAACCTTAATTGTCTAACAGAAATTCCCAGGTGTAGCTAAAGCTGTCTCAAAGATCACAGTAAATTTAAAATTGTTCCACTTTCCTCCTTTCTTTGCCCCACATGTAGTGATGAATTAGTGGTGAAGGTTTACTAATTGGCAAAGACCCACTGTCTCATAATCTGAGGCATCACAAATTTGGTAAAGGTAGGGTAACTCTAAGACATAATCAGCAGAGAAGTGGTGGTAGGGCACAAAATACTGGTGAGAGAAAAAAGGAGGGAGAGTTAAGGGGAATAGGAGGATGAAAAGAGAAAGTGAAATGATAGAACTAGCTGGATGACCTTGGATGAGTCATTTAACCTCTAGGTGGCTCAGCTTTTCCATCTGTAAGAAAATGTGGATTTTATGATGTTTAAGGGACCTTAAACCTCTAATAGTCCCTGAGAAGAAAGATGTGGGAATTAAGTAGCTCATCAACCTGTTAAACCATTACACCTGTAAAGAAATCTATTTGACTTAACTTTTTAACTAATTACCTGAAATGAATTCCCAAGTCTACATCACTAACCCACAGCCCCCCACCCCTCCCACCTCTCTGGAAAGTGGTGAGAAAAACCATTTAATGAAGAAGGCACCAAAGGTTTCATGGCCAGACAAACTAATCATCAACCCCATCTTCAGCTTTCCAATGCTATAAGAAATGTTTTACTTTAAAATATTTTAGCTCCTTTAAAAAAACATTTTAGCCCTTTGATTAACCACTAGTTAATACCCATGTCCAGAAGAAATACCTCTGATGGCTTGAAGACCCCTGGGATGGCCCTGCCAATAGAAGGTCCTGCTGTTTGTCACGTTAAATCTATGTTAATTTTCTCCATAGAGACCTCTGGATTCCTCTTTGACAATTCACAAACTCTGTTAATAACACCTGCATGTCCCAGGAGACTTAGAGCTATCAGGTACAGTTGATTCTTGTTTTTAAAATAAGAGATCTTTGGGATCAGGTGAGAGATATCTATCTCAATACATACATGTCATATACACATATGCAGACACACATACACTGATGGTAATCATTTTTCTGGCTTTAATGAGTAACTGGTGATGGGAACTCCTTCTCTAAGTCACTTGACACTGGAATCTTCCCGATCAGAAAGCCTGCCACAGGTCCTGGTTATAAGGTCATTTTAAACTATGTAATGAGGATTCCAACATGGACATGATTTATGGTGCAGCACGTTATTTGTGTTATTTCAGAGTTATCTATACCTTGCTTCTTGCACTGAGGACGTTTTCTGGACGAGTCATTACAGTTTGTGGCTAAATGGAGAAACAGGTACCAAGAAATTTCAAAATGACATTACCCTGGAGAACACACCATCACTGTCTCCAAAGTGAACATCACTCCCCTTTTCCTGCTTCTATCACTTCCACAGAACCATTAACTAAATGCTGACTGTGTGGCAGGTACTGTGCTTGGCACTTTCCATACATTATTGAACTTTCTTTTTTTCCCTAAGATTTTATTTATTTATTTGAGAGAGAGAGACAGAGAGAGCAATAGAGACAGCGAGAGAGAGCACAAGTGAGGAGGAGAGGGAGAAGCAGGCTCTCCGCTGAGCAAGGGGCCCGATGCGGGACTCGATTCCAGGACCCTGAGATCATGACCTGAGCCGAAGGCAGACGCTTAACTGACTGAGCCACCCAGGTGCCCTGTTTAACTTTATTTCTTATAATCACTCTTTAAGGGTAGGAATTCTATTCTGATTTTATAGATGAGGAAACTGACGTTTAGGAAAGTAGAAATATCTACACTAGATCATAAAGCCAGAGGGTAGCAAAGCAGGGCTTTAAGGCCAGGTTTTAACCACAGTGCTCTACGTCTTAATCTACAGCTAGCTTGTGCTCTCCTGCCTGCATCCCAGTCTTGTTCACTGAGGTCCTTGCCAGAGGTTTGTATTAGACTCTCCATCATGGTCCTCTGCTGCCTTCTTGAACCTGTTTTTAACTTTCTCCAAAATCTTCTACATTTGACTTATGTTTTCCCTCTCTACTTTGATCGATACTTCAATACAAAACTCATTACCATTTTCTCCATGAGCTTTACCATCATCTTCTCCAGTACTTTATCCCTCATCTTCATTCCAATGTACTCTTGCCACTTCACATTTGACATCAAGTATTCCAATCCCAGCTTGAGAACTCCCCTTTCTCAATGCCTAAGGAATCTCCTCTTTTCTCCTGGCCCATTAGTCAGCTCCTGCTGGCTTCACTGGATGTCTTTGTCCAGCCTGACCTTACTCTATGATCAATCATTTCAATGCTGTTCTCAATAACCCTCCAGATTTCCTTGCTCCCTGACCTTCTGTATACAAGGTCTTTTCTCATGTTCCTCAACCATGAATTCATATCACCACATCATTCTCTCCTGCTCTCAGTACAAAACGTGACACATGCATGTCATCTGGACCCTCACTCCTGCTCAGGGTTGCTTCTAAATACAAGCCTACAGTAGTTTTTCTTATTATGTCCTACTTTACCAAGGCTGTTCTCCATTCTCTTCTTCAGTTTATGACTTTGCCTCCTACATTGGTAAGACGGTCTAGACTATCCAGTGTAGTAAGCTTATTGGCTCTCATCTCCTTGCCCAATATCTCTGAGTTTTCATCATTTTATTTCCTCAGGATATATCTATACCTCTTCCCACATTCTCTTCCTATCTTGGAGGTTATCCTCTTTACTTCTGATCTTTCTCCTTCCCTTTGGTTTCATCAGTGATATCTTCTTCTCTGTAGTCGATGACATATCCATTCAAAATAGTACCAGATTAATCATCACAATATAGCATTTTGCCCCACCTTCAATTCCTGCCCTTCAAAATATTTCCAGGTGGTATATCTCAAAATGAGTTTTATAGAACACTAGAACTTCAAGATGCACCTCAAAGAAAGTTCCTTGTTTAAAGAAATATAGGAAACACTGCATGCAATATGTTTCTCTTGCAAACTTATAATGCACATGAGGATGTTAAAGGTGCTGAAGACCCCAGCACTGCCCAAACTTATTAGATTATAGACCATCCCCCAGCATTTTTTAATGGAACACTTATCAACCTCACAATATACTTGGAGAAAGATGTTTTAATGGATTTCCCTGGTTCCAAATACTTGAGCCTGGGTATGTAAGTTCACTGAATCTATATCAAATAAGCCCTCTCAGATTTCCTTTCTGTCAATACTCCATTTGGTCTAACCCAGTTAACATTCAGGGTGTCAAAAAGACTGAGCACATTTGTATTTCTGAGCCCCTGAACATAGTATTTTGGCTCTGTAGAGTGCCTTTATCACCTTTTCCTCATCTAGGCCTTTCCCCTTCTTCAAGACACATACGAAATGATGTATTCCTTATGAAACTTTTCCTTGTGAAAACCATCTCGGCCCATATTGAGCTCTGCCACACACTGAGCACTAAAATAAATGGATAGAGTTTAATGCCTGTTTTCTGTGTCATTGGGGAGAATGTCTATTCTGTAGGTCATGGATCTTGTTTTACACATTATAGAAACTCCAGCACACCAGGCAATCCCTAGGGCGCACTATGGAGTTATAACCATATTAAAGGTTACCACATGGGCTATGGTGAGCGCTGTGAATTGTGTAAGACTGTTCAATCACAGACCTGTACCTCTGAAACAAATAATACATTATATGTTTAAAAAAAAAAAAGAAGATAGTAGGAAGGGAAAAATGAAGGTGGGGGGAAATCGGAGGGGGAGATGAACCATGAGAGTCTATGGACTCTGAGAAACAAACTGAGGATTCTAGAGGGGAGGGGGTGGGGGGATGGGTTAGCCTGGTGATGGGTATTGAGGAGGGTGGAGCACTGGGTGTTGTACGCAAACAATGAATCATGGAACACTACATCAGAGGCTAATGATGTAATGTATGATGATTAACATAACATAATTAAATTAAAAAAAAAAAGGTTACCACAGGTAGATATGGATGACATTGGGGCATGATAGATCGGAATTTGATTTCTGTAGTGATTGGGATAGTTTACTGTTCTAAAGACCCAGATGGAATGTACCATCACCTTGTTGGGGAAGAAATACCACCTACCATCACCGTAATCACCTCTTCAAATGATAACACCCATGCTTGGAGGAGATGAAGACTAGATCTAGATGAGGAAAGGCAGCTCTGTCCCTAGGTGAAAATAGGAATTTGCATTAGTTGACACCCAATGCGGAGAAGGGTAAAATCATCTAAGAATATCAAAGGACCCATGAAAGGGACCACTGGATTGCCTCTCTACCAATGATGAGATCACCACTCATGATCATTAAACCATGGCAACCTGATGAAAAAGAGAAGGTTGTTCTCCTACCCAGGGAAGGCAGGCAGTCTTGTGCGAGGCTCCAGTGCTTACAATGTGGCTGGTGTACAGAGCATGCAGCAACCACCTGCAGACTGTCACAGGACTGGATGTGCTCCTCCCTCCACTCATATCCAACTCTCCCGCTCTGGGTCAGTGTGGAGACACATTACATCGGAGGAGTCAAGGCAGCCTGGCTACCAGAAGCACAACATGCAACCCCCCGAAAACAATGAATTTCATCTTTCCCATAAACTTCTTTCACTGCTACAGCCCATAAGAGCACACAGCAACTGTCCGTCTCAGGCAAGTGTGCCGTAACCAGATTTAAAGGGCTTTGAGTTTTTCAGATTAGACGTTATCTGAAGTTGGGTCTGAACAGGTTCTCTAATAGTGAGTTCATAAGGAGGCTAGGACTAGAAATTTCGTCTCTTGATGCTTAGGGAGTTTTATTATGTGAGAGAAGACAGTATGGCTTTCTTCCCTAAAACTGCAGCAACAAATGATTTTCATCTTTTAGCAAAAGAGAAAGTGCATTTAATTAAAGTACAGTCTGTGAAGTGTCTTGCTACCTTCCTGGATAAAAAGTGTTTTACAAACAAAAGATTTAGTTAAAAACTATTTATAAATGGGAATGTTTACTTCTGTTTCCTTTACAATAGGTAGAGACTGTATTATGTAATGTGTGAAAATAGTAGGATAATGGTAAAAGTTCTGTAACAGGAAATTCTGTGTTGGTCCTTAAGTTAAAATTCCTAAGAATGTAGTAGAGTATTCATTAGTAGTAGTAATCAATAAGGAAATATTTTTAAAACTGGAATTTTTATTGTGGGAGTTTATTGGGTCAGTGAAGCTAAATGGCTTTGATATTTTCTGCCATGCTCCTGTTTAGAGTTGTCTTTCTGGACAATTTACACATTTGAGAGTGAAAATGAATGGTGGCCTGCCTTTTGGACGTGTGATAGGCCACTGGGGCAAGGTGGCTATTTTCTGAGAGCCGTGGGCTGTTTCTATGGTAAAATATCTTAGTTTCTTCTTTCTGTAGTAAGAATAGCTGTTTACTTTAATGTTCTGGGTGAAACCTGAGATCCCTGCATCTCTCCCCAGGATGTCCCCTGTGGCAGAGGCAGGGGGATACGACTGGCAATGCATTACATTGATTTTGACACCTTAAAGGTTATGTGGTACTTTCATACTTTCATGGACACTCTCTAAAAATGAGTTCCCGCCATCATGAGTCACACAGGTGAGAAGATTGAGGTAGGGGAGAAAGATTTAAGTGGCCCAGATAATGAGCGGTAAAGCTTAATCTAAAACCAAGGTTTTCAGAAGAAAATTCCTCCTCCTCCCGCCTTTTTTTTTTTTTCCTAAAAATACCATGGCTGCCAAAGAGCTTTGTGGCAAATCCGAGGAGCAGAGAACTAGGTGGAGAATCAGAAGATCTGCCTCGTCTTCTGGATCTGATAAGAACCAGCCAGCCATGTGACCATGGTCAAGTCAACTTTTCTGACCCTTATAAAATCAAGAGTAAGGAATCAATGAGTGGCATTAATTACCTTCCAGATGTAAAACCTCTCGCCTGTAAAATAGTATTGATTAAAAATGTGTGCTTTGCCTATCTTATAAAGTTGTGAGGCTAAAGTAAGCTGAGCATGTGGAAGTACTTTGCATTCTGTGAAGTACTGAATTATTATAGTCTCAAAGAATGAGTACTGGAGGAATTAGGAATGGGTCCCCTGCGTGTGTGGGAGCTGACAGCCCAGTCCATTTCCATTCAGGTTTTGGGAAAAGCTGTAATAAATCAGTCTAATCCCACTCTGTCCCCTCCTCTCCCAGCCTGCTGCAGAGTATCAGTCGAACAAAGTTACTTGAGTGGGTGAGCCAAACCTCCAAGTTCCAGCCTTTCTGAATAGAAGCTCCAGAGGTTTCTGAGCCACAGTGCAGAGCAATCCCTGTTCCTCCAGGTGTGTCTGAAACACTGGGGAGACCCTGGGGACAGTATGTCCAGGGAGCTGGGGAGGAAGGTCAGACAGCGCCGCTCCCAAGGCCCGGTTTTCTCTCGCACGCCTCTCCAGCCCACATGATTTTACCTGGCAGCCCCAGGAGCCAGAAAAGACCCAGAAGAAGCAGGAGCCTCCTCTCCTGATAACCTAAGTGCTGCTCTGATTGAAAGGCAGAGGGTATCAGCAGAATGGCTGTACCGAGTCGGCATTGATTTCTCCAGCCTTTGTCTGCGTCTGGTTTCTGTCTCGTTTGGAGGTGGTTACTGTTACTACAAGCAGCATGAATCATGTCTCTGTTAAAAAACAGAGCTTCAATTGTCTTACATAACCCCTGGTAACTGAACGTCTAATAATAGCAAGCCATTTACAGGTAGGGAGTCTGTCTTCCTCCCAGACACACACACACACACACACACACACACACACACACACATACATACATACACACTCACACACACTCTACTCCCAGTGTCTCACAGTAAAGTGAGACAGACAGGGAGGAGGCAGAGGGAGAAAGGGGACAGGACAATTGATTTTTTTTTTAATTTTAAAGTACATGGAGTAATCATGCATCACAGGGCTTGACGACTGGTATGTTTAACTGAGCTAGTTTAACAAACTGAAGGAAACAAGCATTCTTCTTCAAAGAATTTGAAATAGCAAGAAGCCCTACAACACACCAGACAGACACCTTCTCTACCGCTCTACAACTGTATAAAAACCCCAAACCCCAAAGATGAAGGCAGGGTCTAAGGGGTAGGAGGTGGGTCAGAAGTCACACTGGATTGGCTACTAGCTAGCACCAGCTAGGTTTAATTTTCAAAGGACTTTTTCTCCTATCCTTTTTGCTTGACCAGAGAGAGAGAGTCCAAAGGTTCTTGGCTACAGTCATTGCATAAAATTCCAGAGAGTGAAAAGCAGCTGAAAACATGGCTGCAGTGTCCCCATTAGGCAGGTGACACTGTGTCAGGCACTGTAACCTGAGCCCCTTGCTTTGAGAGAGAACCCTGCATGGGAAGACTTGTATTTTTCCAGAGCGTAATCTCTGCCTTGTAAGACACGATGAGGTCTTTTCATACACGATCCCCACTCAGCCACCCGTTAAGGTGATGACCAAAAAGCAAATAATAGGACAGGCTGAAAAAAGGACTCGAAAATTAGAAAGATGAGTTTTCCTTTAAACCTCCCATGTGAGAAAAAAAAAAAATTAGGCTCCAGACAGCAAGTGAAAAAGTGCATGAGGGAAAAATTATATAAATTTGCCACACGCATGTTTTCAGTTCCTCACTGCCTCATCATGGCCAACCTAAGAACAATCACCGAAGGCATTATTTTTTGCACGTGCGGTCCCAGGAGTCCTGTAACTCTAGATATCGTGTAAATTGGACCAGGGGAGGACTTTATGGAAAATTACAGATGGAGGCTACATCCTGCCACTCAGGCCAGGAGTACAGAAGGAAAACTTTCTTCTCTGTTTTGATTGTTCGATAACATGAAACGGTGGACGAGGCTCGTTCAAACCAAAGAACGTCCTTG
Source organism: Phoca vitulina (assembly GCF_004348235.1). Lineage (NCBI taxonomy): Eukaryota > Metazoa > Chordata > Mammalia > Carnivora > Phocidae > Phoca > Phoca vitulina. Next base: position 37,154,865 of record NW_022589711.1, read on the forward strand.
GAAACACCCACTTTGAAGACCAGGGCCTGGTCTCTTCTGCTGCTCAGTTGTTTAGCGATACAAAGAAGGCATTTGGATATGGTTATATGTCAAAATGGTGTGTGTTCCCTCCAAATAGGATTTACTCTGCCTATTTTCCTTTTAGAACACTTTGTAAGTCCATAAGCAAAAGAGTTTTTAATAGAAGAAAGAAGAGAAAGAAAAAAAAAGAAGAAAAGAGCAAGGAAGAAGAAGGAAAATTACTAATGTTTCCTTATCCCCACTTGCAAACCTGGCTGGATTGCATAATAAAACCTCCACTGCTGTTTTCTGATGGTCTTTGCTCTGTGCCATATGGATGTGGCTTCTGGAGGAAATGAGTTCTAGGTTTTTCACACAAATATACAAATGCAGAACAGGAGGGATCTTCACCACTAAATCACCCCACATAACAACAGGACCATGGTGGTGGGAGGTGGCTGATGGGGCTAGAATCTTCTGCGTATTTCATTCACAACTGACCGAAGTCAATTGACCTTAAGAGTTGGTACAACGGCTGACTAAATGTTTTAATAAAAACAGCCACGAGACACCACTGCTTTCTTCGTATAAGTCTTTCCCCTCTAACTACTGTGAATATATTGCTGAAAGATTCCTGCTTCTGGAAGAGCCGGGGGTTTGCCTCTTCTCCTCCTGGCCTCACAAACTAGCCTCTCCTATGCATTTGTGAGGTGATTACACATACCTGAAGTTCCAGGGCACTACATCGGCCAGTGGTGTGTTTGGCACCTAAGCAAGGACCCGGTGAACCAGACACATTTAACATGTACAAGTGGATTATTATATTATTTGCATTGCAATAATACGAGTATTTTTGGATTGTTGCTGACAACTAGATCATAATAACCATATGTGGTGCAATAAACCACATGACATTGTATCAGAAGCTTAGAGTTCATCTCTTCAAATGACCTAGAGTTTTTTTTTTTTTTGGAAAAAGAGAAATGGTGGATGCCCCCCCCCCCCCATGAAGCATTTATTGAATGCCTATTGTCAGCGATGCACTCTTTATTCACAGAAGGGAGCTGGGCTATGCCAGGCTCTCACCATGTTCTTTCTCTTCTAACACTGAATGAAATATCCGTAAAACCAAGTACAGCTTTTTTTTTTGAACCTGATAGGCAATCAGTACATAGTGACTGACCATGTTGCTGTTGGTAGACGCTGGTGATACCAATGGCAGTGGGGATGGTGTCCTTATAAAGGCACAGCAGTTTAAGAACATCTCAGGGACAATTTGGAGGGGGTAAATTAGCAGGTCTGGTCTGCTTTATGTATTCCAACCAATGTCTGGAACTCCAGAAACTTTTTAAAATAACATGATCACGCCATGTTTATAGGAGTGCTAAGATTCTTATGAAAAAGAGGCATAGATGTTTAACTAGTGAGCTTCTCCTGATTTGTAGAATACTCAGAATACTTCTGAGAACCCGTCTTAATTTTTAGAATCATTTATAAGAATCCAAGAGTTTATTATTATAAAGTCAACTTCAGTCCAAAGCAATTATTCGAGATGCTCGTTGAATTAAGAGACACAAAGCAACATTGGTGGGATAAGGCAAAGTTAGAGTTCTCTAAACTCGTTTCAGAGAAACTGAAGAAATGGCAGAGTGGCTCGGCTGGAAGGCATCTGACTATAAATTAGAGGACCTGGGTCCCCAGCCATGTTTGTCAACTGCTGCGTGATCTTAGAAGTCCTAACCATCTCTTGAGCCTCACCTCACCTTCCTCATCTGTAAAATGGGAGTGTTGGATAAAGGGTCTTTAAGTTTCTTTCCAGTTTAACATTTGCTGATTTTATTTTATTTTTATATTTTTTTAAGATTTTATTTATTTATTTGACAGAGAGAGAGCGAGCAAGAGCAGGAACACAAGCAGGGGGAGTGGGAGAGGGAGAAGCAGGCTTCCTGCCTAGCAGAGAGCCCAATGCGGGGCTCGATCCCAGGACCCTGGGATCATGACCTGAGCCAAAGGCAGGTGCTTAACAACTGAGCCACCCAGGCGCCCCATCATTTGCTGATTTTAAAGTAAGGCAAGATGACAGAGTCATTCCTCCTTCCTCTCATTTTGGTAAGCACATTGCTTTCTCCTGATCTGTGTCTATGTGGTTTGGTTTAGGTTTAGGTTTCTGGGTTCTGGATGTCACAGAGTAAATAATCATGTCATTTTTTTTTTCTTTGTATATGTGGGAAAATCATAGGGGAATGAGTCTCCCTTTCCTTCTATGTCAATGTCTCTTCTCAATCAGATTTACACGCTGAATAAAAACATGATCATCCTGTCTGTGAGGAAGGTTCTTCCTCATCCTCATCACAGGCCCTCACTCATGCTTATGCAAGCTTATCTGGGTTATTTCTATATTTACATCTTGGCTATTTTTTTCTCTTTCAACTTGTTGAAATCCCTGGTAAGCATAAAGCTGAAAAACAAAAACAAACAAATAAAACAAAACAGCTCTGTTTGAATAATTTACTTCAGTTAAAGCAATGTAAGAAAACACTGTAACACTCAGGGAAAAAGAAAAGCTTTTTAAAATACTCCTGTATCTTAGAAAAGACCAAATAAAATGTTACATCAATGATAGTTTCATCTGTTGTTACTGTTTTTCATTTTCAAAGCGAATGCTACATACTGGGTTTATAGTCTGTGTACAGACGTGGCTATTTCTCCCAATATTCCTCAGGCCACCACATCATGGAAGCCAAGGAAGCCCAGAGCTTGCTGAGTTAGCTTTACGTAGACAGAGGAGCCCCACAGAAAACCCGATACCTGGAGCTTGTATCATGTCCTGACTAGGCACTGCCGTTACTCATGACTCGCTCTTTTCCATCTCTCTCCTGTTGCTCTGCTGGTTTAATTCCCGTCACCTAGAATACCCTCTGTTTGCCTGCCTTTCCTGCCCACGATTCCTCCTATCTTTCGAGACCCACCTAGCTCACACCCCATTTCCAAGAAGCAACTTGGGTTGACCCAACTTGGGACCCAGGGATAATTTTCATGGCTGGCAAGTGACAACTAGCCCACGTGACAACTGGAGTTACTGAGAACACCTATCTAGGAAGTGCTCAGAGAACACCAGAGAAAAAAACTGTTAAGAGTTGCAGGGTCCTCATAAAAGGAAAAAAGGCTTTAGGAACAAGCCCAATATAGGAGCCGTGGTACATAAGAGGAAAGCTGTAGCCTTGTAAATAAAAGTTGTGGCCTTGTAAAGGAAAGTTGTAGCCTTGTAAAGAAGGGATTGTTTTCGAATGGCCTGACCCTTCTTTTCACTTTTCTCTTCTTCTTCTTCTTTTTTTTAATAAAGGAAAAGAAATACTCTTTCTTAAAATGAGTTGAGACATTGCATAGAGCAACATATAGTGTCATAAAGTTTGACTGTACTAATTATGAACCTCAAATGTCAAGATTTTAATAGGGAGAATATGGGGGCACAGTGAAAATAGGCAGACAGAGGTATGTGTATAGAATCTGAACTTCATCTACCCCAAGCCCCCTCGGTCCGATGGCCACACCATGAATTATGATAAACTCTGACAGTGCTTAGCTGGGCTTAAGTGATGGGCCATGATATATTCTGATAGTAAAAGATAGAATGAAGCTCAGAAATGCTGGATGCTGTTATATATGTATATGATTTTATTTATGTGTATATTTTTATATCTATATATACAAACATATATATTTGTATGATGTTTGGCAACCTCACTCATGGTATTCCCGTGAAGTAGGCATGTGGTAAACATAATTAGCCCATTAAACAGATGGCAGAGCTCTGGCATATCTCACCATATTCTAAAATGGTGGAGCTGTGAGCAGGAACTGAAGAGAGTGCAGTGTGATGCACGGTTCACTGCAAATCTCTGTGAATCGCTACTTTCCTAAAGACAATCTGGGTAGGCTGCGTTTGGCTGAGAACTGGGGATGGTTTGGGAAGCTTTAAAAATATACAAGGGGACAACTTTTCACATTCATTCAGATATAGTATCTTCATTTTTACTTACTAGGGACATTTTTTGAAAAACAGCTTTTTATCTTAACTCATCTGTGTTCCAAGCAAACTCCCAAATTGCTGAGCAGATTAAAAAAAAAAAAAACCAAAAAAAAAACCCACCCAAATGCCAAGTAGAAACACTGGGTAAATGTGTGTGTGTGTGTGTGTGTGTGTGTGTGTGTGCGTGCGCGCGCGTGCATGTGTTTTAATTGTCTTTACAAAGTGCGTTATTGGGAAGGATAAAGTTGAAAAGAGGTTTGGTCCCGTAAACATAAACACACAGCCATCATTACAGCAGAGTGACTACATAGAGGCCAGAGCACGTGTGATCAACTTTTACTCAGCTGATGTATGTGGCCATGGCATTGCCACTCCACGGTTCAGCTGGCTTTAGAGAGCCTGTAATTAAATATTCCAGCCCAATTCTCTGTCCATTGAAATAGGGGCTAGCAGAAGTGAAAGGGTTACTGGAAGTTAAGACTTGAATTTACAAATGTATTTGAACTGGCTTCAAGAAGACATGAAACATCAATACGTCTGGAGAATAGAACTTGCACTTGACTGTTCTTTACCATCTGGTCTCAAGAACATTTTCTGCTTGGAAGTTGCATAAGCAATGAAAAAACACACAAACAACTTCCTGTACCATGTTTTTGGTCACTTATAATGACGCATTACAAAGTAAACCAGCTAAATACGAGCAACTGCGCCTAACTCCAGATGACACCGTACATTACATAACTAAGATCAATGACAGCGAACATTTTCATTTTACAAGATCTAAACTTGAAAAAATATTCAAGAATAAATAGCCTTCCTTCTAAGGTGTTTTTCTTGAGTAGTTCTGACTAGATTCTAGGCTTTTAATGTCACTGCAAAACTCTCTAATTTTTTCCAAATTAAAAAAAAATCAACAACAACAACAAAAAACCATACTGGGGAATGAAATATCCCATATATATTTTTTTAATGACATAAACTTGCCTCTTTAAGCAATAAACCATAATTTATACTTTTTTCCCGTGGAAAACTTTTATACATCCCTGTTTTTATAAACAGAGATGCTGATATCATTTACATTTTTTCATATGATACAGTGATACAGGGTCATCCTTGTGAATCCTCTTTGCTCCCATTTTTCAGTAATACACTTGTATTTTTCTTGAGAATCGGAGTCATCCCTCACTGCTCAGTATAACAGCCCTAGGCTAAGCTGCAGCCCACTATTCACTGCAGTAGCTCACTGGTGTCACTGTCCCCGTTTTTAAGAGCCATCTCCTTCCAAACCTCTATGCTAGATATATTTTCTAGTCTATTTTGGGTTGGAATGTCAGGTAAATGAGTGCTACAGAGACAATATTGCTTGAAAGCAGGGTTTGGTCAGAGACTTTGGGGCGCTCATTTGGGTGTTTGAAGAAGACGTTTTTATTTACTGCTTTGTTAAGGGTTGTAATTCAGGAGTCTGAACTGCCAGAAATCAAACTTTGAGGTGTTATTGTGTAACACGAGTGTGACATTTATGCTCTTTTATTGCAAGTGTTCTTATTTTCAAAGAAGTTGCTCAGTTGGGGTGCCTGGGTGGCTCAGTCGGTTGGGTGGCCAACTCTTGGTTTCGGCTCAGGTCATGATCTCAGAGGTGTGGGATGGAGCCCTGTTTTGGGCTCTGCACTCAATGCGGAGTCTGCTCGAGATTCTCTCTCCTTCTCCCTCTGACCCTCCCTCCCCCCGCCCCCGCACTCTCTCTCTTTCTCTAAAATAAATACATAAATTGTTAAAAAACAACAACAACAAAGAAGTTGTTCAGTAATCCATTCTTTTTTTAAAATTTTTTTTTAGAGAGAGAAAGAGCAGGGGGAGGGGCAAAGGGAGAGGAAGAGGGAGAATCTCAAGCAGGCTCCATGCCCAGCTCCACAGAGCCCCATGTGGGGCTCGATCTCATCACCCTGAGATCATGATGGGGTTCATGACCTGAGCCAAAATCAAGGGTTGGCCGATTAACCAACTGAGCCACCCAGGGGCCCCTCAGTAATCCATTCTTATTTCTTTACTTGTAGGTTTCTGATCCATTCCACTTCACTCCCTTGATTTCTGCAGGCAATGTGATTAACACGATAACTTTGAGAAGTAAAGAAATAGTACACTTTTTAGGGTAAGGTGAGAGTTCTTGAAAATTCGTCATAGGGACGGAAGCAAAAATATATAGTCAAATTAGAACATTTCTCTGGACTTCCAGTTTTTCCCTAGATTTTGAACAGGACTCTTGCCTTACTGAATGCAATGAAAAGATTTAAAAAAATTGTGACGCTATTTATATTAATTTAAGTATTCAGAAAAGTAACATCTGATCATCTTTTCTCCCTTTCCCCCAAGGGCAAATCAGCATAATTCACAATCTGTGATAGTTAGGATAGGGACTGTGTTGAAATTTACCTTTTCCCTATCTCTGAAAATAGAGATTTTTAAGCAATAGAGATTTTTAGTTTTCTAAGAAAACAGTGTTAAGATTGTTGGGGAAGGAGGGCACCTGGGTCGCTCAGTCGGTTAAGTATCTGCCTTCAGCTCAGGTTGTGATCTCAGGGTCCTGGGATGGAGTCCGAATCAGGCTCCCTGCTCAGCGGGGGAGCCTGCTTCTCCCTCCGCCTGCCAGTCCCCCTGCTTCTGCGCTCACTCTCTCGCTCTCTCTCAAATAAATAAATAAAATATTAAAAAAAAAAAAAGATTGTTGGGGAAGGAAAAGGGAGAACCATGTTTAACTTTTTAAATACTTTAAAATACACATATCTGATAAGCTCCTGATAATTCTTATTTTGAAGTCAGTTCTTAAGAAACTCTGTTAACACTTTGAAATCTCAGTTCAAACTACATAAAAATACTCCATGAGGATTCATAGTTTCAGTGAATTCAGATCAGTTGTCTATTTCCTAGTAGGTCTGAACTGGTGAAGTTTTACAAAATAAACATCTTTAGCTTTCTAGAATTACATTTTTTACTTGTTTGATTTGTTAATTTTTGTAATGTGTTTATACAATTAAAAATACTATGTCAGAGCTAGGTCTATTCATTACAGATTATTTTTGGATAAAGAGAGTTTGCAAGAAAGTGTCGATTTTACAGCAGTCAAGGTTACTGCAGACTAAAGCAGAAATTCAGGCATAAACTGGTCTTCCACCAGTTTTCCACAACATCATCTGAGGACATGGTTAATGAGTTCCAAAATTCATTCACAACATTGTTAATCTTTTAGGAATCTCATAACCTTGCCTGACCTTTCCATAATCGTGAGAGAAAAACCTTGACAAAATTAGAACCAGTTGTCATGTCCTGCCTTCTTCCTTTCTTCTATTCACTTTCTTTTTCTTTCTTTCTTTCTTTCTTTCTTTCTTTCTTTCTTTCTTTCTTTCTTTCTTTTTTCTTTCTTTCTCTTTCTTTTTTCTTTCTTTCTCTTTCTTTTTTTCTTTCTTTCTTTTCTTTCTTTCTTCCTTTCTTTTTTCTTTTTCTTTCTTTCCTTGAAACAATCAAAAGACTCCACGTTTTCAAATTCCATAGAAGACTAATGATTGAATAATTTTCTCACATCTCTGTTTGCACTTTCGCAGTCTGGTTGCATTGATTTGTGTCTCATAAGTAGACATTTCCTTTGTTGGTTACAAATCAATGCTATAGAACAAACCTGCCAGCACATTCCCACCTCCCCTGCTCCCCACCCCCCCTTGCAGTTTGAAAAACAAAGCAGTTTTCTTTTTAAAAATTAATTTCATTGGTTAGTAATATACTAAAAGAAAAAAAAGCCCCAGAGTTTTTTTTTTTTAAAAACCAATCCGTGGGAAAAAGAACTCCTCCCAGGCTGGTCTCTGCTCCTTTCTCACCACCTAAAGCAGAGAACTGCCTAGTGGGAGAGCGGCGCTCGGCTGCCACGGCTCCTGGTGTGCTCTGTTAACCCAGTTAAGGTCCTCGCCTTCATACATCACAGGGCTGCCCAAAGCAACACACTGTGATGTCACAGTCAGATATGATTTCATGGCAGGAAACAAACAAAAAGGCAGAAAAGGTTGAATGTATTCTGCTTTTATTCAAATCTTCTAAGAGAGGGCAAAAGGGAAGATACCTTTTTTTTCCCAAGAGAAAGAGAGCACAAGCTTTCTCATGTGAATGTGAAAACTCAGTTCTGAAGGTACCCTGGTGCTTTCACCCCAAGTGGATAAGTATGAATAAAGAAGCACAAAGAAGTACTATCATCAATCTGAATGCTCTTACCTACACTTAGCTACAGGTGGAAAGCGGGCAGGCACGATTTGATTTACCTAGATTAAAAGAGCAATTTTCTGTCCTCTTTTTTTTTCGTTTTAAAAATAGCCAATCGATTTTGGCCTCGCTATTGCTGACTGTACCAGGTCCATTTCAATACACCGCTGATTAAATGGTATGTTCATGGCTGAAGGCATTACAGCAGGAACAAGCAGAAGCTGCCGAAGGAATGGAGACGGGAAACCAAAGCCCTCAGCTCCAGAAAGCCGACAGGCTCACCCTGCGTTCGGGACTCCGTGAAGGCCACAAGTACCAGCCCTTCGCCAGTGGACTGCAGACAGCACACGTGAACGAGCTGAAATATGATTCTGGGCGTTGGAAACCTGGAATTCATTTAAGCTTTTTAATTCTGACCTTAAGAATTAAAGGGGGAAAAAATCAAAGTCCTTTGATTTTAAAAAAAAATACGGATGGGGGGATATAATATTGTGTCCTAAGTTGCAATGACATTGGAAATGAAGGTGGAAACTGGCTTTGCAGAAACTGGCCTATTAAACTGCACTATGAAAAAGTTACATTTTCATAAGTTACAGTTAGGGTCATCTACCTGAAGGGGATCTAGTTAGAGACCCTAGTTGGTGAAATTGCATGAAAAAGAAACAAAGAAAGAATACAGGACTTTAATGTAGGGTGACTCTATGTTGGGATTCACCGGGCAGCCCACAGAAAAGTGAGAAGATCTCCACTAGTTCTGGGCAATAACCATCTGGATTATCATGAGAAAGTACAACCTTAACCAAAGTGTGTGGCTGGAAAAATAAGCCAGGGAGGGACTCCTCCAGGTCACCCTTAAAGAGACCTAAGAGCCACGGATGTTTCTTCAGAAAATGCAAAGTCCACCTGACAGGTGAAGCTATAGTTCCAAAATGGATCCGAGGACACAGGAATTGGATCTGGGAATTGGTGAAATCCAGTTTTAAAAAGTGAACCTATTTTTTTGTTTTTTCCTTGTGCCTACTGCTTCTTCCCTCCCCCCTCCTCTCTCTTTTTTTCTCTCTCATTATTGTTTACTTAATCTGAATCCTGGCCTTAATGGACACTGAAATGTGTCCAGAGGTACTATTAAGATAAGAAATTTCAGGAAGAAAGATTTAATGAGGGGCTTAGGAGTTTTGGGAGGAGGAAGAGAAAATTATTTAGAGAGAAATGAGGGAAAAACTAAGTTAAATATCAGAATCAGCATGATGGCTGTCCATGGGCTTGTGAGAGACACAGATGGTCTGCATTCTCCAGAACAAAAACAAACAGGAAGTAACAGGGCCAGAGCCCCCTCTCCCCTCCATTCCTCCCTCGGGTAAACTGGAAAAAAAAAAAACAACAACCCAAAACCAAAAACCAAATCCGAAGTGCGTTCAGATCAAAAAGTTTTCCTTTAAGTGCTGGAAAGTGACCAAAGTAAAAGAAATACGTGAGAGCTAGTTCTAGCAGGTAAAATGTCAAAGGGACATCAGATCTGGGGGGTGGAAGAGAAACTGGGAATTAAACCTGCACGCTTTGGAGAAAAGTCAGACTCTGTAGCTAACTAATGTAGCAGACAGGTGGCAAATTTGAATTCTGGAGGAGAAGGAAGCGCTTCATTTTGGGCAGTCCGTTTTCTGAAGGAGGGTTGGGAGGTGCTGGGGTAAATGACTACTCTGGGGTGCAGAGGGGGACAAGTGTCTTAGAGGAGAGCAGCAGACAGCTAAACTAGGGAGCTGTCTGGGGCACACTGAGTCAGTTAGGCTTTCAGTTTGGATGGTAACAAGCTCTCAGGACACGGCTGTGACTTCGAAAAAACCGTTGCTGGAACGGATGGCTATTTGCAGGGTTAAAAACTTCAAGCTCTTCCATTCCTGAGTCTGAATGCCCAAGTTCAGCAAGCGTGTACACACAAAGCAAAAAAATCCACAAAATGGGGGGTTCGGGGCCAGAGAGGAGGTTCGTGAAATGCACCCGTCACCTCCTTGCCCACAGCCCCAAACAGCACAGGGTTCTGGCAGGGTTACTGCCAGTGAAACCGGAGATTTACAAGCCTTCCTACAGAGATAAACCACCCCAGGTCCCCTATGACTCCAGGCAGCAGTGAGGACAGTTTTCATGTTCCAAAACTAATTGGACAGTAAGGAGTGTCTGTATGAGTGAAAAGGGGGTGGGAGTGGAGGATGGAAATAAAAGGGAAAAAAAGTGTCCTTGTTGAAAGTTTTAAATTACAGGCTCAGTAAAAAACTGGCATTCCACCACATCCGGTCTAGTTACCAAATGGAAAAATAGGGTCATTAACATGTTTATTTGAATTACATTAGTCCTTCTCTTTCATATTTAATTTATTCTGTTAGAAAAAAAAACACAACACTCTGCATGTTGGTGAAAGGCGGGAGTGTAATGGATCGGGGAGCTGAAATGCAATGATCTTTACCCATTATCTACCCCGCTAAGGCTTTTCAGAACTTACTAGTATCATTCGGGGATTCTCCTTAGGAAGAAGGGAAGGGTGCAGAAAGATGTAAGGTACAGCTGCCTCTCAGTTATTAAAATAATATTGGAACACGTTTGAATTAAGGAGTGGGAGTGGGATTTGACGAAAGGAAGTTCAGGAAAAGAAGACAATGACCTCCTCTCTGGACTGAATGTCCACACACAAGGTTGATCCTGGGCTTACTAGATGTTCTCTACAGGGGATGGATGTTGTAGAACTCATGGAAATCTCTGTGTTATTGGTATTCCGGGTGTTAAAAGATCACGTCTTCGGGATGATCTCATGAGCCTTGCCATTGTCCAAAAGAGTTCAGATCGACTTTAGTAGAAAGCAAGGATAATGTGATACATTCAGGGGAAAATGGAAGAAAGTCTATCGTTGGTGTCCAGAGATGACCTGGTTATCATGTGGTGGTGACAAGAAAAGGATATAAAACTTAGTATCATTAGACCATCCTTGCTCTATGACTTACTAGCTACACTGGTACACAGAATTTAATTTAGTCAGTTTTCCTCATCCATAAAATGGGCACATGCACAGAGTTGGAAAGTGAGATGATCTGTGTAAAAGTGTCCTCTAAAGCACTGTACGCCTGTAAGACATCCCTGCTCCCTGAAGACTGCGGTGCCCGGTACAGGCCAAACAGTTTGCCAAACGTGCTTAGAAACGGGAATGGAAACAAAGCAGAAAAGGCTCTGACAAAGCTGAGGGGGACTCGGATCGCCTATCTCAGTGCTGACTGGTTGTATGACTCGTTACCAGCAGGGATTTCTCACTGGGGATGTTGACCTTGGGTTCACACACTGCCTCCACAGTAGGTTGCCACCTACTCACAATGAGTCATATAAAGTTCAAATCTTACTTCGCGCTAGCAGTGCTAATGTAGAAGTAAGTAGTTTCAGGGTTTTTAGTGGCAGATTTCTGCTGGCACTGTGGAAATGGTAGCCCCAGCCTCTCACTGCAGCACAGATCAGCTAGAACCAACCTAGACTTGGCTCTGGGCCCCTGAGAGTGCTAAGTGCAAGTTCCAATGGGACCAACTGGCTAGACCAGCATTGTCTTGTACCTCTTCTTTAGGATCTCCAAAACGAGTGACAATTTCAGTCTCTACCTTTTCCTTAAGGCGAGTTTCTCACTCTGCTACAGACAGAATCACATTTGCTGTTACCATTCTTCCTTTTGGTCATGTTGATTGAACATTTTGCCAGCTCCTTGTAAGCTGAACCTTGGCCCAAATATAATTGCATTCATATCAAGATGATTGTGGTTAGAGCCCAAAGCCTCCTTAGGATATAATTTTGACAGAGGAAGGGGAGAGTTAAGTCACAACAGGTCTGGAAGAAGCCACCGGCAGCCCATGTGTAGGACAATGTTTCTGGATGGAGTGCTTCGGTGTGTGCATACGTGCATGCCTACACACATACACATGCACAGGAGAAAGCTCAGAATCAATGAGATAACCATGATAGAAGATGAAGATGCCCATTCATAAGGATCAAATCCAGAAATGGATATTGTACATGTCTACAAGGTAAGGAAAGGCTTGGGCAAGTGAATATAGATTTGTTTATCCAGTTCTAATATATGTGAATTAGAAGTAATCTTATTCCTCTTTAAAAGAAAGGGTTTAAGACAAAGTAAAAAACTACTTGACACAGTAGGCAGTAAACTTATTAAAATTTGTTAAAGGTTGATGACAGAAACAGTATCACAAAGGTTTAGCTAAACTCATGGATAGTAAGTTGATAGTGGTTTTCTCATGGAAACTCGGATGTCTGGAGGAAAGTCACCCCAATTCTTGAAGTTAGCAACCAGGACAATTGTGTCATATCACAAGTTCCTGGGCCTGTAATCAGAAGGTGAATGTTGAACTGAAAAGATTCAGGGGACTGACCCAATGGGGGCTTTTCTTATAACCATACGGTCTTAAGAAATTCGGGGCCAACTGAGGTGCTGATTTGAGGCATGCTGGGCCCAGAAGTGCCATAAATTCTTGCACCTAGAGCCCCACGTCATACTGCCTAAGTCATGCCACTCCCTCTCTGCAGCAATTGTGATTACCTCCACATTACAGATGAGAAGACAAAGGATCAGAGAAGTTCAGAGAGGAAAAGTAATTTGACAAAAGTCACACAGCTCTCAAGGCAGACCTGGGATTTGAACTCAGGATTATCTGTTTCCAAAGCTATCCTACCATACTGCTTCTGTTTTCTGCCCGGTAGACTGAGTAACCTGTTAAAGCTGTATGAAGTCTTGTTCTTCGTTTCCCCCAGTATCTAAACAGTGTGTGCGGCAGCTTCTTGCTAAGAAACCACGTAAACATCTACGGCTTTACCTTAAGATGTCTCCAGCTCTCATTAAGAGGGAACAAGAGAAGCAAGCAGATCATGAGAAGGTAAAAACATGTAGCTAGCAACACGTGCAGCTATGGATTGCCATAGAGGACCACAGACTACAATGTAAATGAATAGCAACTTTCTCTATCAGCTCATCTAGAGATTCATTCTTAGTTTTCCTAACCTAAACTCACGTATTTCAATGAAAGTAACATCCAGGAAGTGAGTGAATATCTTGGATCCAAAAACCTCCTTGATTAATGAGTTCTAAGGCTGAATGAATTATCAAAATGGGAGATGAAAAGTGTAAGAAATGTCTGGGTGGTGAGGAGAAGCATTGGGAGGACAAGAGAAATTAGAGAAAAATCCAGAGTTTACTTTCCCGGACTCTGGGTGATTTAATCCTCCTGAGCTTGGTTTTCTCTATATTTTGAAGAGTTTGAATTCAGTCGCAGGAGGTTTTGTGATGCAAGAGTGTTGCTAGCCTAAAGGCTGTGATAACATATTTAAGGAGCTTTCTGTCCCTCATAACAAAAATAAAAAGCCTTTCAAAATTATTTATGCCTTTGAACGTGTTGGTGAATACTTGTATCTTAAATTCTGTCCTTGTAAAATGAGGCCATTTTAAAAAATATATTCAAAATTATTGTATATGTTTACAATGAATAGGAGCCATTTATGCGTATTATGAAAAATTCAGGTAAAAGTAAAGGCATCTGTAATCTTTTTGCAGGGTTCTCTTCCTTTTCCTTTACATTTCTGCTTCCTTTCTTTTCTTCCTCTCATCCTCCTCCCCAACCAGGATTTTAGCACAGGTGGAACAGGTTACTGTAATACTGACTGGCAACTCATTGCTTTCATCAATTTCCCCTCGGAGCTGGACTCTCCAAATAATGACGATCCTTGGCCAATGAAAAATCAGTGTGGTTTGATATTATTTAGAAAGGCCTGATATAATTCTCTGAGCAGAAATTCTTTCATTCTTTAAGAACACTTTCTACCTGAAGACTTACTTTCCCTCCACACAGATTTTACAATCTCATTGCAAGACAGGCCTGGGATTGTGGCATTACGGACACTGGCCAGGCTATGTCATGATGTCACTGCTTAACTGAACTAAAGGAACTGATCAGTGCCAAAGAAGAAAGAGAGTATGAGGAAAATATCAGGGGTTATTGTCTAGACCCAGAAAAAAACTCCCCAAAGAAGGCCTTAAATGTATTAAAAGGCTCACAACATCATGTACTGACTTGACTCCCTTCTCCTTCCAGGCAGCAATCTTGACTATAATACTTAATTTTCCTAGCCTCTTCCTAATGATAAAAGCCCAATGAAGAGTGGTTAGCTCAGCCCCTTGGATTGAATCCTGACAACGCTAAGTTGCTGGGGTTGGTCTCTGCTTGGCTCATGTCCTTTGACTCGGGGGAGGAGGGGTGTCTAGCAGACAGAGCAGTAGAGTGATGACCAGCAGCTCTGAGCTCTGGTTCTGGCTCTTGATGCTAATTAGATGTGTTGGGCAAAATGGACAAAATGACTGAACTGTCTAGGCTAAATGCTTTCCTCTGCAAAGTGAAGGACTCCTTTCAAATCTAAAGTTCTGATTTTGTGAGTCTTGTCTGGCTGGTTTTCTTGGTTAGAACGTGGGTTTCATGAGGTTAACATCATAAATTCAGTTCTCATACAAATAAGATGGCCCTGTATAGTGCTTCACACATAGATATGGCTCAATAGATATTTGTTCAATGAATAAATGTCTTGGTATAAAGAAAAACTCTATTTCATAGTCAAAGATTCTAATTTAGGTTAAAATGGAGAGCTGTCAAGAGAGACCGCAGGGCTTGGTACCAATGCATCTGAGCCCCTGGGAAAAAGAATTCAAAACACGGGTCTCGCTGACGTCCAGCTGGGGGCGCCGCCAAAGCTTGCTGTGGTTACCATTTGTTACTCCTCAGATCAGCGGAGAGCACACTTCCCGAAACCCCCTTCAGAAAGACAGTAATCCTAAGAGAATTCCCTGAAGTTAAGATTACATAAACAGCTCATCAGTTCCTCATGTTTGGTTGAGGTATGGAAATTACAGATATTTTCCTCTCCATTTCTCTCGTGGGAAAAGAGAAGGCTGCTTCCACGGCAGGTCACCTTAGTTCCTACAGATGTGGGAAACAAGTCAACCAGTATTAAAGCTCTACCTCTTCGTAAAATACTTGAGCATAGACTTTGCCCGTGTTCAGGATCCCCAGTGGTTGAGGCAGTGATCCTGTGCCTCAGCTAATGAGAATCATGTCATAAAAGGACACGTAAACATATAAAGTAACTGAGACAATAGTATCAACCACCTGATCAGTGTGGTCAGATATACCATAATTTGAATTCTTTGGCAATCCTTTAAAACTAACTAAAAAGAGGAATTAGAACCAGAAAGATGAAAACTCAAGCACCGGAACAAGTAACCTGGGGTCATAAATGTTCTTTGACATCTTCAGTGTGCGTCCAACAACTAGGGTTTTGTTTTGTTTTCTTTTGTTTTGGGTCCCATGAGTGGACTGTGTTCCCCTTCTCCTCTCCTTCCAGAACCTGGCCAAGTACAGATGTGGAGGGTGAAAGCCAGTCGCACGGTGTTGACAGAGCTCCTCTCATGGCCTGCAGAACAAATCTACTGAGTGTCCCATCTCCTGGTCAGCAGTGACAAGTAAACACTGGTTTTATTTTAGTAGCTCTGCTGTACTTCCACAGGCAGCTGTCCCTACTGCACACAAGCAGTCCCTCTTCTCAGGGGTTGTAACTCAACCATCAAAATACCAAAATATGCTCTGGTTTGAAACTTGGTGCACAGAGTCCCAAGCCCCAGAATGACTGTGGTTTGCTTCCAAATTTAAGAAAATATTGAGTTTTGTAGGTTATTTATTTACTGTTTTCAAATATGTTTGAAGAGTCTTTTAAACTTTCCATAGGAAAATGTACTAAAAAAGACATGCCATTTTAATACCTTTAATGATTCATTCTGAATTTCAGCACACCACTGAAAGGACCAAATGGTGGGGAAAAAAAGAGTTTATTTGTTTTATTTTCTTACCAAATACAGATGTTTTGACCACTTGGGTCCTCATCAAGTGTTCAAAATATTGGTGTGTTGTAACATAATAAAATAAAGGCGTTAACTTCTTTGTTTTGTCCCTTTCAGTGATGTGCAGAATGGATTAATGAGTTCTTGTTTTTGGCCCCTGTATAACTCAAAAACTCATTTCAACTTAAATAAATTAAGTACGTAATTAGTTCATAATATGGCCTAATCACCTCTGGTATTTTGAAACAAACAAAAACACAAAAATGGCTGTTGCACATTTGTACTTAATTACTTCCATATAAAATACCCGTGTGGATTTTATTACAGGTGACATAAATTTCAAGTCTAAGCTTTGTTTGCTATAGAAACCTGGGCTATGGGATTGTGTAGACTCTCTACCCTTCCCTATTATTTTCCTAAAGAAAGACAGTCTATGGAACTGCATTCTTGCTTTCTTAATTGGCAAAGGAAAGCACTTTATTTCAAAAACTCTGGAGAATAGGTTACTTCGTACAGAGGCTCAAAGGATGTTAATAGAAAATAGTATCATTTCTAGAATTTTTGCAATGTTCAATTTTTGCTCTTAGTGTCTGAACAGTTCTTGTTTGCATACATGTCTATCTGGGGATTGCTCTTGGTGATCGGGACAGCTTATGGAAATCCTTCCAGATGAATATACCCAATAGAGCAAAAAATTGTGCTATGTCTCTAATGTAAGGGGAAAAAAAGACTTTTTAACAACTGTGTAATTGTGAGTTCTAGCCTTAAAGGAACTTTCTTGGCTTAGATTTCTTCCAACCTCCCTCTCAGATACTTAATAATCAAAGTATATGCCAAGAAACTAATGATGCAAACCAGAGTATTGCACATGAACTTGGACCTCTTTTCCATTGTGTAGTGTGTACAGTGTGACTAAGATTGGATCCGGAAAGTCAATGGCAGAGAAGAGACAATACATGATATACAGCAAGGTGCCACTATCTTGGGGAGATTCAAAGACCCATTTCCTATCATTCATAAATGGGGATAAATAGACCCAGTATAGGTTCTGAAGTTTCTAGGCTAATCTGACAACCAGCTGCAAAAGGAAGAAGGATCAAACCTTCATTAGTAAATATCCAGGTCATTTGCTTGGCATGAATCCACTGCCATGTCAGCTGCACACCTCACAGTTCTCCAGGTGATATCTGATATTATCATGCATTTGTAATACCTTTTGAGTTCTGACGCAGAAACTGAAGCACAAATAAAAATTTTCCCAAGGTGTGACAGCTTTATGGATGTCACTCATTTTAGAATTTAGACCAACTTTCCTTTGGATGTTTAACCTGGGAATGCTTCTCCTTTAGCTTTCTGACTCATGCAAATCCATCCAATGCAGTGCTGCAAACTTTGTTAACTGTAGCCATTCATTCACTTAGTGATGCCTTATACATAGTAGAAGCTCGATAAACACTTGCTTTCTAGAATAGAACTAGCCTTATTGTAAGGGAAAAGGGGGTGCATAATAGATTTCTAGATGAACTTGAAGGAGCACTAATAGATGTTGACTATATTAAAAAAAAATCAAGCAGTGAAAACAGTTGGTTTCTGATACAACTTCCCAGGGGAAGTAGGGGAAGTTTCATTACTCAGGGCATTTTAAACTATAATAGACAAAACACTAGTGGGGTATGTTGAAATAAAATATGCGTAGTCCGTCTGTGAATTAGTGTTTACTTTCAATATAATTATAAGTGAAGCAACACTGTAATGGGAATTTTTCATACACACGAAAGCTATGGCTAGTATGTTTCCACATCGACCATATGTTGCACATACTGGTTGGCGTGGATGTGTATCCCTACTGCCCTCTAGTGGATGAAATGTAAGACCTACCTGATCAGACCGATCTAACAAGCTACTATGGCTTGGGGGTATATCAATCCTTAATCATTTAGGGTAGAAAGAAAATAGCTGTGTTGATGCATTTTTCCATCAAATTATAAAATTGAAGGGCATTAAAAACAACAGAGTCAAACTCTGTAATTAAGACTGCCATTTAATGTTTGTTCGCACACGGTATTCATTTCTGTGTATCCCTGCCAAAGATCCATTGTGTAATGTTGTCCTCACATGACATTAAAAACACCAGTTCCCTGGAAAATGTAGAAAAGAAACCATGCTGCCTTGAAATACATGGAGTTTACTTTTGGAAACAGAAAATTAATACAGATGCAGTAAGATAATTTGGAACACAAATAATGGCCAGAAGAAACTTGAAAATCAGGACTGCTCCTTAAATCTAAGCAAGCATATTAGCAATCTATGGGTATGCTGGCTGAGACTCAGAAGAGGGCAGGCAAAACAGGCTTCAGAACAGGGAAGCTGATTTGAAAAGGACTGACTAAACACACTCTTATCTATAGTAATGGGGCAGGAAAGTAAGTCTAAACACACATTTGGTCCTGAGGTATATATTTAATGCTATCATATTTAGGCTGCTTTTCAGGTATATAGAATCCAGATGCTCTACTCTAAAGAAAGATATGGATCTGTATAGTTCTGTGGCATTTTGTCATTAAGTCGAAGGATAAATCTGAAGGCAGATCTCTTTGTATAATATTATTTATTTTAAAGGATCTAGATTTTGGTCACTAAATTTAAGTCTCAAACTTAGCATGGGAAATAATTCTCCTAAAATATTGAGAGGACGCAACTGGACAATCTGAGTTGCAAAAACAACTGATATACTGGGTCGAGTAAATGAAATCTGAATGAAAACAGACATACCCAAAGCATGCCTAGTGCAGCACGCCAATGGCCATTATTGTGAATGTTGAGGAAATAGATGGACTAATTATTTAAATATCATAAATTATTAGAAGCTGGTGATGTGGAGCTAGATGTATAGTTGAGGGGAGGCGGACCTAGTTGGGCATGGAGTCAGATTGCTCCTTTGGAGTGAGTGACAGTTTTCACACTACATGATCTGGTAAGGAGTGATGGTTTAGCTATCAAAGGTAGATTCCAAAGGACTTCTCCTTTTCAACTTAAAAAAAAAGGCAACAGACCTACCTAGAGAAAGTGAAAAACAACAGGAAATCTCTCATTACCGGAGTGACCTAGAAGAAAATCTGACCCAATAAATATCCAGGAAGCTTGGTTTTCATCTCAACCAGATTTCCATACAGCAATTAGCATCTCTATAGACAGGTGACAGGGAGCCCCAGGAGAGTTGGGGGTGAGCAGTATGGGCCACAGGGAAGAGATACAGCCCATTTCCTACTTAGCACCACGGACAGAGCTGTCAGCAGAAAGAAACATCCTTGGGAGTTAGAGATCTACCCAAAGACATTCAGTGCTGCATTTTAAAGATGCTTCTTCTCCCCAGTATGACTCATTTGTGGAATTGTGTTGGAAAGGTGTTCCGCTGCCTCCCTGTAGTGCAGCCGTCGGAGCTGAACAGGGCTAGCTCTAAATAAAAAGATGGCTTGCCCACCTGTACACGTGGATGAAGGCAAGGTTGACATAGGAGAATGATGTCTCCTTGACCTTTCTCTGTCACTTTCTGGTTTTTGAAAAATCACAGTGGTCTGAGGAATAATATCCAAGCTTTTCCATGACAAGATGAGGCCACGTGTATTTCAGCCTTCAGATCTCTAGGGCACAGAGATTGCTATGGGGCAGAACTAAGGGAGAGAGTAAGTAAAGACAACTTTAAAAGGAAGTCAAGAGCCTCTATTCCATCTCCTGTCATGGCAGATCACAAATCAGACCCTCTTTTCCCTCGCAGTTCTGGTCTTGACAGGGTGAAAGGACTATTTGGTTCTGTAACTGAAGAACAGAATCTGGGAAATTAATCCCTCTCACACATGAGCAGTGAGTGGGTATCCTTTTCTGCCCTGCTGACCCTTGATGTAGAGACCTCGTGTTATGAAAGAAAGTATCCTGGCACAAGCTGTCTGGCATTAAATCTCACTGTCACTTGCTGAGAATTTGGAGTCAAAGCTTTCCCCATTTGATTGTTAATCAGAAACTTATTATTTCTGAAAGAATCTGATGGTAGGAAACTTCTGGGTTGCAGTTTTCATACACTTTTTTTAGGGTTTTCTTTTATATCTTTTGTTTTGTAGCCCTTTCTGTCCACAAGGAAGTTTATGGACGGTATAAAGGGAGGTGGAAGCTGGAATTTCTGTCAGCTTAGTACACATGTGCACCAAATGGTAAAGTCCTTACTTTAAACCCCAGCAAGACAAGATAAACTCTGTCTGCCCAGCAGCCTTTCAGAGGCATTAAGGGTAAGAGAGAAGGTAAGTAATTCACTATGCGTCCCCATTTCTATAATGGGGAAGGACGTCTTGATACATTTACAATACTCCTCTGGGGATATTTCATCAGTTATACCTAAACTCTAATGGACAATAATTGATTTGAACTTTCCACTTAGCACAGAGCTGTAAACAGCTTCACTGCAGCCGGCAGCAATGAGCCGACGTTTTGTAAAGTGGAGAGAGATTCAGAAAACTTTTGTACTGGGTCAGGCCGTAGCCTAACAGCTTTTGTATCCAGGGAAGAAACAGTTTGTCCTCCTGGTTTTAATAGCTGGGCTAATCGAGTTTCAAGCCTGCAGTAGGTATAGGTTATCTTTTGAAGGCATTCCATTTTAACCCCTCACTATTATGATGGGTTTACAACCCGCCATAAAAATGCACTCGTGATTTAGACATACATCAAGACACACTCAGAAACATAACTCTCAGAATGCTAATTTCCTGATGAAGGGGAAAAATAAGACATTATAGTCATTTTTAAGACCGCATTTGTTGTTTTCTAAACTCTCTGTGGTTGGTGAACCTCTCAAGGAAAATACTCCCTCTCCCTCAACGTCCCTCATCTGGTTGACATCTGTCTCTTATCCTCCACCCCCACCCCCACTCTGCTTCTGCCCCTATCATCATGCGATCTCTCATAGGATGGCCAGAAGAATAATCTGCTGCAAGGAATGGGCCGAGCGTGAGTGTATCTCTGTCCCACAGCTTCTGCAGCCCCGTCCCTAGCCCTGGTGAACAGGGAAGTGGACAAAGTTTGGAGGAGTTCTTGTCCTTTTTAAATCCATTTTCTCTCTCCCTCAGGCATGACAGTTGGGTAAAAAATGAAGAGATATAGAACACTAAGTACAGTTTGCGTAGACCACTGGCTCTTCTGCTCCAACTGTGGCTTTCCTGCCTTGTCCTGGGGATTTCTCACAATGGGATTCAGGGCACACCAGGAAGCAGCTCTAAGGCAACAAAGGGCAGAGGGGCCCCTGTGGAGTTGTTGTTGCCACTTCTCTGGTGTCCAAGATCGACAAACCTCACGGTAGTGAAGTAGGACCTCCTACAGTCACCAGTGAGAGCTCTGTGAAAGCCATTGTAGTCTGACGTGTGAGGAACCCATAGCAAGAAGTACATTTGGTGGATCTATTGCTCTCTGTCATTCCCTTATGTGAGTTTGACACAGAATAGGAATTTTTTGGTAATTCCGCTGATGAGATTATGAGAGCAAAAACACTTCATTGTCAGAAAATAGGTTTACCCTCCACCCCCAACCCCCATTGTGGCTCCCTTTCTGGAAATCTACAGGAAAAACAGGGTAAAGTCAGACATTTTATAAGATGTTGTCCAGATTCTGAAGTGGATTAAAATCAAACTAAACATAACTTGCTCCACTTGGCCCTCGAAACAACGCTCTGTAGATTCCAGACATCAAGCCTGGTGCTGGTCTTGATTTTACTCTTGATTATACAGGTAACAGTCAACAAGGCACATATTCTTGTGGAGCCTTAGCTTTCCCATTTCACATTTGCGGAGCATGATATCTGTCCATTCATATTCACTCATACTTATATTCATGTACTGGTGAAATGAATGAAATTATATGATAGCTACTGGACAAAAACTTGTTATATAGTTAGAGTGTCATGACCAATGACTGACCAATGACTGGTCAAAGTTCACTGCATTTTATCCCGTTTGGTAGAAATGGTGTTTCCTGTCTGTTGGCTATAAGCACCTGGCCCTACCCATAAGGCAAACCCTTTTCTTTTAATTTTTGATATTTTGATACCCATAAGGCAAACCCTTTTCTTTTAACATTTTAATATTTGATCTTTGAATCAAAGTTGGCATTTTCAAGTTGGGTTTTACCGATATTTAAAGCTTACTTAGCTTTCAGTTAAGTCACCAAGACCCTCTTTCAACATCGAGATGCCATGGAACGTTCTTGAACCATAAACTTTCATACAACAGTACCCAGTGACTTTGAATTATTTTCTCAATGATCAACACCTTAACAATTATTAGTTTGTGAGGTGTTTATATGACAGATTGTCACTGTATCAGGTTCAGCTCTCATAAATTTCACTAATCATAACATGTGCTTTATAAATAAATGATGACAAAAGTTAACAAGAAATGGAAAACTTAAATTCACCCTGTGTTTTACATCAACGTTGGGATTCAAAGTTCTATAATTAATGGAACTGGGGAGAGCTTAGAGAGGGTTCAGGGCAAAGGTCAAAGAACTTTCCTTCCTTCCTTGCCCAAAATATTTTAAGAGGTGATTTGATAATGGTTATCAGTAAGATGATGTGTTAATAGATGTTCTTTATCTATAATTCTGATTAAACATTTAAAAAGGGGGCTTAAGAAGCATCGGGGATAAAATTCTGACATATTTCAGGAGATGTTAAATCCTCATATGAAATACTGTGATGTCCTATTATAAGTTTTATGAAATACATTTGGTCTCCTTTTGTCTGTGACAATTTAGGTAAAGTGTTGCTAGAAGGCAGGGCAGCTGAACCAAATGAGTTCTAAACTTTGACTTTTTATAAAAGTTAAAAATGAGTCGTAGAGCTTATCTTGAAATACTCTTTCATGAAAAGCATATATGGGACACAATGACTGAAACAGCCCATATGCTAAGTTGACTACTGTCACGGGGAACTAATCCCATATGAACTGTTTTGATTCCATTATCGATCAGTCTTTATAAATGCTTGGCAGAGGTCAAGGAAACAAATTTAATACCTATAAAACAAATAAAGAGATTTTCTTGTTTGCTTTAAAAAATGACATTTACTGATTTTTTTCCTTTATAGTATTCAGCTGTATGCAGCCATATTATAATACAATAACCTTAATTCAGGGACACATCTTTTTTTTTTTTTTAAAGATTTTATTTATTTATTCATGAGAGACAGAGAGAGAGAGAGAGAGACAGAGGCAGAGGGAGAAGCAGGCTCCCCGCGGAGCAGGGAGCCCGATGCGGGACTTGATCCCAGAACCGTGGGATCACGACCTGAGCCGAAGGCAGACACTTAACCGACTGAGCCACCCAGGCGTCCCTCAGGGACACATCTTTTAAAACAATGTATTATTCAGCAACCTCAGGTAAACATGTAATTGAGAAGTAGAAAAGATGCACACAGAGACAAGTAATCATAGATACAAAGCATGGTGAATTTCTGTGCCATGCACTTCACACCCCAATCATTTCACAGGGAAACTAGAGAAGGGGCAGAACCATGTCTATTATGATAATTCACAAAGGGAGGCCATATAGATATGCATGCAGAGTCTCTCCCCACCTCCCCACGTACATGCCAGGATTTCAACTCTGCGACACTGAGTCCCTTCATTTAGCCAATTAGTCTTTCCAGCTTCATGTAATGCACGCCAAGAAGAAGGAGAAATAGAAGTGCTGACGTTCACTGCTTTGAAAGTTGCTATTCTAATGCCAAAGCTGCCTCTTGAGCAATTTCCAGAATGTATTAACATGGGAGCATAGCTCTATTCCTAAAGACATAGATCACATTATGCAGGGGAGCCCCCTTCAATGTGTCACAGTAGCGCAGAATCTCCTCCATCCCTTGGAAGACCTTAACAGTTGTAGTTAGCATGGGCTCAAGTTTATGGTCTTTTCTCAGGCAAAACCTAGGAGGTCTTCCTGAAGAAAAGGGGCCAATTTAAAAATATTTAGCAAGCAAAGCATGTTTTCTGAATTATACGTTGGCGGAGCCTTTGCACGGCTGGACTGGAGAAAGCCAGTCAAGGTCCAAAGCAAACCAGTTTCTCAGTTTAGGTTCCAGTGAAGGCTTCTTCGGTGTCTGTCATTTTTGTTTTGTTTTGTTTTAACCAATTAAGTCTAGGTTCAATTTTAACAACTCAAACAACCCCTAGAATCTTCCCTCACTACTAAGGATCAAGTTGAAGAGTGATATTTAGATAAAATATAAATACGTCTCTGCGCTTGCGAAGCTGTGGTTCTCTAAGTGCCCTCTTACACACGTGGTACGGATAATTGGCAGGGAATGAGAAGTTGCTCTGAAACACTCAAAAGGATTCATTCCCCTCTTCCGGTGTCCATCCTGGCCACAGCTGAGATAGTGACAGAGATTTTAATATCACTTTCTCCTTTTCTCTCATCAACGGATATACACAAGTCACTTTTGTTAGCCTGGCCCTCTACAGATTCAGCCTTTCTTTGCTTAACTCCTGACACTTGCGAGAGGTGAGTGGACAAGTCCTTCACTGAGGCAGCAGAGCACAGTGGCAGGAGCCCCTGACCACGATCGGAGACCCCTGTGCCCAAGTCCTGGTTCTTCTACAAGTTACAAATTCTTCCACTTCTCTCTCCTAGGCCCCCTTTTCCCCAGACACAGAATCTGGGCATTGGCTGAGATGATCCTGCAAGGCTCCTTCAAGCCTGTTTTTCCCCTAAAAAGCTTCTCAAAACGGCTTTCTTTTTTTGTCTCTGGTTTTATAGTTTAAAATCTTGGCTCAATCTTCAATTATTCCCTCACTCTTCCTCTACTGTCTCCTAAATATGCTGTCTCACAAAAAGCCCCCACGGCCATAGTATTTTCTTTTGACAGTCATGCGTTTGAGGGGTTGGCGCACTCCTCTATCCTTCTCTATGGCCTACGTCTATTAGTTAGGGTTAACTTAATCAACTCTTCCTCTTCAGAATATCTCTGATCAGATCTTTTGCTAGCAACTCGAATTCCATCTCGAGCATTCTCTCTCTCCTTTGAAATCATTCTACAATCCAAATTCTATATAACCACAGTCCACGACACGATCCAATGCCCCAAACTTCTGCTAAACTTTCACATTTTAAAACATTTTGCTTCTCATATATTAGACAATTATCAAATATAGAAAATTTCTTTTTTAAAAGATTTTATTTATTCTTTTTTTTTTTTGAGAGTGAGAGAGAGAGAGAGAGAGCGAGAGCAGGGGGAGGGACAAAGGGAGAAGGACAAGCAGACTCCGTGCTGAGCATGGAGCCAGACATGGGGCTCGATCTCACGACTCTGAGATCATGACCTGAGCTGAAATCAAGAGTCGGATGCTTAACCAACTCAGCCACCCAGGCGTCCCTAGAAAATTTCTTATAATGATCTTAACTCAAATATACATTTTAAAATATTATCCTTGGGCAGCTTCTGATTACACTGTATCTAACATGTGAAAATTGCCTCCTCACGGCAAACATATTCTCAGTGGTTTGACTGGCATAGTTCCCTTTTCAGTCCTCCAGTGGATTTCCATCCTACTTCCGATCAATTGTGAATTCCAAACTCCCAGCACTGAAAGCCCTCTCTAGGTTTGCTCATCTGATCTGTCAGAAAATGGTGCCACGAAAGCCCACTTACATCCATGAAGCAAATCTCCTTTGCCTTCTGGCTCCTTGCCATCGAGACTCTTCCCTTTATGTGGGGAAAGTTCATCTCTGAACCTTTCCCCCATAAGCCTGCATCTGTGGCATAATCCCTCATGCACTAAAGAACATCTTTCCTTCCTTCAAATTATAACTTAAACCCTGCTTCTCCTAGAAAGACTTCCAAGATTACTTATCAGTCAATGAAAACAAAGTAAAACTGACTCCATACACCTTATCATAATTAAAAAATGTATTGTATTTTAAATGTATATTGTAGTTGCTTATAAATTCCACCAACAACAGGAAAAATACTGTGGGTACTCAACTAATAGTTATGATTAATTTATTGCCTTGCAACCTTAGGTCGTGATTTCAAATAGCTACATATAAAAAACCCCAACCGTCTTGTTTTGTTACTTTAAGACCTATAAAGCCATTTAAATCTCCTGATTTTGAGAACTGTCAGCTGCTATGTATGTGGTAGGTATCAATAAACACTTGTTGAGTTGGATTGAGGGGGAATCATTTTAAACAGTTTACTCATGAAGGAAGGAGTAATCAGAAGAAGACTATTAACATAAATATTCCATAATAACATCTAAGTGTAATGAAAAGTAATACTCAAATAAGAGTTTCTCAAATTTCTCTTATCCTCTTGATTGATATTATATTGATAAAAATATACTTTTAAAAATAGCTTTGAATTTGAAACACTAAATTTACACACCAAGAATTAGACACTAGCAAAATCTCATAGTCTGATTTATTTCTCTGTAATATATCTGTCTTGAGAACATCAGCAGGAATACACCAAAGAAATATGCCCCTCACGGGATCAACTATATAAAAAGACAGAACACATCATCAGCACAAAAATCATTATCCATCTAATTTCTCCCATTCTAGATGGCTCCGGTGAGCCCCTCCATCATTACTGACTAGGGTTAAGATAGACCTTAATGGATTAATTAAACCAAAGCAGGACTGCATTGCAGGGCAAAGAGGAGGAGATCCTGACACAGACGAGGGAGCAACCCTGTTCTTTCACTCAAATGTGCAAGACTTAGGTACTCCTTAGTGCTGTACATTTATATTATAAAGCACTCTCCAAAAATAAGATCTGGTGTCTGTTGTCTGGGTCTTCTCCTTGACAGTCATCAAAATCAAAGACTTGGGTGCTTATCAAAACTTCTCATGGAAGAAATTAAATGTTAAGACTTTCTTTTTCTTAGGAATGTGGGGCACATTTGGAAAAGAGATAATCAATAGAGATGGCATGGTCACTTTGGTAATCAAGAAGCACCAGGGAGGGGAGAAGTTATTGTTTGAATGCTCGTGTGACTCTGAGAGGGCCAGGACACAGAGTATTCACAAAGAGCTGAAAGGAAGACGTGTCCACAGCCATAAAGTCACCCGGGACACACCCAAAGGCAACCGTCAGAATGGAAACCCTGAGAATTGTTCATTTAAAGAGGATTTTGAAATGCAAATGTACAAGGAGAAGCTGATAATCCAAAGGGCACAATTTAGGGTCTTTTTCTTTTAGTGAAAGGAAGAGAAAAAAAGGAGAGGGAGAAAAAAACCCCAGAAGTGTTATACCATACGGGGCAGTTTGCTCTCTTTTTAATGAGCCAAATCAGTGTATTAATGACATGAAAACCTACCTGTCTGATGAGGACAATCAGGCTCTATCACACACAACATTAAATATACAGGTATTAAAAGGAAAAAAAAAACCCACCAGAAACACCCTACTCTGGAAATGGTGGGGCTGACTAAGGCAGACTGTGTCATTAATATCAAGCACCAAGTATGCTCTGTGAGTCTAAAAGAGCATCTGTGAATCTACACTGGAACTGGCAGACCTCACTTCCACCAGTGGGGAAGTGCACTTAAAGATTCTAGAAAGGGGATCTGGAAGCTTTCTGTCTCCTTTTTGGAATGGCAGAAACAGGGCAGGCTCCCCTGGGGGTCAGGCTGACTGTACCATGTTGAGTCCGTGTCTAAATGATAAGTAATTGAAATGAAAAGACACCTGTTTCAATGGCTGCCCTGAGTTTTAAAAGCAAGTACAAGTTTCCAGCCCCCTAGTAGATTTCATTTGTGATTCTTGCATTAGGGGAAAAACTTGCACTACTAAGTTCAAACAATAGCACATCTCTCAAAAACACATGACATTTCTCATTAGAGAGAAAGAATAGAATTATGGAGTTGGAAGGCTTTCCTACTTTTGTGATTATTTAATCTAGTCAATCTAGTCATCTCGTAAATAAGGAAACTGAGGACTTGCCAATGGTCACAGAATTAATTATGTAGCTGGCAATTTTATCAGTCATGAGTCCACAGATGGATTCAGGACTATCAGTGATCCAATGGAATTGGGTCCCTTAAGGCCTTTTATTTAAATAAACTATATGTATACACACACACACACACACACACACCCCGAGAGGGGGAGAAATTTATAGATACAGATATATGTGTATAAAATATATTGCTGGGCGTAAAAATAGGATCCCGTATTGTAACGCTGTCACTATTGTGGTCAAGAAGTCAGTGGCTAGATTAATTTATTCATTAGACAAACATTTATTGAGCTCCAATTATGTGCAAATATTATGAAAGTGAAAAGTGTACGATTACGCATGGTTTGTGCTATTTCAGAGTTTTACGTCTGCAACACAACCACCTAAAATAATTGAGTAGCCATTCTGGATGAATATAAAATATAATCATTGATTTTTGAATCAGGAGAGAAGGCATAAACTCTGCATTATCCTTTAGGCAGAGACTGGAAATAATTTGGAATGTTTCTAACCCCACAAATCTAGAGGTTAAGCCATTGATTTCAGCTATTCCCAGCACTTGGCCATGTTTTTCCCTTCAGAATCTACCAAATTCACTGCCCTCAGTAGCTTGGAAACAGGGCTCTTTAGGCCTTGCTGCTCCGCTTCTGCCTGGTCTCTGAGAGGGTATTTAGGTCAAGGATGAGGCTGGAGCTGGGGATAAAGCAGTGAACCTGGCTGAGCCTGCGTCTATCAGCTCCAGCACACTACCTAACCTCTAAGTCATCTCACTTACAGTTATATTTTAGTATATGGCAGAGCACAATGATTTCCTTCGAGATCAACAGGGACTGAGTGGCTAAAACCTAATGAATATGTTGGGTTGAAGTAATCTGGTTATGGAGAAAAATCACTAATAGTAAGCTTAAGACCAATGAAGTGATCATGTCACCCAGGCATTCCTCTTAAAAAGAAGGGAGGAGAGGGGCGCCTGGGTGGGTCAGTCGGTTAAGCATCTGCCTTTGGCTCAGGTCATGATCTCAGGACCCTGGGATCCAGCCCAGTGTTGGGCTCCCTGCTCAGCGGGAAGCCTACTTCTCCCTCTCCTCCCCACTCGTGTTCTCTCTCGCTATCTCTGTCTCTGTCTCTGTCTCTCTCTCAGATAAATAAATACAATCTTAAAAAAAAAAAGAAGGGAGGAGAGTAGTAACATTTGAGTGTCTACCATGTTCAGAGCCTATGCTAGGGGATTTACACATATCATCTCATTTAATCTGTATAAAAACCTTCCAGAGTAGAGATTATCATCCCCATTTCTTCAGATAAAGAAACTGAGGCTCCGCCAGATTGTAGTTTGATCAGACTCACAAAGCAGAATGTAATTCATGGCACTCACGTGTGGATCCAGGTTTGTCCGTCTACAAAGCGTGTGTTCTTTGCCAAAGTTTACGAAGAGGGAAACCCAAAGATGAAACAACCGTGAGTGCCATTGGCAGTATTTTTAGTGAGTGTCGGCTATCTGGTGCTAAACTGTGTGCAGAAGTTTATACAAATACAAACATATATTTTCTGCCACCTTGACATTTAAATATGCTAACACGAATGAACTGACATTGGACCCACCAAAAAAGAATATTACTGTGGAAAATTCAAATGACTCATGTTCAAAAGGGTATTTTTTTTCAGTGATAAAGAGACCGTCTACCTGACATTGCAAAGCTTTTGTGCAACTAATGCTTAAAAACATAAACAAACAAACAAAACCCCCCAAAATCTTTCAACACCAGAAAAACATGCGCAATCCCCACAAAAATCTAGCACAGTCAATTCTTCATTAATTGCCAATAAATAGGGATTTATCTTCAAAAATATTTAAAGGTGAGCCTATAGTTTGTACTTAACGCTTCACATTCGGTCCATGTGTTATCACTGCCTCTCTTACCTCGTCGTTTGTAAAGCATGGAGAGGGAAAGGTTTGGGTTTTTCTTCCACATAATAAAGGCTTAGCTGTGGGGAAAGGTTGTTTAAATGAAAACACTGAGTTTCTTTCCTAGTGGTAGGCTGGGGCATTGGGAGATCCCCTCCTGCCTGGGCTCCCCCACCCCCGACACAAGCTTCCTCGCTTAGTTTCATGCAGGGTAGAAAAAGAAAGGGAAGGAAAGGAAAGCACGAAAGGGTGCAGAAGAGGAAGAAAGAGGAAGGGACAGGGCGGCGAGAGCCATGGGAAGTGGTGGTGATCTCCAGAGGGCTGCACGAAGTGAAAGTACAAAAAGAGTGAGCTGTGGCAGCAGGGCACCTCCCAGCAACCCGGGGGTCGGGGGGGGGGGGTAGGGGGGTGGGGGAGTGGGGAGCTGGGATGGCTGCCTCCATCAGGTCCTCTGTGGCCAGGATGCCACGGAAAGAAGGCAGGCACTGGACAGAGGTTGCCGGGTGATGCTACACAGTTTTCCAGCCCCTTCTATACCACATATAAAAATAATTTTTCCAGAAATACTGTAACTTTCTAGAATATCTTCAAATGCAAGAAAAAGGTGCACTCTAAGATGAAATGTGACGTGAGAATAATTTATTATTTATTATGTTACAATCCTTTATTTATAATTATTATCTGACTATGACACCGCAGGCTTTCATTGCCCCTTGGAAACCAAGAGTTGACAACATGCCACTCTCACTGCCTTGTTAAAGAAATAAAAAAGAGCAATTGAGGTAGACAGGAATTAACTGTATTGCAGTAATAATAACGGATGACCGATATCCCCAAATCAACAACAAAAATGTCAATAGCAAGGTCCTAAAACCCTGGGTCTTTGTTTAATTTTTCCACAGTCAGAGCCAAATGTGAAATTTAGGTTGTAACAGGCCCTCAAAAGACAGCATTGACGGTTACTGCAGGTAAGCCTTTTCTGAATAAAATTTGTGGTGGGGGTTCCAAAGAGTCACCCATGCTGGAAACAGCACTCACATTAGCTTTGCACACGAGCCACGTGTGGGAAGGAAAGGGTAGAAAAGGAAGCATTAGCACCAAAACTCTCCCGTCATCTTGGACCATCCTGACACAGGTTAGCTGAAGGCCGTAGAGAATAACGGATGCGCAGTTGTCTCATACAGATAGAAAGGGGGGGAACCACACACTTGTATTTTGCTAATGTAAAAGTCCCAGTGGAAACATTAGCACTCAAAGACATTAATGTGGATTTAGGACACTCCCTGAAGGATTTTGATTCCATTAGAAAAAAAAAAAAAAAGACGGTGACAGATATAATCCTGCTTTGATATGTTTAATGCCATTTAAAGAGAAACTGCACCCATTTACCTCAGGCCGGGACACCAAGAGTTCAAAAAGTGAAGTATCATTCCTCAGTGCAAAGAGAAAGCTTGGAAAATATTATGTGAAAATTAATTTGGCATGCTTCTTTGAAATTTTAGATTTCTGGGATGAGCAAATGGGTACAGTTTTCTTTTAACTGTTTTTGAACACCATGTGTTGAGAAGAAAACAACAGAATGGCAATTGCTCATCCAAAATGCTAACTTGTGGCACGGCACAGTCGAGACGGCCCGCCACAGCCAGGAAGCAGGTGTGCGCCATGCCTCTCACTTCAGCAGCGTGCGCGCCACATGGCCCTGCGTTCGGCAACCTCTCGCATTTGCTTTTGGAACCTTTCTGAGGGGGACAGTAAACATGACTCAACAGAACGTCTAGCCTCGGAGGGACTGGCTCCCCCAGCTTTCTGTGAGACAGATTCTCTGAGGAAGAACCCAGGAGAAACTGGAATAATTTGTATCTATTTTGGCATTCTTTGCCATGTCACGTCCTGTGACCTAGCACAAAAGTGACTGGTGTCAGATCATTTTGTGTGGATGAAATTTAGGATTTAATCAAGTTAGAGAGGGATGGTGACGCTTCTGTGTGGCTGGAGAGATCCTATTAAATCGGCCGTCTCGTTTGGGCTGAGGACACAGTTAATGCAGCTGGTACAGATCAGATGCACCTCACCTGATAGCTTAGAGTAATAAGCCCCTCACCCCTAAGGTCCATGAAAAAGTTCAAAACATAGGATGTACAAAATTATTTGGTGTGCTGGGATGCCAAAGCTTCCTCAGTCTGACATTATGAATTTATTATGTTTGTTCCAGGAATTAAAAGATTTTTTATACAGACATAGGTTTCATTAAACTATGTAACAGTTCTATGAGGAAGACGAGACAGAAAAAAAAAAAAAGAATTTCCACTACCTTGTAAGAGGCTTGATAAAGAGGCCACGTTGAAGCTCATGACCATTCTTAAGCCTATGCCAGGTACCACTTAGAATGAAATCTCAGGACATTTGTATTGTGGGGGTTGACAGGGTCTGAACATAAAGATGTAGATGGGGATCAAAGATGGGGATCCCATCCCTAAAGAAATGGGAAATCGCTGCTTTATTCTATGATTTAACTTAAGTCAGTAATCACTTATTAGAAACCTACTATGTGCAAATACTGTCAGCCAAGAGTAGGGAAGAATGAGACCTATAAATACTAAGTTGTAAAAAAAAAATCCTTAAACTTTACAGATATAACTGAGTGCTGTTCTCTGTAGGCTAGCTGTTGGGCAGGCATTTAACAGAGTCCAAAAGCAGTTTGCTGCCAAATACTTATATGCTATTGTTAATTTGACTCATTAAAATTACTGTATTTACTATGTACCTTTTAATTCTGCTGGTACTTTCTAGGTGTTGGAGGGGATACAAACTGTGTATAAACACAATCTCTGTATTTATGAAGCTGACTGTGCAGTGGTAGGAGGAATGAGACACATATAAACATACTCTAGTAGAGAACAGTATGTAATCAGTGCCACATGAGACATATAAATAAGTGCTTTAACAGTTGGGAAGAAGTCAGACCTTCTGGCTATGGAACAACCCTTCTACAGACTTACTAAAATGGTTCAGTGCACAAAAAGGAAGGGACCTGGACCAAGCTTCAAGTTAACTAGCCATCAGTGCGCATAGGGATTTAGCTAGGCTGTGAGGGGAGGTATATGTACTCTGTGTCCACAACACCTCTCACACTGAATTGCCCTATAACTCATGTTTACCAAAAGCATGCATGGATGAAAGAGGAGTCCATGTGGATGATAGGCCAGGTCAGTGGTCCTGCATTAGTCCTAGAGATTAATGATTATTAATACCCTATTAGAAGTTGGCATTGTAATGACATGATTTTCTTCCCATACTAGTGTGAAAACTTCAGTGCTTTATCCACTCTAGAGTGATGGAAGGTGCGAGTCAGGGTTTCATCCTTCCAAGTGAGGAAACACTTTGCCCATGGTACAGGTGTCACAGTGTCTGTCCAAACAGCAACAAATGAATTCCCTGCCAGCCCCTCAGGAGGATGAGTCAGAATGCATGTGCTCTAGAAATAACGACAATGGAATGGGGCGGGGGGGGGGGGGTTGCCACGGCATATGTGCAGTGGTCCATACAAGAAGGCAGGTCCCATGCAGGAGGAAACCGAATTTGGACGTCGTGGCTCCTAGGTCTAGGTTCTATCTATAGAATCACCTTCTTTTTCAATTTTTCTTCTTCTTGGATACTCTAGCGCTTTGCGTCACAAATAGTGGCCTTCTGTAGTTGGTGTATATGTGTGTGTATGCGTGTATGTGTCTATTTAAGGGGGAGGATGGCATTACTGATGTGCTTTTGTAAAGGATTCAAGGTTGTCTGAATCCTCAAAGAATGCAATTGAAAACAAAGTCCTGTTTCTTTGATTCAATGGTGCTTACATTTGGGCAGAGTTTTCTTTTTCCATCTTCAGATACAGTATTTGAGACAATCTGCCCACAATGGAAAGCTTTTAGAGCTTCAAAAGTGTAGGCGAACCAAATCAGAATTAATCTCTGTGAAAATGGAGACTCAGGCCACATGGAAAAAGTTTAGAAAAGAATCCAGGCAAGAGGCAATCCCACAGAAAGCTGTCTGACATCTTTCCTAATTCCAGGTGAGCTAGACTAGGACAGGTAAGGAAGGGGCATGGAGAGTTCCAGCTCCTCATATGATCCATTGTCTCACCTGCACCCATAGAACTGGGGTCTCTGTTAGGAGAGGGTCCAGCTAATTTACTTCATATGTGTCCCATGGTCTGACTGCGTGAACCCAGAGGAGGCTAACTAAGGGAAGTCTAGGCTAACTGGGGCCAAGATAAAGTGGCCAACAGCTATTCATTCAAAAAGAACTGACCAGATCAGTCTGCAGGGTAGCTGCAGCAGTGTTTGCTTTAAAAAAAAAAAAGATTTTATTTATTTATTTGAGAGAGAGAGATCGCGCGTGTGCACACAAGACAGTGGGGAGGGACAGAGGGAGAGGGAGACTCCCCGCTGAGCAGGAAGCTCGATGCGGGACTCGATCCCAAGACCCTGGGATCATGACCTGAGCCGAAGGTAGACGCTTAACCGACTGAGCCACCCAGGCGCCCCGTCGCTTTTATTATCACATGAAAAGCTGTGCATTTTATTGGGGAAAAAAAAAACTCTTAAAAAAAAAAAAGCCCTTGCAAACCACAGAAGCAAAAATGGTAGAAGGTTAACAATGAGCAGCAGTTTTTTTTATATGGGGATTTCTTTACTTATGCTCTCTATTTGATCCTCATACCAACTAGGAAAGATTTATATTTTGCCCTTTTTCTCTGTAAGGAACTTTGGGTTTAGAGAGGTTGGGTGACTCTCCTCCCACCACACAGTTAGCAGGGGCTAAGCTGGGATTCCAATCCGAGCAGTGGGACACAAGGCTTGTGCTCTTCGTGGCGTGGAATCAGTGTTGGGGGAACCCTGCCCAGCATCTCTGGTTAGCAGAGTGAACCGCTTTTATCATTTGCCAACATGTCATAGAAAAAAACCAAAACAACAAAAAAATTAAAACCCCTGGCTCTAGGAGATTTCCTATCCACCACCCGAAGTTTGGCTTGGTTTCGTATTATTTGAATATCTGACAATCTTATAGAAAGTCTAACAAGAATAAAGAATTTTTCATTTATGCCATCTCCTACATTAGTTAAAAATCTCCTCTTCCTATATAACATTGTGCCCGGGGAACTCTCTCACTGCCAAAAGCTCATCTGAAAATGCTGAAAAGTCAGAATTTGGGGCCTATCCGTGGACTAATATTACCAGCTGTGAGTCGGCTTGAACATCAGTAATATGATATTTCCCGCTACAATTTGATTTGGTTAAAATGTGTTTGAAGTTCACCCTTTTATTAACTAGAATTACCACCTCCTGTAACTGGAGGGCCCCTGAGAGCAGGCTGCTAGTGCAATCCAACCTCCCACCTGCCATCAGCGCATTTCCTGGCAACAAATACTATTAAATTGATAACTACAGAAATAGGTCAAAATGTCTTTTCAATAGTTGCTAATGTTCTCCTAATGCTCCATCGCCTGCCTTTGATTCTCCTGCTAACATTTTCTCTCACATCACAGCAGCAACAACTAGTGAAGAGAAAAGACTAGAACATGGAGAAGCTCACGGTGGCAGATGGAAGTGCTCTTAGGAGTTCCCCCAATGGTTGGATAGAAGAGCCACATCTTCCTCGAGGCTGAGGGCCCCAAACTCAGCTCTGTGTGTGAGTTGGGTGACCAGGGGAAAAAAACCAGGTCCCATCTAAGCCTTAATACCCATCTCTGCAAAAGAGGAAACTCAAGGTGACTGATTATTCAAATCTGCAAAATGCTCTGAGTTCACAGGAGGTAGGAGCCTTGATTTATCACAAAGCAGTCAGTTTTAAACTTATTTACTCTACTTTCATAACCATACCCATTAGGGCCTTGACTATCCAAGATAGAAACTTATTTTCATATCAAAAAAAATGTTACTGTGGCATATTTTTGTAACAGAGACCCTCTGCAATCATCTGGGGTTTGATTATTCACTGTGTAAACCTACATTTTTTCCCCTCTCTCTCTCCCAGGAAGAAAGTTTGCTTTTCTGAGTTCACATCACATTTGTGACCAAAGATAAAGATGGGGGTGGGTGGGTACAGTTGCATCAGGATGTGGTGGATTCTAGGCAGAGGAGTTGGGCTCAGATGGGACAGCCACCTACAGTAAGCAAGGAGCAGATGCCCCCTTGTTAATGAGGTACATTTCAATTTCCAAAGTAGCTTTTTTTTTTTTTTTTTTTTGGAGCTGGGGGAAGGGATGGGGAGGTAGAAGAAGGAAGTCAGATTAACACAAGGACTTTGCACCCTGGAGGCAGAGGAAAGGAGGAAGGGAGTGGTCATGACTGAAAAGGACTCAATTTCCTTTGCCATTTTTGCCCTGGGCCTTGTCTGGAGATGCCTCGGTTGATGAGTAAAGCTTTTGGCTCTTCTGCGGTGCCACGGTTGTGCTGGTGGCCAGACAGAGAGCAGCATTGATTTAAAAACTTGCAAACTTCAGCCGACCTGGTTCAGGCAAGGATGGGTTATTCTAATCTACAGTTTAAACTCGCAAAGACTATACAGTCTAGGACCTTTCCACCAGATTCCTCCCACTTTCCTTCCTTTTGCAGGAAGGGAGAATAGATGTGGAGAAAACAGGGTGGGGGGAAGGAGCAGGGAGAGGGGGAGGAAGATAACCCTTCCAGAGTTTTTGCTGTGAGTGAGGCTTCACATTAAGTGAACCTCTCTCTGGATCCTCCCAACAACCCCGGAGGTATTATTAGCGGTAGGAACGATTTTTATAGGTTCAGAGAAGTTAGCTAGCTTCAGGTGACCAGTCAGGTTCTTTTTCACACTAACTCTCCCTGTTCCTAGTTCCTCCTGCATATTTCTTCCTCCTCCTGCTTAAGGACACTTAGAAATTGGTTTGTGGGCCAGTCATTTAGAATAGATCTTTTAGGAACATTGAGGATGCCCTGAGTCATCAAAAGCATACCTGGCTAGGAGTCCAGAGGCTTGGATTATTCTGGTGCAAGCCCGGTT
This sequence comes from Phoca vitulina, assembly GCF_004348235.1. Taxonomy (NCBI): domain Eukaryota; kingdom Metazoa; phylum Chordata; class Mammalia; order Carnivora; family Phocidae; genus Phoca; species Phoca vitulina. Next base: position 37,191,974 of record NW_022589711.1, read on the forward strand.
CTAACAGACTGTCACTGTGGACAGGTCCATGCATCTCCATGCGGTCTAATCCAGACCCATCTTACAATTCTGTCACTCACACTCTTCAAGGTGGTAGCAGGGGTTAGTGTGTATGTACAAAATTTAGCAAAAATCATTCTTATTAGATGCCATATGTAGACTAAAGAGAGGAACTTCATCTTCCTGATGCCAGTTTGGAGTAAGAAGGATGAAAGGATTGCTATGGGCTGAAGGCAGGAGGGGAAGTGAGGAGGACAGGACACAGAGCTATAGTGGCCCGCAATGGTGGGAGTCTAAAGACAGAAAACCAGGGCCAGAGCTGGGAGATCAACTTGTTTTTAGAATACCCTGGTGTGTTTTATAAAATAATGCTTGGGAAGTCCTAGTCTAAGGTAACCTGAATGTTCCATGCTCTTTTTTCAATCCCAATGTAATGGTTGACGCCTATTTTAATCATCCAATAAAGGGCAAAGAATTCACTACCACAACTATTTCTTCCAAGTTTCAACCTCTAGCAAAAAGATACTTGGCTGAGACAACTACTACTGAGTTTCTGATTACAAGACAAGACCATCTTGATTAAAATCATCTCAAGTTGTCTGGAGGATGGAAGGAGCGATGGGTTCTTTGGAACCACATTATATGGACAGAAATCTTCCAAGTTTAACACAGGAATTAGCTTCTGACGAATCAAAAGAGGATCATTTTCAGTAAGAAAAGACATGTGCCTGTTACCTTCAGTGGGCACGCCAGGAAAATTGAAATTCCAGATAGGACCAGCTACATAATTTGTAGGGCTCAAGGCAAAATGAAAATGTGAGGCCCCTTATTTAAAAATCATCAAGAATTTCAGGACAGCAACAGCAGAGCATTATAAGTACCGCGCGCTAACCGATTGCGCCACTGGAGCTCCTACAGCAGAGCATTAAACCAAGCACATGGCCTTCCTAATCATGGGACTGTGAGCAACTGTGCCGGTTGTACCTCTCAGGAAGGTGGTCCTGATTCCAGTTACTGTTTTCACTAAGCCATGCCAGTCCCATAGTTACCAAGACCAATATTAAGAAAGGTGCACCACTGATCTCAAAACTTTCAGTGAATCCTCTCTTCCTAGGGTAAGGATGCAACTGAATCCTGCAGCAAGGATCAGAAAAATCTGGGGTCTGCCAACATGTTTGATAGATTGCAATTGCACTGGCTTCTGCTACATTTGTCACAGGCACTAATCCCCACTTCTGTCACAACCCAAAGATGCCCAGGATATCAATGTCTGGGAATTGAAACATATTTTCTAAACACACACACACACACACACACACACACACACACACACACACACACCAAAACAAGCAGAAGTTACTAAAAAGAAGCGGAGTTTCCTGGATGTAAGTCCTGTCCCTGATTTCTTTCTGGCCTTACCTTGAGCAGTTCTTGGACAATTGCACACGGGCTCAAAGCACAGGTAAATTACCACAATGACTCTTTTCAGTTTGGGTAAAAATAGAGGAAACAGGAGAACCTGGTCATAGCCTTGTTTCACTAACAGTATGTTTGCTTCCCCTCTCTCTCCTTATTATGCTAAGTTGGAACTGTGACTTCACTTTCCATGGAAGCCAGTTTCTCTTTCCTGGATGCTTGCAATGGACCAGAGAAAAGGTAGCAGAGGGTACCTGTCATGTTAACAACATCACATCTATTTATCTTCACCTGCCCCCCTCATGTCATTGCCACTCCATTGAGGTCTGTATATAGAAAGCAGAGATTGAACAAGAAGCAAAATGAACACCAAAAGAATAGTAGCAGTACAAAATAGATGAACATGGCCTCTTTTCCAGTGATCTGAGGGGCTTTATATATACTGAGTCTGATTCTCACTGGGACAGACTCATAGCCTGGGCAGATGCCTAGAATGTCTGTATAGGTTGAAGCTTATCCTCTCCTATCCTTGTCCCATTTTCTAAAAAATAACTGTGTAATGTAGAGAACCAGTTCATTCCTACAGCCAGAATTGTACTTTGATACTACAACTTGATTTAGGATTTTTTTTTTTTTTTTTTTTACAGTATCTGTTGGCAAAGCTCATCATTTATTTTGCTTAGTAGGCTTGTACTGCCTTTAGTAAGGCTACACGGGTGCATGAGTAGATAGAAATGTGTTTGAATCTCTATAATCATGCTTAGATTTCCAAAAGTCTTCCATTTCACAGAGGTGATACAGGCTCAGTCATCATTTGCAAGTGTTTTAACAATTGGTAATTAGCTAAGAAGGTCTTAAAAAAAAGTGATTGACCTTCACAACAGTTGCATATATGAAATCCTGATTTGTTTATTTTTAAATCATTCTCCCCTGCTGTAAATAGATAGCTATAATATATACATTTATATACATGTGTACAATCAGCCTTAGCAATACCGCTGTGAGGGAGATGAGGATAGATGGTTTTCTATTTATTTGACAAATGCACTATTACATAGCTGGGTTAAGTGATTTGTCCTGTAAGGAAGGGTGGAGGAAAAAACTGGGGAAAAAAACCCTGTCACATCTGCTCTCACGTTATACCACTCTGGAATCGGGCGGCCACTATTGTTTTTGGGCTACCTGATCGAAAAGTTGGGCAAAGCAATTTTCTGAAAAAAGTTTAACTCTTTCTTCTCTTTCTCATACTTCCGTGCTCTCTCTTCCCTCTGAGATTATTATAAACTATTGATAAATGTGGCTGCTCCACGTCTATCCTTGCTCTTCATGGGCTCTGATGGGTTTTAGCTCTTAAGAGGGCATTAGAAAAAAAAAAAATCACCTCCAAAATGTTATAATGATAAATAAAGCTGGGACAGTTAGTTTGAGTTAATATCCCTCATGAAAGTTGATAGCGGTACAAGTGAGGTCTTGGACTCCCCTTTCACAAGAGGTAGTCCATGGCTCTGAAGGGATACCATAGGGGCCAAGGCTTCTCGGAGGCAGGATTGGCTCGATACGCTGTTGTTCTCTTGGGATCTCAGCTGAGGGTCAGAGCTTTTGCTGCCTCTTTCTGCTTCAACTTGCAACTGCTCTGTACTCTGCATTGGGGCTGCATCCTCTAAGTTCCTGACCTTAGACAGTCCTTCTCTATTTTGGTACATATTTGCATGTCACTTACAGTGCTACATTTGATTAAAAAAAAATGGGCCTGACTGTTATTTGGCCAGGAAAAGACCATATCGGTATTCTTTTTTAACTCCTTATTATCTCTTTTGTTGATTATTTGTGGGAATAAAAATATCTTAGGTTTCTTGCCTCTTCCCAGTGTTATCTGGTACATGCGTAGGGAATACAGTTTTATTTTAATACATCCTAAACAAAACATAATTGTGAAAGAAGACTGAGAGAGAAGAACACAGATAATGAATTTTGAAGCTAAATGTAATAAGTTACTTAATTCTGAAATATCTGCTGTTCTCACTCGTTTCTATCATCAGAATGTAACACCACTGACGAAGTAGTTATCCGTATGAAGGTGGTGTTTTGTTTTGTTTTGTTTTTTTAACGAAGGGACAGAATTATACGTTTCCTTCCTGGTGACAAGAGCTCTAACCCCTGCAGCACACTAGCCCTGAGCAGCATCTGCCGTGTGAAGCCAGCTTTGGCGAGTCCTCCTAGAGGACACCGCACGAGCAACACGCTCAAGAAAGCTGCGTCTGTTTAGGACCCAGACTCCGTGAAGGGAAGGGTGTCCCCGGTCCCCTCAGAACCTCGGCTGGCTGTCATCCCATCAGGTACCCAGTCTGCAGTTGCCACTCAGACGCGGAGAGCGTGTGCGTGGGGACGACACACAATGGGCCAGGAAGGGACACAGAGCTCTGTCGTACCAGTACATTTACTGTAAGGAACTAGTCATGCTGCAACGGCTTTGCTCTTTTATATTCCAGGCAACACACCGGTGAATATAATTCATAATGAACATATTCAACATTTTTCCATCAGTTCAATACATTATTCATAAATATTAGAGATGGAAAAGACCTAGTAGATTACTGAGTCCAAACCGCCTTTCTGCACCTCCATTTCCCCCAACTGTTGATGCTAGTTCAAAACAACAACAGCAACAACAACAAATCACACAGGGAAAGCAACAAATTCACAATTTGTACAAGTAAAAAGGAAAGAAAGCTCCAAAGAAGAAGCCTGCATCGAGGGAGGGGAGGTCCGAGGCTTTCCCTTCCTGCTGGTGTGGCTCACTGAGGACTAGGATTCTGGGCGGCCCTTTGCCGTGAAGACAGGCCAAGGGAGGGAAATGCCCATTTCTCCTCTTGAGAATCTGAATTCAAGGTAAAGCCCAAGAGGCGATACCATGTCCTGGGCTCAGTGCTTACTGTCTGTCTCTACAACCTGGTGTGGACTCAGGCACTCTTCTCTCCAGTTAGAACTTGAGATACTGACAATAATGAAGAAAAGAAAATGTATAAATAAATAGAAAGTTAAAACTAGTAGAGAATGCTCCCTGGGATTATCTGTACTATCAAGATAGGAAAACTTTGCAGATGCTACTGTCTCTCTAGAGGAATAAATGCTTGCATTTTAATATTCTCAGCAGCTGGTTCCTGTTGAATACCATCAGGATGATTCAGCCACCCACCAGGAACACCAGTAACGGCAAGTGCACACACAGAAATCTGCAAAACTTTCTTCTCTTGATGCCAACACCATTACTCGGGCAAAGTCAGAACCCTTTATTGAATTACCAGGTCTACTAAATGTGACCCTTTCCCCTCCGGAACACCAGCACACTTGCAAAGAAATGGAACTTTTGGCTGAGTAAGATGCAACATTCTTTCTGACTTGAGCATACACTGCTGTCAGTCTCTCCTCGGCCATGGTCATGTGATCCGCTCCTTTAAAATGTTCTCATTATTCGCTGGAACCTCGAAGGACCAGCAAGGTCCGTACACAGCCCGAGTCCACCTTGCACGCCATGGCGCTACAGCTGAGCCTGTGCATTTAATGCCTGCCTCAAGTTATTGTCTCACTTTCATTTCTCAAAAGTTTCCCCTTTCCACAGAATGTGGTTGCATGCCAGGACAAACAGAAACGTGTAGATGAACTGCATTGACCATAGCCATCATTTATACAGAATTACCATGCCATCCTCAAGTTAGATAAAAAACCCTATATGGGCCCCCTTCTTCAAACAGACCAGATTAGACATAAAGGGAAAAAATGCCAAAGATGATAGCTAGCTATCAAAATTGTCTCACTGCCTCATTTTCAGGTCCCCAAAGTAAAATCCAAGGACATTCAACACAGATTCAGGTGCTCTCAACAGCCATGAAAATATATGGCTGGAGAGGGAATCTATAAATGTAATGAATACACAATTGGCTTATAACAGATGCAACTAAAATTAAATTCGATATCTTGACCTGCTCTCCAAAGTGAAAGTTTCTAGTTCAGCCTACAGACGGAGGTATAACAAGCTCATTAATCACATGAACCAAAACTATGAGCTGACACTTCTGGGGATGCTGTGAATAGCAATCCTCAGTGGCTGGGGGGTCTGTGGGGGAACCCGAAAGAGAATGCGACACTGGCCACAAGCAGCCTCTATTCTAAACTCCCAGGAAACAACATAAGGATCTCCATAAGGAAGTAATAGATCCTATGGACTTGCACAAGAAGATTCAATATATTTTTATTCAGTTCCTATTATGGAAAAGTCATTGCGTTTGTGTTTCTTGCTTGAGGAGATAATGAACTCAATGAGATCAGCCTATGACCCCAAGAAGACGCTGTTGGGAAAGAACTGCAGACAAGGGACTATTAAGAATAGTAGTAGTAACAACAACAATGATACTGAATGATGGCCACATGCTAGTCTTTGTGCCAACCACATTATACACTCCATTTCATAAAATTCTTACAATATTTCAGCAAGGTAGTTATCATTTTCCTAGCTACAGATGTAGATAGTGAGGCCCAGTGAAATTAAGTGCATTGCCCCAAATTACATAGACCTGTTCCTTAACGTTATAAATACTTACATACAGATAAATACAGATGACTAATCTATAAGACAGAATAGGACAAGAGCCCTTAAAAGAAAGAGTATTGTAGAAGTAGAGAACACCGGGGGAAAAGGAACAGGGATGTGAAAATGTGGCGTGTGCTTAGGAAACAAGGAGTAGCCTGGTCTGTAATGCATTTAAACTTGTTGACTCGGCACCCTCTGATTAGAACTCATACTTTGATAAGATAGTAAGATACACCCATCTGTACAAAAAGATTTCTAGGAAGAAGGACTTCTTTCCAAAAGATCTGACTACTATTTCTCGTAATTTTTTTCCTTTCTCTTTCTTCTGTTCTTTTTTTCTTTCTTTCCTTCCTTCCTTCCTCCCTTCCTTCTTTCCTTCTTTCTCTCTTTCTTTCTTTCTTTTCCTCCTCTCTCTCTCTTTTGGTGGAGGCAGATGGAAGAAGAAAAATGAAATACAAAGTTACCTTGAGTTACCCAGGAGGAGATATGAGTGTGAGGGGAGCAGTGTTAACAGCAGAGGGTGTCCAAGGAGTGCAAGATCTGGGTACATTTTCTTTTATTCCCCAGAATGCCTGATCACTCGTATTTGCCTCTGCCCAATTAAAGTTAAGATTATTGGTATAGCAGTAGGAACCTGAAAGCCTTGGTTCCTTTGTCCTTTTCCTCAATTACTTCTGGAATATCATCTACTTTTTATTTTTATAAAAATTGTTTTAGGGGTCAGGATGTGGTGTAGGAGCGGTAGCTAGAAAGCCTGGGTTCTAATACAATGTACCTTTCGCATCTCCAGAAAGTTTTGTCACTTCTCTGTTTAAATTTTCTTGTCAGCAAAGTAAATGGTTTCAGCCCAGATAGCATTTCTTAATCTGTTAAACCACCCCCCCATCCCTTTTGATGAAAATAAAACCTTATGCTTTTCTGAATTTTTTTTCCACTCTTCTCTAGTTAGACCCCCTGGTTCACAGAATACATTGTACAGCACCATTAGTGAAGATGAATTTGTGGAGCTTTCCTTTTTCTATTTTCTCAAGCTTTCCTTTTAAAATGTTTTCCAAATATAAGGCATTGTAATACATAAAAATACATATTTTCTCAAATTCTACAGGGTACTGCAACCAGGTATTCAGTATTTTTTTCTAGAGAGTTTGCTAACCCACTCACCCACATTGAGATATCTAAGACTCCTTCAAGCTCTAAGATGCAATGATTATGATTCTATGATGCTGACATTTGCTTTGTCGACGCTTAAAGCAGAGCTTTTCAACTTCAAACAATAGCATAACAAGTTGCTATAACAATTACACTTATAGGAATCTTTAAGCAGATGTGCACAACAGCTCTTTACAACTAGTATCACATTGGACGGCCAAAGCTTTAGGAGATTGTTAAAATTCTCAGCAAAGGTGAATTCTTCAGTTAATTATATCCTATCGGAAAAAGTATTGCCTTCCTATCTACTTATAAAACTGACCGACTGGTTTTTTCGGGATGTTAATTTTCCAGCCAGCCACAGGCTGGAAACATCCCCAGTAACTTTAATCACTAGTCCCTCACTCTGTCGCAGCTCCTGCGTCTCACCCTCCTAACCTTGCCCGTTGAGTTCACCCTTACTGATGTAATCATACATGCTTCTTTGTAGTGACATTCGTCACAGTGCTCATTTAGAATTATCATCATTTTTACTGCACCCTAGGTCAACGGGATTAAACGTGCTTATGCAATTTGTTGTCATTTTAATTTTTTCAGCTAGGGCTTCTTCATCCAGAAGGACAATTTATTTTATCTGATCAATATATAACTAGCCAGTCAAATGACTCTGGAAAATTGGTAGAAAATCCTTCACTGGGGCAAAGTCTTATATTTAGAGAGGTTTTTGTAAACCCGGACAGTGGCATTTCACTTTGAATCCACAGGTCCAAAATTTATTAGTGTGAAGTTAGTCTTTCAGTCTATTAAAGCAATAAGCATAAAATATGCATGATTTGTATTTATGTGTGTGTTGAATTTAATAAACTCGTCGAGAGTCAGGTATTTTTAAAGAAATCTCTAGCCTGTTCCACACTGACTAATTCACCAATTTTCAGATAGAGCTGAAAATATTCTTTTTTGCTGTGGCTTAAACTTTTTTTTTTTTTTTTTTTTAATAAATAGAGTACATAGACTGTAAAGTAGCAATGTGGTTTGCTGTGACATTCTATATATTCCTCAACTTTGCTCTTTCTACGGTCAGGGGTCAGGTTATGCACAAATAAATAAATCCACAATAGTTTAAATCTAGGAATTTGGCTAAACTCTGAAAACATAGCCTAATAGACTTGATAGCTTGGCATTTCATCATTGCTTTATATTATAAGGTTGACAATGCCACCTTATAAAAGATACATTTGTTTATTTTCATGTTAGATCAAAAGTGGGGGTTTTAGGAATGGGAATGGATTACAGATCGTTCTCTCCTGGTTATTTTTGGCTTTAAGTATATTGATCATTTTATCATTTTCTTGTTTTAAACTGCTTTAAACACAGCACAAATGTTATTCTCATCATGCCAGAAATGGGTTTGGAATTGATTTTGAGTTTCCATCAATTTTACTCTTCGCTCTCTGTGAGAAGTTTTTCACTTGCTTAAATTCAAAAGGATAGTTTTGTTCAAAAGATGTCAGAGGACAACCTTTAGAGATCCTCAGCTGGACAAGAAAGCTCCCATTTTCTACTTTACAAAAGAATAAAAATCATGAATTTATTACCATGGACTTTATTGAAATTAGTGAGGAATCATTCATACGAATGCAATTTCAAGGGCTTCCTCCCTCTTTCTCTTCATGTAAGTGTTCGACAAAAGCTTGTATCTTCTGAGAAGCCGGCCTGATTGGTCCAGGTTGGCACTGTTTCAGTGTTTGGCCTACGGCGGCTGCTTAGGAATAATTTTGTCTCATCCTCTCTATTTTCCTGGACCGCATTGGACTCAGACACGTGGTATGCAAAGGAAATCCAAGTCCCTTAAAAATGCTATTTCTTTGGGTACTAAAGCCAAGCCGAGTTCTACTTTGGCCAAATGATCTTATCAAGATTTAACGAGAGATATGCAGTAATATCTCCAATCTGTGAGCAGACATTCACTAAGGAAGATAATTTACTACGTACAGAATACATATATTTTCCCTCCTGGAAGCAGGGAGGGACACGATCGAACTTATTCTATTGGTGCTGAGAATAACAACACTGACACGGATTTTATGGCAATTATTCATTTCAGTTAATTTAGAAAGAAATAAACAAGTAGTTCTCTCCAAATTAAAACAGATACTGGAGATCTATTTTCAGTTATTGCTGAAAATATTTTGGCTTCCATAAAGGCACCTTACTAACACAGCTGCTTTGCCCTCCTCTGCGCTGTCACAATTCAGAATTTGTAACATTTCAGCCAGGTTCTCTAGACTAATTGGATGAAACAATTGCATTACAGTGTTAAGATTCCTTTGCAGAATCAAATGAGAGGAGATCTGCACAGTTCAGATAGCCTGGAAGATCTGTGACGAACACAGCCCAAATCCTACATGTTCCATACATTTTTCTGCATTTAAAGTAATAATCACTTATATAATAAGTGTTAGGATTTAACTTCACACTTAGGACTATCAACAAACATCGGGAGAAATTTAGATACGTAACTTCATTTCCCATCCCAGTCTTACTTCTCGCCTGCACTATGTTTTGTGTTTCAGAACAAATGCTTCATCTCTTTTGAAAAGTGCCAGGAAATCTCTTCTCCAGCTCTCTGGGCCCTTGATTTTACATGTATAGTAATGACACACCTTGAAACAGAGAGCCCCACAAACTAGAGTGGGACGTTAATTTAAATACAGACTTAGGGGGAAGAGCTCCATCTACTGCATCAGTTAGATCATAGTTTGCACCCTACAGTTATCCCATTCACTACTTTCAACCTCTTAGACGCTCTGGAGAGAATGAAAAAGTTACAGCCCCCAAACCGCTTTGTGTCTGAGGCCATTTTGAGTATTTCCCAGATATTCTGAGCCCCTTTCCTTCACCCTTCCCAATCTCCAAAGCTTTCTATGTTTCAGAATAAAAGAAAAATGGGATGCTTTGCTATATAAACCATCCTTGGAAAGAGGCAGGAAGCCATTGGTTACTGAAGGAAAAGCCCTAGATGGCTAAGGGGAAAGCAATAGAAAGAAAATCGCTCTACCTGGTCAGCTGAGCAGCCCAGGTAAAAAGCAAAGAGAAGTATAGCCTACTTACTCCTCCTGCCTTGCGTCATTGCTGGGGAAGTCTGCAGCCACCCAGGATCAGGTCTTCTGGGCTCTCCCCAGCTGCACAGTGTCGTTGTGGCATTGGGAATTTGCTGTGGCTTCGTAAGATTATGGGGATATGCTTCAGCAAGCCAAAAAAGTCACAAACAAAATTCAGGAGAGAAAAAAAAAAAGTACAAAAACAGCTGATCTTACTAGAGGAGCTCTTGGCATTTGCCTACATATGCCACAATTTTCTTTGGTATTTCCTGGTTCTGTGATCAGAAAAATTATCATACCATGTTTATTATTGTTGTTTTTTTCAGGTGGTGAGGGGTGGTACAGGGAGGCCAAACACTGTAGGAGTTTTGGGGCATAGCAAGGTAAAGATTACTTCTCCCACTTGTTTGAAGGCTTTCCAGGACATCACAAGGTTAGAAAGTTTCTTCTTCAGAATACTGAAGATACACAGAAATCATATACAGGGAAAAATGGCCATAGTCTTTCTAGATTGGGAAAGTGAAAAACTTTTTAACACAGTAACAGATATGGAACAAAGCAAACTGCATCTGAATAAACCCGAATGTTAATATAGCTGCATAAAATTCAAGTGTGAAAGACTTATAAAGACACTCTATAAACTAAGATACCCTATTTAGAATACAAATAGACATTAATAAGTATATACATATATTAAATAATCAGAGGGAGGCAGCAGTTAACTGGATTTTTAAATTATAAAAAAATAGAATATAATAAATTAATAAAAGTTTGCATTAATGCTGATCCTCTTTTATGTAAAAATAAAATTAATATTAAAATGTAAAGTGGAGTCGCGTCTCTGTGTGTGTACATGTGCGTATATATATGTATATCTGCACAAAGTATTACTGACTGACATTGAAAGGTGATACGCTGCATAGAAATCAAAACTTTGAATTATTTTAAATTGGGCATTTAAAATATCAGCATTAGCCTGGCATGTTTTTTTCTCTTTTTTTATACATTTAATTTTCAGGTTCTGTTTTAAAGCATGAAAAGAAAGACAAATTGGAAAAACATTGCATATTAGTATATATTTTGTAAAATAATCCCTCTGCATTTATTAAAATATTTAGTTCTCAAAAGAAAAAAAAAAAACAAAACGGCTAATTGCATTTTTTTTTTTAAGCCTTTCCAAGACAAGTTCAGTTCTGAGTCAAGAACAAGTATGAGAAATTTCACCTCAAAATGAAATTTGTTTGGCTAGTTATAAAGGCCTGAAAAACGAGATTATCTCCATCTTAACTATAACAAACAGCTAATGAATAAATATATTCTGGCAAGAATTGATCAGAATTGCAAAGCCTGGGAGGGTCATCGCAGACTTGAGAAAGGTAACCAAGTGAGGAAACATCAAACGGAGTTAATGGAGATAAAGCCCTTCTGAAAAATGGAAAGTGTTAACAATGACTGACAGGAAAGAATATACTTCAACAGCAGTGGCAACAACAAAACAAAACAAAACAGCCCCAAACAACTGGAAACACATATCTCCAGAAGCAAAATATGACTGCTTATTAGGCAAGAGGAGAACCTACTTCTTTGTCATTCCCTTTGGAAGCCAGGCTTAAAAAAAAAAAAAAAAAAAAGGTTGCACAAAAGATACATGTGTTCCTTTTCTGGTATTATTACAGGCCCACCTAGATTTAGCTTTCGATTCCAGATGAGATCAGGCATGTTCAGACTAGCACATCTTTGCTCTGTAAGCACAGAGCTGCTATCATTTCACTGGCAAATTCTCGTATCCCCAAATTTATGCACAATAGATGCCCTTAAAAATCTGCAAATTTCCTACTTCAGCCAAATACCTCACTGAGTTAATTTTTTTTCCTAATTTACTTTGCTACCATTAAGCCGAAAAGTTAAGGCAAGCGACTCCTATAAGAAAGGAAAGTTGAATAGTACTTACCCTAAGTATACTGTGCAAGCCTTATTGGGGGAATCTACTTTGGCTCTATGATTTTTAGGAGGGAGTCCAGGTCTAAACTCAGCTCTCACCCTTTTCCCTTCTGGAAAACTGAGTAGACTCACTGAAGGTAGCTCTGAGAAAGATCATACAAATCAACAGCCTTACCTGTGGCCATTCAGAAGACTGCACTTTGGTGTGTGTTTAAAACTATGAATAAAGTCAGAGACAGCGCATGCTCAGCAGGCAATTTAAAAATATTTATAACATTGTTGTTTCAAAAACAAATTTCCTCAAACAAAGCAAAACTCACATTTCTCATCCATGCCAAGTTTAACGTTCTGAGACAAAGCTGTTTTGGAGTTTTCCGCTGGGGGAAAAAAAGGCTTCTAAAATTTTTTGTTGAACGAAAAATAGTTCTCCCTTCCCTTTTGGGTACTCTTAAAGGGGTGGAATAAATTTCCCTCCAAGTTTCAACAGAACTCACCTCTGGCTGAGATAAGCATTAGAAATTTAAGGTCTGTGAAAAATCATTTTAGAGAAAGTAACAAGGAACTAAGAACTATGGGTTTAAAGAATGTAATAGTTATCTGAACGTTCAGAGCAGTCTAGCTTGTTACTGTATAAAAAAAAATCCTGATACAAACAGGATATATCATGTCATGTATAGATAGGGTATATCATGATGAGAATAATGTATAGGCAACCAACCATTTACACACCTAGAGAAGTTATGTTTTTCTTTTGCTCACTAAAATCTGAACTCTCCAAAACTGAAAAAGAAATACATCAAAAATTTAGGAGAAATCCTGTAATAATGTTATTTTAATTCCTCTGTTTTATATAGGAAGCATGGAGGGAAGGCAATCGCATATCAATTGGCTAAACAGCAAGTTACACAAAATAAAAATTTGATTAACTATGATTCTCAAAGTACTTAATGCAGCAGGAATGCCTGTGTTACCCCTGCCTGGCAATTTCTCTCTTTCTCATCCTTGAGGATCCCCAAGTATTCCATTTCACCATCTATCACCAAACCCTGCACAGCCCACAGATCTCACAGATCTTATTGAAATCTCCCACTTAATTCTGAAGTCTCTGAATGACTTTCAGCCCTTGCTCTACTTTCCAGGGGTGCTCAGCTGACCTCACAAAAGCTCCACAGAAACATCGTTCAGGATCTCTGATGCTTTCAAACTCAACAGAGGGTGCCAAAAAAAAAAAAAAAAAAGCCAACGATTAAAAAAAAAGTTTATTAAAGTGAAACTAGGAGTGCAGATTTGAAGAAGTTGCTTCTACTTTTATTTCCCTCTGAACTCAGCACAGGTGTTTCCTAACTCACACTGCCGTGCATACTGATGAAGGGAGGGTTAAGTGAAGGTGAGGGAGTGGGCCAAGGGCCGACCAGCAGGCATTTAGGATCTCTAGCCTCCTGTGTTAATGGACGTGTTTAAAAATGGACCCCCCAAAAAGCCTAGAATGAGGTTTCTTTTTGGCAAATGATTAAACCAGTATACTGAAATAATTAAAGCTTTGTCCTTAAATAAAGCATCAGATCAACAGAACAAAAACAAAGATAAAAATTGCACACACATATGCATGCGCGTGCACACACACACTCTCTCTCACACACGCAGATACACAAAACTAGCGGGTGAGGGGAGAAGGAAATTAAATAAAAGAAAACAAACAGAGTCCTAACAGGCCATTCTCCGAAAAGGAATCTAAATAAAAAGTCATATGATATCTGATAGTGCAGGACACGTCGCCAAGAACTGGAGCGGATTGCCTACAGGAAGAAAGGGCCAGTGTATTCCAGCTCAAAGAGCTTTTCTTTTCTCCTCCTCTATTTTTTTTCCCTTTTCTCCTCGACTGTGAATGTGTTACTCTCAGGTCAGATCCACGAAGAATCCCAGAATGACAGCTATTACCTTTCACTGTACTCTTGGCGGCACAACTAGCTGATAGGAGCTGCCTGAGTTGGGATCAAGAGGGGCTAGTGCAGCTTTCAGTAACAGCCTCTTACCATATCCCTTCTGCCCCTTCCATAGACCCCCTTGGTCACATAAAAAAAGAGAGCAAAAAAAAAAAAAAAAAAAAGCAGCAAAAGCAAAAAAACCCAAAACAAAACAAAAACCAAAAATGTAAGCACAGCAGCCCACAGCAACAAAAGAGTTCAGGGGGAAAAAATCAGAAACAAGCCAAAGGGGGGATGCTCTTGCCTTCAATATAAAACTTTTTAAAGGCCGAGCTTCTTTTTTCTTATTTTGATTACTTTCTTTTTAAAGATCCTTTTCTCCTGAAGCACTATTGGAAGCATTAAAAATCTGTACAAAAAGACAGAAAAGTCTGGAAGCAATACAAGATTTTTCCTGAAGAAAACACACAACTATAAGAAGGGAGCTACCCTAAAAAATTTTGGATTTGTCAAAAGTTCCCCTAAATCTAATGTCTTTCAGTGAGTTCAAGTGGCCACCTAGCTCTTGTTTTTTTCTCTGAGGGTCATTACTGAGGCAACACATACACAGTAAGGTTTCCCGAAAAGACTCCTTGTTATCAAGTTACTTCAAACATAAGGCACTCACACCTCCCAGCCAGAAGGGTTTACTGACTAGTAGACATCACACTCTGCCCTGATATGTGTTACACTCTTAAGAAGCAGTTACATAAATGCATTCTAAAAATATGGAAAAATGTATATATCTATATTTTCCCTACAGTTTTTCTCCCCAGGGACAGGAATAGATTATATTTTCAGTGAATGGAAAAAAAGAAAAGAAAGAAAAGAGTTTCTGAATCTTGAAACAACTGTTGTAGCTCATTTTCACTTAGTAAAACAGTTATCTGTACTTTGGTACTGTACATAATATATATTTAAGCATTTTTCTGGTGCTTTTGCATTTTTCCCCTCATTCAGTTTTATGTTTATTATGTATCTTAGGAAGATTTCCAAATGACAGTCGAGATACAAATGCATTAGGGGGAGAACTTTTAGAAAGAAAACATTTTCTTGAGTTTATAATTCAAGAATATTAGAATAAAGATATAAATCCATTTATAAACGATGGAATTGTTTAGTACATTTTGCACATACAGTTCACACGCTGATTTCTTTTTCTTTTTGTCGGAGCATTAATTTGAAAATGATAAGCATTCTGGAATGTTTGCTACAAACACAAATTCATGGTAAAAATATACAAGCATAGGCAAAAAATCAAGTGGAGAACACAAAGCTACATGGCAATCAGAATCATAGAAAAATCTCTGTCTAGACTACATTTCGCTTGAACTAGTGTATCATGGATGGGGCAAGTAATCTCTCTGGGGCTTTTGTCATTTACGTAATTAGATGGAAACAAAAATAAAATACAAGTATCTGCTCCTTTAGTACCTTTTCTTAATAACTGACAAGTGACACAGGCGGTACCTTTTAAACAGATGGATGCAAGAACTTGTGAGGCTGCATGAACGAATGCACCCCATTGGTATTTGGGGAGCCCAAATTCTTTAATTAACTTTTTACCCAAGTGGCAAAAGTAGAAGATGTTCTCGCCACTACATTGATTATTTGGTGTACTCTCATTCTCTCCTCCACAGGATTTTGGGGACCCAGAAGGGGTAAAGAGATGATAAGAGAAGATGCATCCTGAGCAACTTTTATTGTGAGTAAAAAAAAAAAAATAGCATAGAGTGAGCATAAGAACAGTTGGATTTAGAAAGATTAAAAGAGGAGAAAAGAGCAACATATCCAACTTCATTAGTCTTTTTCCTTTTTATTTTTTATGTATATATATTGGGGTGATGGGGAGAAAAGATAACTGGATTTCTTTTGAATGTCTTTGTGTCTTTATAGAGTGAATGTTCTGTTCCTGTCTCTTTCTTTTTAGGCGAAAAACTAATAAAAATAGAAAAACATATATCAGACATTAAGCTCACTTCCCCCCCCCCCCTTCCCTTTGTAAAGAACTCTTTGTTCTCTAGTGAAAATGCTGAAAAATCCCCGGGCAGCTACTCCCTGAAACAAGTGCAAAACACTTAGAGGCTTTTGGGCTGGCTGGGAGCCAGGAACCCTCCCGCTGTCTGGTTAGAAGAGGAAAAAAAGAAGAGAGAGGGAGAGGGAGAGAGGGGAAGAGAGATGGGGGGGCAGAGGGAGAGAGAGAGAGAGAGAGAGAGAGGGAGGGGGGAGAGAGAGAGAGAAGGGAAGAGAGAGAGAGAGAGAGAGAGAGAAATTGGAGCTTCCTTTAATAGACATAGGAAGCAACGTTTTTTTTCTTTTTCTTTTTTTTCAAAACTGGCGGTCAAGCGTTAAGTAACTCCCGTCCAAATCCACCTGCTAGAAATGAACTTGGGTAACCCCCCAGGGGTGCACAAAGACAGGGAAGACAGTAACATACTCCATACTCTTTCCCACCCCCCGTTGTACTGCTTCCATTCTTTCTGCTCCCATACACAAATGCCCACAGATCTCACGCCACCCCCCTTACCCCCCAACAACAAACACAGCGAAATACATGCTCCCTCAGTCTCCTAAAAAAAAAAAAAGGCTTTTCCATCTCGGTTGCGACACAGTGATAAGGGGTAGCGAACATCTCATACCTGGTGTGAATGCTAATCAGTCAGGAGTTCTCCTTTTCCCAAGACAGGGAACTGTTTCCTTCCAAATTTATTAGAACCTCCTCCACTGCCTCTTTGAAAAACCTTCTTTGTCACCCTCTCCCAAGTCCCGATACTTCTTTAAAAAAAAAATGGCTTCGGAGCTCCTTCTATTCTTGATATTGATTCTCTCTCTCTCCCCCCACCCCTCCTCCTCTCTCCTGTCTGTGTCTCTTCTGAGTGGTCTATTGATAAGTCCCTGGAGGCACTGGGTCAGCCTGCCCGTAGGAAACCAGACACAATGCACAAATCTCCGAGTGCCATTCTGCCATCAGCAAGCAGACCACGTTTAGGAGAGAGAGAGAGGAAAAAAAAAACAGTAGAGGAAGAGAAAGAGAGGGGGGGGGGGGGGGGGGGGAGAGAGAGAGAGGAAGAGAGAGAGAGAGAGAGACACGGAAGGAGAGAGAGAGAGTGTGAGAAAAAGACTGATTGGAACAGGAGGGAGGGAGAGAGAGAAAGGGAGAGGGAGAGAGAGCGCGAGGGAGAGCGACACTGCCAGTCAGGTTAATCATCCCTACTTTAATTAGCTGTTCGGCTTAGACATAAAACAATTGAATTTGAATGATCTGTCAGCAGGCTCGGCTGAACCAAAGGGGAAAAGCGAATATTACAAAAAGACTGTTGGTGTGTTCTGATAAGCAATACGGCTCGTACTGACAAATCCTCAAAGGGGGAACTATTAAAACTTACAACTAAACAAAAAGTGCAAATACAAATGGCACTAGATAGAGGTCTTTAAAAAAATGGAGTTTCCCCCCCTAGTTTTATGAACGGTAGATATTTATGTGCAGGTGCCAACATATTAGGGTCTGCGTGTAATGTGTGAAAGTTTATTAACGACGGTCTAGGAGTGTAGCAGACAGATGCTGCAGAGAACAAGACAGGTACAGTCAGATGCCGAGTCTAGATCTTGGAGGGAGATGGATGCTGGAAGAGGCACCGTGGCAAGAGATCAGCACAGACAAAGTCAGTGGGCAGACAGGCAGACAGATTTTAGGCACGGCACGATCTCGTCTAAAAAGGCAAAAGTTCTGATGCAATAATAGGTGCAAAACAATCCATCCATCCTCTCCCCCGGGAGCACTCTAAGGTACAGTTAAAATGGATTAATCTTTGTGACAAACAGAGCTGGCAAGGCAGACTATGGCAGACACCGAAGGCGATTCACAGACCCAGAGAATACCAGAGCCGGAAAGAGCCACGGAGATCAATCTCCCCAATGACCTCATTTAGCAGACGAGGAAACTGAGGCCCAGAGACTCAGGCTAATAAATCACAAAGGCAGTAGCAAGGTCGACACTGGAACCCAGGGCCCGAGCGGCCCACCAGGCTGGCGCTCTTTCTATCGTACCAGCTAACCTCCAGGTTTCTGCACAGACCCTGGCCCAACAGGTATGGCTATCAACCTTGTCTCCAGAATAACAAGAGTCCTCCATCTCTGTAGTCAGTGCACGAACCTCCAGTTTCTAAAATGTCTAAATAGCTACATGGAAATATTTTCTTGTCCATTTTGAATTCTAGGGATAGGGATTTAAGTCTTACTTCAGTCTCAGAGCAAAGCAGAAAAATATAGCATTGTAGAGGCCCCGTCTTAGCAACACATAGCCTGGTCCTGCCACATTCCCAGCTAAAGAAGGCCAGTGGATCCATCTACAAAGACCTCTCCCAGAGTCTGCAGTTCTCTATGTATATCATCTGCTATATATCACCATGTAGGAAGATGTCGTTCTTTCCTACAACTCATTTTTAAAATATAGGCACACTGTGGGTGAAAGAGATTGAGGCTTACAGCCTACAATGCCCTTTAAATCACTGATGAGATTTGTTACCTGCAAGATTAGCTGTGGGCAACTTTTCCTGTATATCTCGACTGAAATGAGCTTCTAAAATAGGAAATTTGGGGAAACGGCATTATCTGCCCACATAGTCGATGGTATCTTTTTGGGGGGGAGGACACATATGATCAGATTCAGTAAGTAAGGCTCTCCCTCTTGACAACAGATAATTGAAGGTACATTTTTTTTTTTAAAGGGGGGAAAGAGGTGCTTATGAAGAGAGCAGTGCCATCAGATGTTACTGGAGAGATTAAGTCTCTTGTCCTAAAACAAGAATCATGGTGTATATAAAAGCGAAAACTCCTTCTCAGTCACACCTCGGTGACGATGTTGCTACTCAGGGTGGAACAAGACAACTGCAAGAAATGTCAGGCACCGGAGGCCACCGGAGGGCAAGTGAGCTGAGGGGCCCATAGCCAGAGTCATTTAGCTTATTTGCACATCAACTGCTTTCACAATGGCTGCTGTGACCTGTCTGAAACACATGGTCCACAGTCCGTCAATTTAGGGGGAGGAGGGACCACTGCTTTTGACATTGGTGGGTCCTCCTGCACTCTCAAATCACCTGATAGGCAAGAGCCCAGAGCAGAGCAGTGAGGTGCTCAGTAAATTCGTGCTGGGTGAACAGGGTGAAAATGGCAATGAGCTTTGGAGTGAAACAGATCTTTATAACATTGCAGAAGTCATGGCCACGCTCAGAGCCTCAGTTTCCCTATGCGTAAAAGGTGGTAATATTAATCCCATAAGGTTTTCTTGAGCATGACATGAGCTCACATATATAAAGTCCATGGATGGTATTACATGGTAATTACTATTGAGGCAGGCATAAAATGAGGGTGTAAATAAATAAAACTGCATACTCTGGATGTGCTGAGTGGGATATATTCAAAGCATGTAGGTTCAGGACAGGAATACTCACAGCAAAGCAAGGATCTAATACACAGATTTCTATTAGAAAGGGTTGGCAGGAGGGATTATCAAGTTTAGAATCCGAAAGTTCTAGAATTTAAACTTCAAAGATCATCTGAGGACTGTTTGATCTCTTCCTACCCAGACGTCGGTATATTTCCCAGCTCATAATAATAACCAACATATTACCGAGTACTTGATTTGTGCTAAGCACTCTGCTAAGTACTTTACATTTGTGTCCTACTTTAGTGTCACAGCAACCCGAAGAATTAGGCACAATGTAGCCTCATTTCATAGAAAAGGAAACTGAGGAATAGAAGGGTTAGGTCACGTGTTCAAGAGCTCACAGCTAGTAAGGGTGGAACTGGGGAGGAAATCCAGGCAATCTGACTCTGAAGCCCATACCCTCAGCCATGATGCTGGGGTGGGGTGGGGGCACATGGTAGGTCTTACTCAGTAACTATGTGTTGAATAAATGAGCAAGTGCATAGAACACCAGTGTGTTCTGATTTCATTAAAAAATAAGTGGAAATCTGTGCGCAATCACTGGAGAGAATCTTGTGCTTGGATTATCCAATCTGTACCTGTATCTATTCGGCAGCTCACTTCAGGTGGCAGCCCTTCCTCAGAAGCCAGGGTGAGCCATGTCCCTGTGTGGTGTTGAAAATGGATGAGGCGAAGATTGCTGCCTATGACCACCCAGGGCATTTAAATATCTGACGGCATTTTCAGCACTTTGAGGGTAGTGTTAGCACACGGGTTATTAATTGGCTTAATTCCAGTTCGGATAATTACATCGTGTCTCTTTAATTTTTCCCCGACTATGCCATTCTTCATTTCCTGTCACAAATGTGCTCTTTAAAAAAGCATGTGAACACACAAAAACATATAGTTATATTTAAGGTTTGCATAGTAATATAGGGTGTTCTTTTTTTTCTAAATGATTACTGTATAGTGGCCATGTAATAAATGAATGGGCAAAAGAATTGAAGTCATTGCAAAATAAAGATAACTAGTTGAAGCTAATGTTTGAAATAAACAGATTTTTAAACCATTTCCTTGGTGACAGGATTCCAATCATATATTTTTTTTCTCATGGGCAGATATTTCAAGAGCTGATGACCTGCTCATGATAAGCCGATTTCCCTATACTATATAGTTTCTAGCATAAAAAAAAATAGCAATGAAAACTGATCTTTTAAAGTAGAAAGTAACACTAGGTTCTGAATGGTATAGTATACTGAACTCATGGGTTTTAGAATGTCATTAATACAGTTATTAGACCCTGACTTATTTGGCAGGTTTTTTCTTTGCCAAACATATTACTAGAATAATCTTCAAATTATAGAAGGAAAGGACAAAGGATCCTAACTTAATAAGCTTAGGAAAGTTTGACGGTTATAAACACACACAACCCTTCTTCTTTTCCCAAAGAATTCTTGCTCTTTGAAACACCGACTGTGTCTACATGATACTGAAGAAAATCTCCTGCAGGCATGTATTTGAATCATGTGCACAAATAGTTGAATGTATCCATGGTAGAGCATGGCTTATTAGTCCTTTTCAGTGTACATTTGTATGAACAAGTCACCAAATATAGGGAGTGTAGAAAGTTAAGAGAATAAAGGGTTAATTTATTTACTATGCATGAGAGTTTCTAGACCTTTGCTTCTTTGGCTTTTAGTTCAAAATTCCATGCATACTCTGCACATAATAATAAATGCCATAATTCAATGTATGCCACAATTTGATTTACTTTCAAGCACCTTCTCTGGTTCAGCTCTCAAAGCTTTCCTTCCTATAAACTTCCTCCAAATTATTCTTTGTGGCCCTCAGTGAATCATCATTTAAAATTGGTGTTTGTGGGATGACTCTAATGCTGTGGAGAGATTTGTATCACACTAGCCCTATTTCCTTTTGAGAATCAGTGGTTACGTTCCATGCCCTTATCTGAGAAGAAGACAAATTGAAAAAAAAAGGAATAAAACCCCGGGCCTTTGCCACCCTATTTTTTGACCCCTGTAATGACAGCAGTCACTCAGTGATTGTCCTCTAGTTTGTCACTCATGCCCTGAGACTGAGCTCTCTGGGACAAGGTCTTTACACCCTGCTTGGCTTGTGTAACGTTACTGCTCAGGGTCGCACCTGCCCATGGTGGTAGACGGTATCTCAGGAGAGCTGGCAGCAACGACTGTTCTCTCTTAGTTCTTCATGTGCAATTACAATGTATTCTTTCTGCGCTTCACGTGTCCAATATGTACAAGACTGGTGATTTGATGCTTCGACTAAAGCAATACTATTGGATAGGTTATTTAAGAATTAAATAGCAAAATCACTTGTATTGGTGATTTTTCTAACCTTGCCACGATTTTTACAGCAAGAAGTCCTCAGACAGCACATTCTAAATTCAAAATTTAAGTGAATTTTGAATTCAAAAGAAAAGTGAACAAGATTTATTCCTAATATTAGAGATGGTAAGCAAGTTCTTGCCTTTAAATTGAAATATCATCTAGAAACAGGTGGATAGATTTAAGGAAGCACAGACTCTTAGACATAGGAAGTATTTAGGAGATTCTCTGGTTCTGTCAGTTTACCGAGAAGAGCTGAAACATTCTCCAGAGACATTTTGTCAGACGAGCTTAAGGTCACACAACTTGGTGGAAGCAAAACTAGTACTGGAATGCAGTTCTTCTGTGTCCTGGTGTCACGTCCTCTTCTTTGTTAAAGAACCTCTTAAATACTCGTGCCGAGAAAGAAGTACCATATTCTTAATGTAGTGTGAGAAACACATGACAAAAGGACTATGGTAGGCTGAATAATGACCCCACAAAAAAATACCCATGTCCTAACCCCCAGAAACTATGAATGTTACCTTATATGGCAAAGGGGTTTTGCAGATGTGGTTAAATTAAGGATACTAAGATGGGGAGATTATCCTGTACTATCTAGGTAGGCTCTAAATGTAATCACAGGGGTTCATATAAGAGAGGGGCAGGAGGATGAGAGCTAGTTGTAGGAGATATGATGACAGAGACAAGAAGTTGGAGTTACTTGTGGAAAGGGTCATGAGCCAAGGAGTACAGATGGCCTCCAGAAGCTAGAAAAGGCAAGCTTCTTTTATTTTTAATATATATTTACATATATTATATATACTATATATTTTAATATATATATTTAGCATATATATGTATTTATATTATATATATTTAGCAGATGTATTACCTTGTTGACTCAGACTGAGCCTGTGATATAAGGACTTCTCACCAGTCTTCAGAAAAATATTGACTAGGATAGGTCAAGAATGGGTCTCTCTCTCTCTCTCTCTCTAGGAACATGCTTCTAGGATGACATGGAGAAATCCATCTAAAGATTATTGATTAATGGATCAGTTGTCTACAGATCCATCTAATCACATTTGCCCATGTCCAGTCTTATAGTGGCTCTTCACTGCTGGATTCGCAATCATACCTTCAAGTCAATCTACAATAGTAGGTTCTAGTTAGAAGCAAACTGAAGGGTTTTGCTGTCTAATTCTTAAGTGTCAGAAGATTTAAACTCATTCTATACAGTGAGGTGCCCTTTTACCAGCCCCTCTCCCGCCATTTGTTCAGCTCTTTCCCAGTGGCAGTCAGAAATGGAGAGAAGAATGAGGCGTGAGGCAGCATCATGCAAAATAAACTTCCTTCTTGTAAGACTATCTTGCCTTAATGTATCATTGCCATTCAGTTACTGCATACAATCTGTAGAACATGGCTCCTAAAACGGTACTCCTTGGCAACATCAGCATTGCCTAGAAAATTGTTGGAAAAATAAATTCTTGGGTGAATCAGACACTCAGAGGTGGATATGTCAGTGACTATGTTTTAAAGATCCCTTTAGGTAATTTTAAAGCCTGGCTAAGAACCACTGTCATGGGGCAAATCTATGAGCCTTGGCAAGCCTGGTGAAAAACATGTGCTATGAGTGAGGTCACCTGCTCACCTGGGTATAACTGTGGCTCTGTCACCAGCAATGTGACCACAGATCATGTTCTCAGTCTATCTCCTCATCTACAAAGTGGGAATGATGATGTTGATGATGATGATAATAATAATAATAATAATAATAATAATAATAATAAGCCCCCTGTCCATGCATAAGGCTAATGTAACACTTAATAAGATCATGAATATGAAAACATGTTGTAAGTGCAGGACCATCATTATGGAAGAAACATTAATTTGGATAGTGAGTGTCCTGAGACCAAGGTGTTCGGGATGTTGCCTTGCATTTTTACATTAGCTGGGGCTCTGAAGTAGTAAGAGTAAAAATTCAAGAAGCTCAAGATGCCAGGTCTCATTCTGCAAGCCAAAATGAAGGCTGGAAGTCTGTAGACTTGTAAAGGATGAGGCATTGAATGGAAGAGCCACTGACGTTATTAGTTTCTGGAACTAAGTGCTCAATTTCTTGATTTGGAACTCCACCTTTCTATTCATCAGGTAGCAAAATTTAGTGACAGCTCTGAATTCTATATTGCCAATGAAGGCTTGTGGCTTCTGGGATTCAGAACCACACTGCTTTATCAATTCCCAGTGACATTCAGTTTTAGTAAAGTGGCCCAAGATCTCCATCATTTCCATACCATATTTTTAAATATGTAAGATGCTCCAGGAAGCCAGCTCAAAGACAACTGATTTTATTCACAAAGTTCTCAACAGAAAAGACATAAATCTTGACAGGTGGGAAGGCCTATCTAGATCAGAATTGAAACTTGTTTAGGGGCACCTGGGTGCCTCAGTCAGTTAAGTGTCTGCCTTCTGCTCAGGTTATGATCCCGGGCTTCTGGGATCGAGACCCGGTCAGGCTCGCTGCTCAGTGGAGAGCCTGCTTCTCCCTCTCCCTCTGCTGCTCCCCTGCTCGTGTTCTTTCACTCTCTCTCGAATAAATAAAAATAAAATCTTAAAAAAAAAGAAACTTTTTAAAGATATCAAATCCTAAGCTCGTAGGGGGCTGGAAAAAACTCTGATACAACTAGATCAGACACAACCATGATTTTCATAGAAAATCATTAGGATTTTATCCAATCAGTAAGTATGGAAATTCTCAGAATTTACCAAGGACTCTGTATAAGTGGGGGGGGGGGCGCAGAGAAACACTTTATAAAAGACAGCTAACCATCCTTTCTCCCTCTTGTTTGAAACCACAGCAGGTATGCCTTTTGGCTCGAGGGCTCTTCCACCTTCTGAAGATTTAAGTCTACAGGTCACACTTTGGCAACTCCTGCGTACCTTGCAGGACAGTGGTGGTGAGGCACAGACTCTGGGCTGCTGTGTCCTCTGAGCCAGTCACAATGTGAGCATCAGAAGCAGCTGCGCCTTTTAAGAGCTCTGTGTCCTTAAGGAAGTCACCTGCCCTTTTAAACTTAATAGATTTTCCGTTTGTAAAATGTGGATAATATGTGCCTCGCCAGTCTCACAAGTTGTTGAGATCACACACTGAGGATCACAAGGGATGATGTATCTAGAATGCTTTGTAAACTAAGGATCCCGTTTGCTTGGCATTACTGATGTTATTATTATTTACACTGTAGCAGAAGAGTAAAGGTAGGTACAGAAATGTTGGGCATGGTCGTTTGCATACTTTTAGACACTTAAGTCGTGCATACCTCCGTGGTTTTCCTCTGAACTTACATGAATCTCTTTGTCAGGTTATGACTAAAGTGGTAACTAATGACGTTATTTCCTTTAAGTCCCTGTATGATCTCTGGGTTGATTATGATCACTTATACATTAAATAGAAACTGCTGCAGAATTTATTATGGGTGTGTTCTGGCCAACTGTACTTTGAGCATATTCCCCGAGTAAGAACAAATTTAGTATTATAAAATTGAAGAAAGCATGGCATCCAAAGCTGGTATGGAGTAGTGAAAAATCTCTTCAAAGGCCATTCCTTGGTTTCTTTAACATCAAACATCTACTTAGAAATTATCTTGTAGTTCAATGAGCATTCCTGAAGGAAAATTTGTTATAAAGCTACCAAGGCGTTCAACATTTCAAAGGACAGGGACATGTACTCTGCCACAACGCAAATTTGAATTTCCAAATTGTCCTAACTCTGTTTAAACAAATCTGTGACTCAAGTTCAGATGAAGATCTCATGGACTGTTGCTATTTTGGTGGCTATACGGATAGATGCTACCCAATCAGTGAGTCCTTCTAATGGAACAGAAATCAACTGTGTGGTATATTTTAATATAAATTATTAATATAACTGTGCAAAAAACACATGTGAGCTTGAACTGTTATTTAAATCTTCAGTTGTTGTTCTGTGCAATTCCACTTTTTCTGTCATGTATCCTTAACTAGACGATAGGCTGCCTGAGGATAAACCCTGACTTTTTCTTCTCAGAATTTCCCATTGCTTCTAGTACCAGTGGTTTATACATAGCATTTGCTTCCAACATATCTCTTGTTTAATTGGGTTCACCTCTCATTGGCTTTTCCTGGGGGCAATTAAGACACATAAAATGCCCATAGATAAATGCATCATTATCACTGAGGTAAAAGTTGTGATTCTTATTTTTTTTTAAATTATGCATTGGGCCACTTATTTTTCCCATGTGACACCTGACCTGACTAATTATGTAAGCGAATAGAAAAACATGATTCTCTTTTAAAGAGCTCACTTTCCGTGCAACGGTTTTAGGAATTCAGCTAATATGTCAAGGAGAGTCATTCGGTACAATGATGGTGATGGTGAGGCTCTAAGTACCACAGCTTTGATGGAAAATATTTTAAATTAAAGCGAGCTACCCATAAACTTACACAAACATAAATATGCACTCCCACAAACACACATTTGCACATCCTTAAACTTAAATTAATGCAAAGAAAAGATATATTCTTTTGTTCTAGTGGAATACAAATGATGAAGACTAATAAAGGAATAAATAAAACACCAGGTAACCAAATCAATGTCTGCTCAATTCTGGTCAAGGAGGTGAAGTGAGGTTTCCCTTTGAGTCAGAGAATGTAGTGGATAAAAGGACGTGAATAGCTGGGGGGATTTCCTGAGGCCATTGCAGACCAGCTCACACACTGTTAAGAGGCTCATTTTCATGAGACTTTTGGTTGCATTTGTAACACTTGCTCTAGGTCCCCAAGAGCATTAAGTGCCACATCACAGCACTACAAGAACAGGACTAAATGTGAGAAGGTACATTACAAGGTTCTTTTTCTTTCAGATCCAAATATCCAGGCGTTTATAGGTAGTTTCATGACCGCTTTTTTTCTCCTTTGTTCTTCCTTCTCCCCACCCCACCTCCAACCCCCACACACTCCTTTCAAGCAGGACTGCGTGGAAGGGACTTTCTGTTTTTCAGTGAAAATCTAAATTCTTGTACTTTAAAAAAATGACCAACTGTAAAACCTGTGCATTAGTACAGTTAATTATTTCCATAGGTAGAACATATTTCATTAAAAACAAAAAACAAAAAACAAACAAACCTGGTTGGACTGCTAAATTTGTTCTAGGTTAAGGATTTAGCCACAATTTGGTAAGTATTTGTTCTCTATTAGGCTTGGTGCATATTAATTGGTACATATTTTAACATTTCACTACTGCATTAAATTATTAATAATTTGAAATTATTAGCTGGTACTGCCACCGTTTTCCCAAAGCAATGCTACCCATTTCTTCTAAGCTTGGTCCAAGCACAAAGTCTGCAATCTGATTTGTCAAGGAAATACATGTGAAGGTCAGAAAAAGGATAGGAATCACCAAAAGAATGAGGTTAAATTTCAAAATGATTATGGAGAACAAAAGCTCGCTTAATCCTCACAGTAAATGTAAAAGATAGGTGTTCAGATTTTGTAGATGAAAAATCCGAGGCTCACAGAGGTTAAGTAACTTCGTCAATGTGCACAGTTTAGAGGCGGCAGAGCTGTGTGTCAAACCCTCATCTGTCTGACAAAGCCTCTTCTCTTTTTTTTTTTTTAAAGATCTTATTTATTTGTCAGATAGAGTGAGAGAGAGAGAGAGCGAGCACAAGCAGGGGGAGCAGCAGGGCGAGAAGCAGGCTCCCTGCTGAGCAAGGAGCCCAATGTGGGACTCGATCCCAGGACCTTGGGATCATGACCTGAGCCAAAGGCAGACGCTTAATCAGCTGAGCCACCCAGGCGTCCCTGTTCTCTTTTCTTTTAAATGTTCCATTCCCAGATACTTAAGGTCTCTGCTACTCAGGAGTTTCTCTGGCATCTGCCATTGGGTACATGGGATGAAATAACAATTGAAACAATTATAATATTTGTTAAATATATCTGTATATGTATTATCCATTAAGTATATGTATACATACTTACTATACATATGATCATATATGCTATGTATATACCATATATATGAATACTTAAAGCCAATACTTACTAGCACTTACAGTGTGCCAAATATTATTCTAAGTACTTTGCTATTTAGTATTTAGTTCTATTAGTTCTTGGAACATCTCCATAAGGTAGAAATCATTATTATTGTCTAGTTTTACAGATGAGAAAACTAAGGCATACAACTAGTAAGTGGCACAGCCCAGGGTACTTTCCATTACCCCACGTCTCTCATGGACCTTCACTTATTTGTTACCTCCTTGAGAACATACCTGACATCTGGTCTATTCTATCTATCACCTCTTAGGTGATAATGAGTAAATCTTAGAATGTAGGGGAGCTCAAGTATTAACTAGTCAACAATTTATTGCTAGGGATCAAAAAGACACAACTTAGTGGAAAATCCCCATTTGTAGAAGAGAAAGTCCCTAAAGCAAGATATTATGGCTCAGAAAGTAGGGGAGACATTGGGTGGGTGAACTTTCTGGGTCTTTCAAATTATAACACGTGTACAGCCATTAATACATAAACACAATTTAATTTATTACATAAAACCAATTTAATATTTAATGAGGACCTGCTATGAGCAAAGGACTCTGCTAGGATCTAAGCTCTAGAAAATAGCTACAAAGATAAATAAGAAGCCATAAACCTAATATTTAGAATCTGGAAGAAAATAAACACCTCATAACTAAAATACAAAACAAAATAAGGCAAATACCATAAAAGGTTGCCAACAGAAATCTGTAGGTTTAGTGGCTTGAGGAATATCATTGGATGACAGACACTGAAGAAAGTTACCTGAAGAAGGCAGTGTTTGAGATGGACTTTGGAATATGGGGAAAATTCCAACAGTTAGAATTTGGAAAGAGAGGTTTTAGGCAAGGGACACAGAATAAAAGCATGGGGATAGGAAAGCACAAGGTATATTTGGGGTTGATTTGATTACTTCTAGAATACTCAAAGGATAGCAGCAGGAGTTTGAGATCGCTGTGGGTGGCACATCCAGTGGAAATATCCAGTGGCAGCTGGAAACCCATCTTCGTAGTACTAGAATTGACAGATTAGAACTAGATACTCAAATCCTTAGGGAGGTGATACGAAGGTCTGGTTGCAGCTGTATGGGCTCAATGAAACTGCCCACAGACTTCAAAAATGCAGTCAGGGAGGAAAGAAGGGCAAACTTACATTTTGTGGGCACACGAAGGGAGAATGGATAAAGGACCAAGAAGGATCATTCATGTGAATAGGAGAATTATGAAAACAGATGCAGTGGAGCCCAAAGGTAAAGAACGCTCTACAGAAGTGGAGATAGATGGACAAACATCCAAAACAGAAACAGTAAAGCTAGCACTGCCAGGAGGAAGAGGTGTATTTAAGAGCTGGAGTCTACATCACTGTACCCATCCTTGAACGGACCACCTCTGATTCCTTTATATTTTTTCCCCAAACTCATACGTGTACTCAACCACACATAAACGAACATTTCCCTTTTCTGGAAAAAAAAAGGTTATGGCATTATTAACTCAAACTATATCTGGAAGTTTTATGAGTAAAGTCCGAATTTTTTTTGCTCAAGTTTTATTTAAAAGGTGACTGAGTTTTTGACGTGTGGGTCAATTATTCCTTGGTGGGAGTGCAAATTTATTCATATTTTATTCAACAAATACTTTTGGAGCCTTTTTTATTTGCCAGGCACTGTGCTAAGTGCTGGCATCAGAAGAATTTCCATAAATGCGTAGATGGCTTTTACCTGTGAGCTTTCCTTCCTATGGGTGGTCGAATGGGACAAAATTGATGCCTTTGTGATGATGAGTTTCAGTTCCGGCCCCCTAAGAGTGTTTATGTTCATGTTATTAAGCGCATATTTATGTGTAATTTTTCTGTTCCAAGATTTTTTTTTTCATTTTTGAATAACTTTTGGTATTAGCAAAAGGTACTATAGAAGAACAAATCCACTCCAGGCCAACACAGGAATTGGTTCTCTTGCTTTGCCATGATGATAGTCTAGTATGTGGTCAAGTAGGAATATTTTTCAAGTATTTGAAACAACTATGGAAATCTTATTCTTGATTGTATCCTCTAAAATATAAAAGCAAAAAAAAATCGCTTTAAAAGAAAATTGAAAACTAGTTCACTCTATGTTCCAACTGTTGGGTCAAAATGGAATAAGGAAGCCTTGGGGAAGGGAATCTATAAAAGCTACCCTTGGGGCTTATTTACTAGCTTATTTGCATAAAATTTGCATATGTATATATTTTTCTAATAATGCCCCAAGACATCACTTTAACATTTTTCTTACATGCAAAATTTTTTCCTATAAAATAGGAATCTTGGGGCACCTGGGTGGCTCAGTCATTAAGCGTCTGCCTTTGGCTCAGGTCATGATCCCAGAGTCCTGGGATAGAGCCCCGCATCGGGCTCCCTGCTCCACGGGAAGCCTGCTTTTCTCTCTCCCACTCCCCCTGCTTGTGTTCCCTCTCTCGCTGTCTCTCTCTCTGTCAAATAAATAAATAAAACCTTTAAAAAAAAAAAAAAGGATTCTTGCTGTATACATTGTTTTGTAACCTGCATTCTTTTAAGACATATTTTTAAGTCCTGCATAGTATTCCATTCTACAGATATAGCAACATATATTTAAGCAATTCCCTAATTTTGGACATTTTGGTTACATTCTGAATTTTTATCATTTTCAATAATGCTTTGTTTTTTACCATTGTGCATAGGATTTGCAATGCTATTATTTACTGGGAAGAAATTTTTGGAAGCTTTAAATCTTAATACTACAAGCAAAGAGAGGAAGGGACTTGCTTAATACATCCACCATAAGCAAAGAAAGAAAAGTCAAATGCTTCTAGGAGCCAGAGTGATAGAGTAAATGAGTGAAGTGGGTATGGCATAAAATATGGGGTGATAGGGACTTTGTCAAACTGGAAAGGACATGGCTTGTTTGCAGAGAGCAGCCCCTGCTCGGGTACAGATAATTGGTGCCATGTAAGAATGCAAATAATACTGCCAGATCTCCAAATTATCAGGGCAAGTTAAAAAAAGCTGGGTTTTTTTTTTGGTAAGATCTATTGATCTTTAAAAGGTTGGCTCAAACTCTCAAATTATTTTTAAGATACTTGATGCCCTCACCCCACCCACCCCCCAACAAAGCTACAGGCTAGCTAGATGCAGCTCACAGGCCACTGGTTTATAACCTTCAAATTAAAGAAAGGGAAACATGGTGTTTGGAAAACATTTCTATATAGGGAGTATATAGGGAGTTAAGCAAATGAAGTTTTGCTTCAAGTTTTTCCAGTAACAAGGGATGCGATGTGGAGAAACTGAACCTCAATACGCAAATCTTGGAAGATAGGTAAATATTGCTTCCCATTAACTAGTAGCTTCTAAAATGTTTCAAACCTCTCAAGGAAACATGCTTTAATTACATAAAACTTTAACCCAGTGCTCTGTATTATGACATCTAATGTTAATTTCCCTTCGTTTTCCATCTGAACTAACATTTCCCATTAACATCCACCTGCACTACTTCCTTTTGTAAAGAGGAGGTGGTATTTGGCTATGCTCTGGTTCTGATTCATGAGAAATCAGCCCAAGCCCAACATTTCTGTTCTTAACAGATTTTGGTTTTTAAATCTGTAGAACACAATGTTTCCCTGGGCTGAGTTCTAGCATGCCAAGTTTTGGCTGGCCACAGACTTTGACATCTGAGTGAAAAATCTTTCAACAATGGCATTTAAACTGAAGAATCAACAGACCTTTAATTATAACACTGCCTGTAATCCCCCCTCCCACTTTTATCATGATGTTCAAATTGCCTCAACTCACTAACTGCACGGACAGCATGTTATTCATTTGCCATTGGAAATATCATAATTTGGAAACTCTGTGACTTGAGATTGTGTATTAATCTTTGAAAAATCAGTATGACTTTATTCACCATAAATTAAAGAGGCATATAGAACGCAAGTCAAAATTACTGATTCATTAGAAATAAGAAACAAAAATCACTCGGCATATAATTTCTTAACTTATCTAAAATGGTCAAGATTTATTTAGATAAGAGTAATATTTCTACTTGGAAATTAGACATTAAATATATCAAAATACAGAGTTTCTTCTTTGTGAGGTTTCACTAAGTGCCTCCATATTTCTCCATAAAATGTTAAGTGACCATTTTTTATGGCTTTTTTATGACACGGTCTCAGATCACCCTATGTTTCCCTTATATACAAAATATACTTCTATACTGCTAAAGTACATCAGGAATCCTTTGAAAACTTTCTCTTTAGAAGTCAATGTTGCAAAATACTCAGTTTATATTCAACCTGTCTATCTGAATATATTTATTGGGCAAATTGAGATTAAAAATATAAATGTGGAAAATGTTCATTTCCATTGTTAAACCTACATAAGTTAAGTTTTTGTTTGTTTTTAAATATAGAACCTGGTTACATGGAACATGGGCATAATTTCAGTCCCTTTTCATCTTGAAGAGAAACCTGGCTCTAGATTTCCAGGAAATGTATTTATTTAGACCAAACAATAGGCCAAGCTTTTATACGTAATTTCTAATCTTCATAATATGTCTGAAAGATGGATATCATTAATCTGGGTCAAATTATTTGATTTATTAGAGCCTCAGTTTCTTTATCAGTAACAGATTAATGATAGGGGGTTCGGAGTCTTTTTTTGTCCATGGATTTTGAGTGTGGAGTTTGGAGGCAACCCCAGATCTGACTTCAAAGCCTCTGCTTTCTCTTTTGGGGGAATAAAAATGTCTCCCTGAAAATGTAGACACTTTTCCTTGTGTAATCAACCTTGCTTTCTTGTTACAAAAGGTTATCAGAGAGGTCACATTCTTAATTATGTTTAGCATTACCTTATGATTCTGAAATTCATCTTCATCCAGAGTATAAAATTCATATTCTAAGAAAAGATGCAGAAGTCATAAGTCTCTGATTTCCTGGACAGACCTGGTTTCAAATCTTGCCTTTTATTATACCCACAAATATGCTTATATTTATAAAATTATGTCCTATCTATGTTCAGAAAATAAGGTCTCTCATCATCTACTTTGTGTGTAAAGCCAAAAAGGTCCAGGAAACCAGTTCTGACCAGTACAGAACACTGAAGAATTGGATCCTCCAAGGTAGAACCAGTAGAGGGAATCCAAATCAAAGTTGCTGAGGGGAGTGGAGATGATAAATGATATTAATAGTAGTAATTACATGTATTGGAGACTTAACAAAATGTTGCCGATTCCATGTATCATATTTAATCTTCACAATATGCCCATTTCACGTATGAGAAAACAGAGGCTTAGAGATGATAATTAACTTGCTTATATTCATGTGCCTAGTGAGTAGCATCTGTCTCCAGTGTTTAAGCCTCACTTATTTTACTAAACTATCTCCCAAAGCAGGAGAACAAGATTTAAAAAGGTAAATTTAAAGAGCAGTTATAAGATTATAAATAGGAGATGGAGCATGCCTCAGGATTCGGAGTGGGAATAGAGTAGGAATGAAGTGGTGAGTCCAGCATGGTGGAGGCCAGCAGGTGTCTGATGTAGGGCAGGTCATGAGGTCAGATATAGGGGTGTCATGTGACATTAAAAGTAGAGCAATATGCACAGGAGAGAGAGAGAGAATAGAGAGAGAGGATAGGTAGGGGGTGGTAGATAAGATAAATTGGGATGCTTGGCTGATTGCCTATGTTGTTCTCTTTTACAAATCTAAGTAAAGCTTTGTGTGTTGGGGGACAGAAAGAAACATCTCTTTTCACGTGTCACTGACTGGAGGGGGGAAGAAACCCAGCTGTCTAACGAGCTTCTTTTTTAAAATACAAATTTCTCCAAGAGGGTCAAATGCCATTCACACCTTGGAGTAAACTACTTTAATGAGGTTACCAGACCACTTGAGTGTAATTAAAGTCGAGAAGCCACAGTTTGGGGAAAGGTAACAGATAAGGATAACCAGAGCTGAAGCATGGAAGAGGGGTCTGGGCGGTGATTCCCTAGGGGAGTGGGAGGGCACCACATGTAATTCTATGCAAATACTGTTAAGATCTATGTAAATGTAAAGTACTAGCATCATTATCATTAATTCTACTCTGTACTTGTGTTTAGAATTTTGGTAGCAGCCCGTGGCGGAATCAAAATCACAACTGGTTGCTGATTTCTGATGTAAATACTGAGCAGAATGCCCTACTTTGTAGCAGTTCCTCAATAAATAATTGTTGAGCAAATGGGATGTCAAAATTAGTTTGGAAGCTGGAAACTCTCAGATTTCCCAAATTCCAACCTGTTCCTCCAGTCTAGGTTAATCCAGCCCAACCTGTCAGGTACAGCGAACCGTTTCCTCTGTGGGAGGAAGGGAGAAAGAATGTAGAAAGTGGAGAAAGAATTGATACCTCAGCCCTCTTCTTCTTTCCACCTCCGTGGCCTAGTACAGCATGCTCTAGATTTTGTGGGGACTTCAGAATGTAGCTCCTATGAATGCTGAGGCAATGCTGTAATGATGGGGCTATATAAAAGTTAAATTGTGAGTTGTATGATGAAAACCTAACAAAGGGATATGTTAAGGACGAGCCCATTAATGA
Organism: Phoca vitulina; assembly: GCF_004348235.1. Lineage (NCBI taxonomy): Eukaryota > Metazoa > Chordata > Mammalia > Carnivora > Phocidae > Phoca > Phoca vitulina. The sequence continues at coordinate 37,226,536 of NW_022589711.1, forward strand.
GAACGCTCATCTGCCCCCACCAGAATCTCGTTAAGCTCCTCTATCCCATTCCGGACCTGTGCTGGGTCTGCGCTCTGGTGTGAATGTTTGAGTCCCCCCTGATTCACATGATGGAATCCTGATCCCCAGTGTCATGGCATTAGGAAGTAGGGCCTTTGGGAGGTGCTCAGGTCATGAGGGCAGAGCTCTCCTGAATGGGATTCGTGTTCTTATCAAAAAGGCCCCACAGAGCTCCCTGGCCCCTTCTGCCACGTGAGGATACAAACAGAAGTCTTCCACCCAGAAGAGGACCATCACCTGACCTTGTGGCACCCTGATCTCAGACTTGCAGCCTCCATGACTGTGAGAGATAAATTTCTGTTTTTTTCATAAGCCACCCTGTCTGTGGTATTTTGTTAGAGCAGCCTGGACGACTAAGACAGTCTGCACAGGTACTGCAGAAATGCTTCTGTGTACAATCTGACAGGTACAATCAGGGGCAGCACAAGGACCACACAAGCACAGCTGGAGCATTCAAATCAGCTCTGGAGCACGGGCGGACTTGAATTCTGGGTATGTGGCTGATGCCCGGATGTGGCCGGGGGAGGGCATGCTGTGCCTGTGCGCGTTGCATCCTCCTTGGTTTTCCTCGCCTTCCATCCTCCCCATACACACAGCTTTCGCATTTTATAACATCACAGGAGACTTCTAAATTCAGTGCTTTTCAAATACACGTTATATTTTACTCCTAACTTAAAGGGGAGAGGGGGAGTATTTTGTTACAGATGAACTGAATTTGACAGTAAATTTGTTATTTTGGATTCTTATTTGTGAGTTGTGGCTAAAAAAGCACATTCGGTCTAAATATTGAGAACACTTTGGAATGTAAGAGCTGAGAAGCCTAGCCCAGTGGTTACCAACCCAGGCTGCATATTAGAATCACCCAGGGAGGTTCAAAAAATACAGATCCTGAGCCTTGGCCCCCCTCCCCTCTCTTCTCCAAGTGATTCTGATATAATGTCAGTTTTGGGGGCTTGCAGCCAGTTATGGGGACCGAGGATCTTCATCAACCTTTTCATTTAACTGACAAGGGATCTGAGGCCCAGAAAGGAATAGTGACTTCTCTAAGGTCACACAGGAATATATTATGTATGAAGATAAAAGACTGTGGCTAATGTGAAATTGACCCCATTAGCTATGTTGCACATTACTTCATTACTTTAGAATATATTTTGTATGTTTGTATGTATAATGCAATAATTCCTTCATCTGCAAGCTACTTACGCGGCATTCCAAATCTGGTTAAGAAGAGGAAGGATGTGAAAAGACCCACAAGCAGCCCAAAGTGACATCAGGGATATCACACAGAAATCCCTCAAGTTTCTCTGATGGGCTCTGCCTCTTGCCTCTTTGTCTTGGAGACAGAGATGGCTCAACATCTCCATCTCCGAGCCTGGTTTTCTGCTGCCCTGTAGTTTTGTGTCTCTAAAAGCCCAGAGGACCTCTCATGGGTCCCCACTCAGTACCTTCACTCAGTGTGCTCAAAATTAAACTTGTGTCTTCCTCTCCCACACCTGCTCCTGCTCCATAGCCCTCTGCTTCTGTTTATGGTCCCACTCTGGCTCAAAATCATAGCCATGCCTTCGGTGCTTTCCTTCCCCTTGCTCCCCAAATATGATGGATTAATTCTCTTTCTGCCGTGTCTCATAAATCAGCTCACCAGCTTTGTTCCCTCCCTCTGCCTCTGCCCTAGTTAGGGCCCTCACTGCCTTTTCCTGGACTGCTGAGATTGTCTCCTACCTGACCTGTGTCCTCTGGTCACTCCCTACTCGGATCCACTTTATTCACTCTTGCCAGATTAATCTTCTGAGGCACAGCTCTGATTATGTTACTCTCCTACTAAAAACTTTCAATAGCTCCCCATTGTCTACTGAATAAAGTCCAAATTCCTTGGCCTGCTAATCAAGCCCTCTCACTTACTGGTCTCGATCTGCTTTCACCACTTTATTTCCCACTACTTGCCTCTACACACGACATGCTCTAGTTAAACTCAACTACTTTTCTGCAGAATCTTTCCCCTCTGGTTCTTCCAGGCATTGCTCATGGTTTCAGAAATCTTCTTTTTTTCTGCCTTTGTATGCTCAAGTCCTCCTTGCCTTTCAAGACGCAAATCCAGTATCAGCTCTTCTGGTAAATCCCCCAGTTAGCCCTTCTCTGAATTCCAGGAACACTTTATTTGTGCTACTTTCATAGAGCACAGCACCTCCTACTATGGGTGCTAGCAAAGTAGGCCCATGTCTCAGCTCTGCTGCTAGATTAAAGTTCGCTGAGGGCAGGATCGGTGCCTTGTTTATCTGTGTATCCTTTCCATTGTTGAATACGTAGTGCACTGCTCACAAATATTTGTCCAGTGAAGGAGTGAATGCATGGGCTTTATATGCAACCTAAACAGTGTTGGTTGGTTGTTTCCCTAGTCCAAACCGGATTAGAAGTAATGCATTTGAGAAGGAATGAGGATCTTAGAGGCTTGCACAAGAAGTAACTTGATAGCTAAAGAAGATAAATAAAAACTATAAAAAGAAGAGATGAGGACTAAAAATATTATAGCAGTCTGGGGGTAAATAAGCACAGAAGCAAATAATCTTATAGACTAAGGACCAATGGTTAATGCCATGTGGAACTGCTTTGAAACCACAAAGCAATATTCAAATATACAGCATTATTTTTATACTTCCACATCCCCATTAGCACCAGTAGACACACAATTATTGTTTAAAATGATGACCCTAAATAAATAAATAAATAAATAAAATGATGACCCTGAGTCATTAAGAAATGTTTGAATTATGGTAACCATATGATCATAAAGATGGATATGCACATAAATTTAAGACACTTTACATCAAAACTTAATATTAATAAAATAAAAAATCTTTTGATAACGAAGAGGAGATAAACTTCTGTTTATCGGTTATATATGGAATATTCTGTTACATAAACTGATTTCCATAGTGAAGTCAGATAAGTAATTTCTCTCTTTACACACGAGTATGTCTATATTTTCCTAAATATTGGAGAAATAATTTTTGTATCATTAAAAATGAAATATGCCCACGATATATAATTTCAGAAACGTCAGAAAGTAGTAAGACAAAACAATTTAAAAAATCTTAAATTTCCAAGATCCACAGTCTATTATTTCAAATAAGTAGTTGTGATTATACAATATGTAAATTATGTATGTCACCTTTAATTAAAATGTAGCATAAAAAGTCCAGGTTATTATAAGCTCTTTATCAAGATTATAATGGTTCAAAAAATTCTATCTAGTGGATATGTCATAATACATTTACCCAGTCCCCTAGAGTTGAATATATAATTTATTTCCAGTTTTATAATATAGGTATATCTAACAAGATTTGCTGTGTGCTGATAAATTGTGGAAGCTGAGTGAGGAACTCAAGAGGGTTCACTATGATGTTCTTCCTACCTGGGTAAATGTTTGAAATGTCTACAATAAAAAGGTAAAAAACCTATTTACCTATGATAAGCGTCTTGTTTACAATGGTTTCTGTTTATGTAATTATTTTCTTAGAGTTTAGTACTAGCCGGCTGGTTCAAAGTCTGACTCCACTATTATGTAGTTATGAAACTGTGGCAGGTGGCTAATGCCTTCTCAGCTTCGGCTCCTTCATCTGCAAAATGGGTATAGTAATGGTAACTTAGAAGACCATTGTAAGCATTATATGAGATGGTGTGTGCTTAAATGCCTTTCACAGTGCCTCACACACTGTTAGTGGGTAATGAATATCACCTTGAAAAGATAAAATGCTGGTTGCGTCACTGTATGTGTGGTGGTTATAAAAAAATCATCATGTATAAACTGAGAAACATGGCAGAAATAACTAAAGTGTGCATCACCTCCATGTCCAGGTGAGGGGCACTTACTCCAAAGATACTGACCAGGTTAAAATAATCTGGATGAATAATTACCCTTGGGGAGCATGTTCTATGTAGCGGATCCTGGGCTAAATGCTTCACAAGGATCATCTCACTTAATCTTCACAAGAGTTCTGTGAAGGTATTACTATTACTATTCTTATTTTATAGCTCAGGGAATTGAGGTTTAAAGATTAATCAACTTGTCCCACAGGACACAGGGACAGGGCAGGGCCTGCTGTCAAACACAACGCAGAGCCCCTGGAATTTGTCCCTGAGCTCTTGGAAATGGTCTTCGGACCTTGGGCTCTTTTGCACAGACCTCAGCGTTTCTAATCTGTATCCTTTAGAGGTCAGATTTGAATTTGGGACAACATTTTGGCCCCATTTTGGAAGTTTAACTGGATCTGTGGTTGGAGTACATTTTTCCTTCCTTTCACTTTAATTGGCATTATTTATTTTAAAAATTTTATTCTAGAAAATAATTTTAGAGAAGAAAAAAGGGGTACTCTGTAAATAAGTTGCCCTTTCAAGAATGTGAATCTCATGGTCCAGAAAGATTAATGTCCATCTTGGTTTGAACCATGATTTCCCATTGGTCTGATTATCTTATGTTCAGTGTAAAATAATTCATTACCCAACACACACATATACATGCCCTTTAGGAAACCTCTCAAGTGGTCCATATTGACACATTTCACTTTAAATATGTAATCTGTTAATGTGCGTGTGTACGTGCGTCTGTGTAAGACAAAGACAGTGAAAGTCTGAATTTTGAAAATGTTATGAAAGTCTGAAAAAGGTGGTTTCCTCCAAAGATGGTGAAAATTAAGTCACAGGTCATAATTAAAAAAAAAAAAAAAGTCCAATGGCAAATTAAGTCTTTTATTCTGGGTCGGGGGAGGCTACTCGGGTGGGATATACTTAGACAAGAAACACCGAAGGCGCCGCTGCCACCCCTCTGCCTCAGGCAGCACATTCCTGCATCTGTATGATAAAAAACGTGCCAGTTCTAGCAAGCTCACAGGACTGAGCAGAGTGCCACCCTTACAGCTGGGGTTTGCCTTTCAGGGCTGGCTCTATTTACTGGTTGTTTTTTACTGGTCTGTTCTTCCCTGGGGGGCCGCAGTGGGGGTGTTTTTTGTGGGGTGGGGGTTTGAAAGAGGGAGTTTTTGTGAGTTCTATTTTGGATTTTGGTGAATAAGAAAGCAGGGAATTTGCCAGCCTGTTACTCAGTTATATTGAAACATGATACAAACTGCCTCATTTGGAGCACAGAAGGTGCTGAAAAATTTTTCTGAGGAGGTCTTGAAATATCGAAGCCTGTCTTCAAGGAAGGACTTGTTTCTCTCAAAAAATCACCCTGTCGATAACAGAAGTGTGCTGGCGTCTCCTCTCCATCCCTGGTCCCTGAAGTCACTACCCAAAGTATCACAATCTAAAGGTAGCCAATATGCTGTGAAAAAAAAAAAAAAATCACACCGTGTTCTTTATTCCCAGGGGAGTATGAAGAGGACTACGCTTGAGTGTGGGCCTTCTTTAGAAAGTCACTTCTACATGTGTAGACACTTAGGAGAATGGGCTGCGCGTGCATGAACAAGCTGTACTTCTTATGTCTGCATCGTCCACTCTGTTTTCTTGTTTGCTATTTGCCTGAATATGCCCGAACACATGTGTCCAGTATAAACACACCATTGCGTGGACACGTCTGTGTGTGTTTCCAATTCCATACTATCTTGAAAGTGCTTTAGCTTTCTAGAAACACAGCCATATAATTTGTTCTGACTTGAAACACTGCTCAGCAACTGCATGCCGGTCATCACGGCAGGTACGAGACCATTTGTTGCCAGGCTAAAGCAAATAGAAAACAAACTCCCAGAAAGCGTCACAGCACAGCACTTCCTTGTGAGATCCTCTCGGCTAAGGAAGGATCACCTGAGACAATAACGAAACAGAGACCTATAGGCTTTTCAAACAGTAACAACCAGCTCAGGGTTAGTGGCTCTTCCAGACCTTGATGGTTAATGATACCCTCAACCTTTGCTTTCAGACACTGGATTGCTGCTTAAGTAGCCTTTATCATCCCCCCACCCCACCCCCTCACCCCCGCACCTAATTTTTGGTGAGGATGCCCTTGAAATTAGATCATATTTGTTCCTGACAAAGCATATGCATATTGTGGTATCACTCTAAAACCAACGATTGGTTTTAGCTCTATGAAGAAAAAAAAAAATTCCAACAACCTTTCATGCTGAGATTTCTCATGCTAGTTCTCAGCACAGAAGTGATTTTTTTTTTTTTTTTAAGTTGCATAAAGCCTAGCAAGGTTTAAGTTTTCCCAGCAAGGAGAAAGTGTTTTTCAGCTGTTAAATTTTTCAGATGCTTTTTTTGAATTTGGATAAAACTCAAAAACATGTTTGTTTTAAAATGTAAACCTTTTTATGTACAGGTTTGCATATAGAGAAATGCCATTACTATGTTTAAAGGTACTTGCTTTTGAAATAAAGAAGTCATAGGCATTTAAATATAATAAACTGTTGCATTAGGAATGTCTCATTGGGCGCTAACATAAATACGATGTTCTGGAGGGCCACTGATACACGTTTGCTGGCAGGATCACTTATAATCCTGTTAGTGAATGTATTTCTGGGTGACAGCAAAGGGTGGCCCAGTTTGAACTGAAGAGCATCTTTATAGTCAGTATGCTTTTGAAAGACCTTTTACTCCAGTTGCATGAGACTTCTTGGCCCCAAACCTGCTTGATTCTTCAGCTTCTTGACTGGGCCAAAGTTGATACAACATATGTTATTTCAAGCACAAAAATGATGAAGAAACACACTGAGGTATAGCAGCAAGGCAGAGATGAGGGTACATCATCAGAAGGCCTGCCACCTGCCATTTTTAATGGGCCTAGTCACTCTTCAGTTTTAAGCAAATTATAGATCGCTGAATGGGAAAAGATATTATCTTGATCTACCCAATTTTTTTTCAAATGTTTTTATTGTAGGTTTTACACTGTGATCCACTGATTGTTTACACACATACATGGATATCTATCTATCTATCTATCTATCTATCTATCTACCATCTATTTATCTATCTATCCATCCATCCATTTAGATCTATCTCATTGAAATAAGGATGGGTGTGTGTATGTGTGTGTGTGTTTCAGAGGCAGAAAGTAACTCATCTACCCAAATTTTAAATCTTAAAAGATTCTTCATAATTCTATTGAGTATTTTATTATTTGGAGAGTTAAATATCAAGGTCTAGAAATTCAGCACACATCAAACTTCTAATCAAGGACTTTCCAAAATTAAGGAAAGTACCTGATCTTCTGCTTTCATCTTTGAAATGCCAACAAATTCATTTTTTCCCTTATTCACTCATAATTTATTAATTTATTCATTTTCCAAACATTTATTGATAGCCAACTATATGCCTCACACTACATACCTGCAACGTATTTCTAGCCCAATTACTTTAACAGTTGCTTTAGGATTTATGGCAGGGTTGGCCAGATGGTTCTTGAAAAGGAAAATCTCCCTGAGTAAAACAACCTGTTCACAGTGTTTCATATCTAGCAACCAAGAGCCCTGGTAGCATCTCTTCTAACCTCTTACTGTGGTTCTAGTATAAAATCAGAAGTCTAGTTATATTTACTTTTTATATTTAAGCTTAATTAAAAATATTGAGTGCAATCATGAGTTTTTAATGTCAGAATATTCAAAAACAACTTTCCCATAAGGTCTTCCTCACATATGATACATAGAGAAAATTTATACAATTTTTTTTGTGTTACAGAAATGCAGAAAACTGACCATTACCTACTTTACAGTGATTTTGAAAATAAATGAGCTAAAGCATGTTAAGTTCTAAGAAGTAGAGTAAATAAACAGATCACACTAGTGCCATCAGACAGTGTGTCTGCTCCCCTCTTGATGAGGACAGTATATATATGGTAAGAAGACAGGTCCTAAATATTTATTACTAGACCTTCTTTAGGTGGCCATGCCCTCCTAGTCCAGTAGAAGTGATATATAAGTATATGGCTAGAGCCCAATTCAATTATTTACATGGCCTTTCCAGAAAATGGCTAATGCTATAGACTAGAGACTCAGAAAATGCAGAAGACTGAACAATACACAAGTGGATGACACATTCGTCTCTCTCCTCATGATGTAGGTCATGGTTCAAGGTCATAGAATTAATAGTAGGACTTGCTACTTTTGAAGAGTGAAATGCTTTGAGGCTTTTAAGGAAATTTATTTTTATTTATTTTTAAAGACTTATTTATTTATTTATTTATTAGAGAGAGAGAGACAGAGAGCGGGAGGGGCAGAGGGAAAGGGAGAGAGAGAGAATCTCAAACATATGCTGCGCTGAGCGTGGAGCCCAAGGTGGGTGGGGCTCAGTCCCATGACCCTGAGACCATGACCTGAGCCGAAACCAAGAGTCAGATGCTCAACTGACTGCACCACCCCGGCACCTCCTTTAAGGGAATTTTAAATAAATTAACTTTATGTTTTGGAAATTATGATTTGGGCATTATTAAAGTATTATAATTGGACATGGGTTCATAAACATAATTATAGGCCACCTTTTCAAAAGACCTTCTTAATAATTCTTTCAATTTTTTATGCGTATAGTTAGTTGTCTCCTTAAAGTTATTCCATTTTCCAAAGCTTCTTACTGTCTGCACAAATGACAAATTGGCACATGCACATTGGCACAGGGAAAGAAGTAACTGCTAAGGTCACATAAGTAGGGATATGGCAGGCTTTAAGCACTGGAGGCCAAAGGCACTAGAAACATGGGCAGACAGCTTAAAATTGTCCTTTCTTATGTTTGTGCATTGTTTCTATATGGAAAATTACATTTCTCTGAGAGTATATGTGTAAATATGCATCTGCTAGTGTTTTGGCAACTCTAAGTTACCTAAATTAGTTTTGATCAACACTGTCGGATTTTTAAACCCACCAACGTAATAAAAGCAAGTTTAAAAAAACACAAACAAACCCTACAGTACATTGTGTGCTCTGCTGTTCCAAGCCTCAGCTTCAAGACAAAAGGAGAGTGAGACTTTGTCATTTGCTGGCTGTTAATAATCAAGAGAAGATCTGCCAGACAAGCTCTTCGAGGGCTCTGTCTGTCTGGACCAGGTATATACTGCAATACACAAAGGGCTTTGCAGGGGGAGAAAAATGAGTGTTCATGGACAATGATGCAGCTTTCTTAATTAAGATTTTCATTACTGATACATACATTAAGTTCTGCAACTGCAAGAGCCAAAGCACTGTCATGTGCAGGTAGATGTCCCTGATTCCATCTTCAGGCAGTAAAGCTAAAACATATTAAATGTGCACCCAGCAAATGTTGTGGGAGCCAGGAGAGACCCAGAAATATTTCTGTTGGAATGCAGAGAGGCCCCATTAAAAGCAAATTTGTAATGCATCTAATAGGCAGGAGAAAAGCTCATATCATTAGACGGGGTGTGCGCGTGTGTGTGTGTGCCTGTGTTCCTGTACGGGACTGCTTTGAGGTCCTGAGCCACAGAAAGAGGTAGTTACAGCTGACCTAGAAATAATCTCTATATAAATACATCAATAGCTCAGGCCTTAAAAGGAACTTTGATCTTTAAGTATTCCAATGCCTATTGTTGGGAAAGGAAATAAACGGCTGATTTTGGGTAGGGTTGGAAGATGGTGAAGACTCCTGTCCACAGCTGGCCCTGACTCTGTTCCTCTGGGTCACTCAGTCTATTTTCCCTGGATCCTCAGGCTGGTCCACAAGTCAGTGTGGTCTGCCAATGGGTGTGCTGTTCCCATGAAATAATCTGACTATGGTGTGGGGAAATCTTTCTTCTTAGATCAAATTATTTTTACAAAAAGAATTTTGCTAAGAGTTGAGAAGAAACTAAACTGCACAATCCTCAAAATGGATGAATATCTAGAGTGAATGTTTTTATTTCACCTTAACTAAAGCCCAATTCATTTTAGGGTTGTTGGTGCTATTAATGTGCACACAGTGCTCTCTTGTTTTTCTGGTTTCTAGTTGCATCCCTTCCTGTTTTAAAGTTTGCATCCATTTGAGGAACTACCCTCTCTGTCTCCTCTCTAAAGAAGACCTTCATCCCTTCATCTCTTGGTCATCCAAGAGTAGAGATGAGTGTTAGATGCTGCTCTTCATGAAAGATCATTTTATTACAACAGTCAAAAATTACACATTCGTTTCTTATTAGGTAAAAACATTTATCTGGAATTTAAATGTAATCCCCCATTTTATAAGAAGGAACAAGCCAGAATCCAACACCAAAATGGCTCAAAAGGAATTCTTCTAAGTATTTTGGCTGTAGTTCCTTGTTGTTTGGGTAAAAGGGAAAAATTCCAAATAATAGTGGCCAAGAAGATTTCTCTTGGATTCCTGCACCAAGATTCAGATCTCTGAAGTAGTTTTCTGGATCTTAGTGTACATTTCTGAAACTCTTTCCCTAGGTATATTACAGAGCTAAGGCAGAGTGGCAACCGCACAGCAGCTATGAGGTGGCAGGCCTCTGACCCTATTCTAGATGAGTGATGTTAATGACTGGTGGGAATAAGATGATGAAGAAATTGATTCTTTATACATAGAGGGATAGATAGTATGCAGACATCCTGTTAACAGATACTTCATGCATTTTGGGAAAAGTAAACAGTATTAAGATGCTTTCTAATGTTTACTGAAATGTACTGTTATAAAACTGGTTAGAGGAATATGTGGAAGCTATTAGTGAAGAACCAATGTAGTGGACATTATTTAAACCTTGTGATAATGGAAACAAGAAAGGGAAACAAATCCCAGGAGAGGATTTTGTTTTATTTTTCTTTAAAGATTCATTTACTTATTTGGGGTGGGGGGCAGAGGGAGACTGAGAGAGAGAATCTTAAACATACTCGGAGCTGAGCATGCAGCCCAACGTGGAGCTCGATCCCGTGACCCCGACCGAGATCAGGACCTGAGTCAAAACCAAAAGTCAGATGCCTAACCGACTGTGCACCCCCAGGCACTCCCAGAAGAGGATTTTAACTGGAGATTTCCTATTACTTCTCTTATGCATCGTTGACTTGCTTGTGAAGACCAGACCACAGGACATTATTAAAGGATTTAGGTGTACCTTTTACTCAAATTCTGTCATTGAGACACACGCTTCTCTTACCCAAAATACAGGGTTAATTTTAAATTAGAGGTGATAATTATTTTCCACATACCAAAAGCCTAGAAATTTACAAGGAGGAACTAAAGGTAGAATCCATTTTAGCCTACCAAATGTGTGGGGTAGCGTGGCCCATTCTAAATAAATACCTGGAAATGATTCTCTGGGATAAGGATGTTATGCCTGATTTGTCTTTAGTATCCCCACATTAGGAAAAATGAGGAATTACAAAGAGACTAGAGAAAGAATGCATAAAAGAAAAAAAAATATTAATTTTATCACCACAAAGATCTCTTGCACAAGATATCTCTGCAAGTGCCTTAGTAGAAAGCTTCTTTGAGTAAGTAGGTTGTTAGGTACCATCTATATATGTACTATATAGTCTATTTATGTATAGTCTATATATACATCCATACATGTCCTCTATCTATCTATCTATCTATCTATCTATCTATCTATCTATCTATCTATCTATATCCCTCCCCAGCTTTGAGCTGGCAACCATGATGTTTGGGGAGGAAAAGAGAAGGGTGATAAAGAACAAGAGGAATACTCATACTGTTATTTAATAGCACTCAACATTAATCATCATTACTGTGTCCCCATCTGGCATCTGAGTATAAGCTATGTTATAGAGAGGTATATAATAGGTGACGTTTTCTAAGAGCATAAGCAAGCCAGATATTCAGTACTCTGAGCCCTGGGAACACTGAGCCAGCTGGGTGGCCTCCAAGAGCACCGGGCACCACTGACACCTGGCTCTTAACCACATCCTCACACTTCCTGGGGGAGTCTGACTGCTCAGGCAGAGAACAAACTGTTGACTAGGCCTGGTTCCCACCACTCGCCCTAGTTTGTGGTCGGCCTAAAGGGGCTTCCATATAATCTTATTCTTTTTTTTTAAAGATTTTTATTTTATTTATTTGAGAGAGAGAGAGAGAGCACAAGAGGGGGTAGGGTCAGAGGAAGAAGCAGACTCCCTGCCGAGCAAGGAGCCTGATGCGGGACTCGATCCCGGGACTCCGGGATCATGACCCGAGCTGAAGGCAGTCGTTTAACCAACTGAGCCACCCAGGCGCCCCTTCCATATAATCTTTAACATGTTTTGCCTCCTCCTTCCTTTCTGGACACTGTCTAAGGATTTAAGGCACACACAACTTCCTTGTACACTTTTTTTTGCCGAGGACAGAGAAAGAATGCCCTGGAGCGCATGCCGTCCCTTATCATCTGCAAATGAACTTCTCGTGCTGAAAGAATGCTCCAGTCACCACGGAGAACAGCTCTGCACAACTTCCGCTCCTCTGAAAGACTCGGGGAACTCCCTCCAAGAACCCAGATGCTCCCTATCCCAAAACACAGGGAAGGCGCCCTGTCACAGTCTGTACCGTGGAGGCAGGGGCTGATGCTGTCAGGGCGGCGTTTCTGCCTCTCCAGCGTCTTTCACTTCCCCTGAAGTTGCTGGGAAGTATTCCCTGTCATTAAGTATGTAGTAACACACATGGGAGTCAGACGAGAGAGGGAAAGGTGGAGGACATTGATGACATGGCCTCTAGCACTTTATTTATGAGAACATCCAGAAATCTCTATCTACATCTGGTAGTAGAATAGTGTCAATTCTGCCCTGGAGACATGGATCAGGCAAAGTTGCCAGTGTGTGTTTTTCCCTTCCCAATAATTTACTGATTTTGGAGTCTGATGGCAGAGCTTAGATGATCATTTTTACACTCATGTGAGTGAACAATTAGCTGGCCTCTTTGGGGTATGGTGATGCCAAATAAATATAAATATATGTAATCAAGGGAAGTACGAACTGTCCCCCGCCCAGAGATCCTCAGGTCCCCTGACTGGTGCTTTGCTCCCCACCATATTTCTCAGGGGGGCAGTGGGGGTGGGTGATGCCACCAGGGCATAACCAACAGCGCTGGAGGCGCCCTAACAGGACTTCAGGGAGCATTGCCTTTGCAGTAAAGAATGTGACTAAGCAGCTAAACATGTGTTAGACTGCTTGTTTGCCCTTCCAAATTTCTATTGTGTCATTCACCTTTTCATTGTTGATTTATAATCACTCTTAAAATATTAGGGATATGTCACAATTTTTTCCCAGTATAAAAATATATATTTTTTTACCCCAGTGATTTTTATTTTCACATAATAAATTTTAATATATTTTCTTTAAGATTTTAGACTTTGGGACACCTGGGTGGCTCAGTCGGTTAAGTGTCTGACTCTTGATTTCGGCTCAGGTCATGATCTCAGGGTTGTGAGATTGAGTCCTGTGTTGGGCTCCATGCTGGGCGTGGAGCCTGCTTAAGATTCACTCTCCCCCTCTCCCTCTGCTCTTCCCCCTTCCCTCTCTAAAAATAGTATAATAATAATTAATTAATTAAATAAATAAAAGATTTTAGACTTTGGTTTTATGCTTGGAAAAAGCATCCCATATACCCAACATGAAAATATCCACTTATATGCAAAAATTACAAAAATTGGCACTTATAAAATTAGTGAAGATGCAGGGAAATGGGCAATCTCTTTTTTCATTGGTGGGGGTATAATTTGATATATGTTTACTTGAGAACAGTTTAGCAATAGATAAATTTTACTTTGACAGTTCCATTACTAGAAATTTATCCTAAGGAGATAATTAGGAAAGTGCATTTAAAAAATGTATATGTGTATAAAGATAGTTATTGTAGCATTGTTTAGTTAGAAAAAAAGTCCAAATATCCTAAATGTCCATCTATAAGTCACTGACTCAATAAATTATCCATAAACTGGAGTATAATGTAGCTATCAAAAAGATAATGTAGATCTATATTTATGAAATGGAAAATGCTTATTACAATGTTGAGTAAAAAAGCAGATTACTAGACAGCAAGCAACTCCTCCTTTCATTTTGGAAAGAGAAAGACAAAGAGAACGAAAAAGAGACAGATGAATAGATAAGTATGGAAATATATTTCCCAAAGCGTTAATAGTGGTTCTCTCTGGGAGGTGAGATTTTGAATTGATTTTATGTTCCTCTTCTTATATCATCATTGTAGCAAATTCAAACAAAACTAAGTGTATACTCCTTAGAAATAAAAGTCAGAACTTTTACTTTGGGGGGGAAAGATCTTAGATAAACCCTGCAACAGCTCCTAAAAATTCAAATATGAGTTTCATCGTCATTAGCAATTAGTAACTCTCTTAATAGGATGACATCACTGCCTGACCATTTTTCTGATGTGTGACATCACTGCCTGCCTCAAGGTTGGACAACTGCAGGTGATACATTGTAGTTCCTGCCTTATAGGACTTTAAAACTGAAATACTGGAAATAACCCAAATATCAATATCAAGGGCACAGTTCAGTAAATTCTAGGGGGTTACATGGTTGATAAAAAATTATTCAGAGGGGCACCTGGGTGGCTCGGTCGGTTAAGCGTCTGCCTTGGGCTCAGGTCATGATCCCCGGGCCCTGGGATCGAGTACCACGTCGGGCGCCCTGCTCATAAGGGAGCCTGCTTCTCTCTCTGCCCCTCCCCCCCCATTTTCTCTCTCTCTTGCAAAAATAAATAAATAAAAATACTTTTAAAAATTATTCAGATATTACAGTGGCATTAAAAAAAAAGAGTTTGTAATTATACCAGGAAGCACTTATATAATATTTAATTAAAAAATAGGATACAACTCTGTACATACAATGTATGCCCAATTACGTTAAAATCCAGAGAAGAGACCAGAAGGTAATCTAAAAAATTGTTAATAATAGTTGTTTCTGTATAGTGGCATTATAGATGTTTTCTCTGTACTCTATAGTTTCTTAATATTTTACAGTATGTGTGAATTATAGAGTCATGAAAGAAGTAAATATTAAAAAAAATACAGCTGCTTTGCTCAACAGCTGCCAAATCCTACCCCAGATGTATTTGCAATTTAGTTTTGAGTCAAATGGCCCTAATGTCATTTCCTAAAGGAATCTAGCAGAATGGGATGTGTTCAAATAAAGGAAAGCTACCCATTGCCACCTCCTCTTTCTGTTACCATTTCTTAATGCTTAGAGTAAATCTGAGTAAGGAATCCTATTTCTACTGGAAATTAGGAATTTCCACGTTCTTCAGGTCTTCTTCATATCTTGTCTTATGTTGCCAGATGCCAGAATTTAATTATTCTATAGTACTCTGGTATGTCTCTAGGTCTGGAAGTCGTTTTGGGAGGTTGATGGTGGAGGCTACCACTAGAAATGGAGGCTCAATCATTCATTTCAAATGGAAGTTCTTTGAAAAACAAGGATAGGTTGCTACATAAGATCTCCTGTAATTAATTAGTTTTCTTTCCTTTCCTTTACTACCTCCCATCTTCCTTCCTTCCCTCTTTCTTTCCTCCAATTATCTACCCACTCTTCCTCTCTCCCTCCCTCTTTTAAATAAATAGCCTTTCTGTACAGTTAGATGCCAGCTCTTAAAATTTAGAGCAAATTCACACAGTACCAATACCACACTTCAGGTAGATCATCTAATTGTTCCTAAATGATCATATTTTAGCAAAATGATGATGGGAGAAGTCAGAATTGTCACTCATATGTATACGATGCATGTTAGAGGCTTGGCAATAAGTCAGGCAGCAGGTATTTTTTGAGAAAGCAAGAAAATAACCAGGTAATTGCAGGATGGAGGAAGGAGTAGGCAGAACTTTTAAAGAAGGATCGATGTGGGTTTCTGTGTCTTTTGACAGAAGTTATCTAACCCCATGTTCCTGGCCTTTGGACCAAATGGCAATTTTCAAGCTTCCCATTGCTATGAGCTATTTGAGGGCAGGGATGGTACCTTATTCAACTCTGTTTTTTCTGTATACAACACAGTGCCTGGTGTAATGTAGGTGCTCACTAGCTACTTGGAGAATTGAACTGAGCTTTTTACTGCCTTTTATTTTAGCCTCAGTGAGGAAAAAAAAAAGAAACTAAAACCCCTACTGTCTTTTTACACATACTGGTTAAAACCCCATTTTAATTTGAACTCAAATATACATCTCTTCCAAACTTTCACCTTGGTCACTGAACTGCTGGAAAAAATCATCCGTGGGTGATTAACCCACCAGCTTCACCTAGGGCTTCCAAATTGCCAAGGAGAATACTACTAGGTTTCTCTGGTCAACTTGCTATCCCATTTGTCCCAGGAACTATTTTAAGCTTTCACTTTCCTCAAATCTCCACCTTACTTATTCTTAGCAGGACCCTGCCCCTCCAGGAGCTATCATTTGGAAAAACACTCAATCTCTCAGTACACAGCATGCACCTGCCCCCATCCTTTCCTTCTTCTTTCTTGTAACAATAGGAGATGTCCCTCCTCCAATACCTCCATTTATGCTCAGGATTCTAAGTCTCTAGCCTTACCAGGAATCTTACACTACTAATCATCCCAACCTCTTCTCTCTTCCATAAACTGAATCTCTCCTCTCTACTGTATGCTTCCCAAATGCATAGTAACACCAATATTTCCATTTTTCTCAAACAATCTTTTGACCTCACTCCCTCATTCCCAAGTCATTACACTAGCTCATTCTCCTTTCTTTATAGGAAAACTTCTAAGAGTTATCCATTATTTGTGGTCTCTATTTCTTCACCTCTCACTCTTTCCCCATACTATTACAAACAGGTTATTGCTTTTACCACTTCAACAAAACAGCTTTTGCCAAAGTCAACAACAACCTCCACATTAATATATTAAATGCATTTTTCAGTCCCTGACTGACTTGACTTCTCAGCAGCACGTCTCACTACTGACCACCCTCTTTGAAACATTCTCTTCTCTTGGCTTCTGTGCCAATGTTTCCTGGTTTTTCTCCTACCCCTAGCTGTTTCTTCTGAGGCTCTTTCACAGGCTCAGTTTTTGCTCCCAGCTGATTAAATAGTAAGAGTTCCTCGAGTCTCGGTTTGGGCCTTCTCCTCAATCTACTCCTGGCCCTAGGCGTATCATCCATGCCAAAAGCCTCATTTGCCCTCACTTTACGTCTGATTTCCAATGGTATATATTCAACTGCCTAGTCAATATGCTCACTTATCTTTATCAAAAACACCTCACACTGGACATCTCAAAAATAGATCCTATAATCTTCCCTCAATTCCCATTCTCCTTTGGTATTTCATATAACCATGAATGGCACCAACCTCCATACAGTTTGATGAGCATAAGACCAGTAGTCACAGTTGCTGTTTCTCTCTCCTCCATCTCCCACATACAATCCATGAGAATATCCTGTATATCCTGCTTCTGTATTATCCCTCGGTTCCATTTATTTTCCTTCCATTCCCAGTCATTAGCCTAGTCTCTGTCTTATCTGCTATGCTACAATAGCTTCCTTACTTTTGCTCCTGCAAAACCATTCACCACAATGGACTAGCTTGATCTTTTTTGTTTTTAACTTTAAATTTTAAGATTATTGTAGATTAGCATGCAGTTGTAAAAGATAATACAGAGAGATCTGGTATACCCTTTACCCAGTTTCACCCAACAATAATATCTTATATAACCATAGTAGAATATCACAATCAGGAAATTGACCTTGGTTTTACAATGGTACAATCCATCCATCTTATTCAGATTTCACCAGTTTTATATGCACTTGTGTGTGTGTGTGTGTATGGCTGTGTGTGCATGTATTTAGTTCTATGCAACTGTATCACCGATATTGATTTGCATGATCACCACCACAGTCAAGATACAGAATAGTGCCATCATAAGGCTATCTCATGCCATCCTTGATAGCCACAGGCAGTTCCATCTCTCCCCGACTCCTTAACCTTTGTCAACCACTAACCTGTTCTTCATCTTAATAGTTTTGTTATTTCAAGAATGCTATATAAATAGAATCATAAAGTATGTAATCCTAAGATTAGCTTTTTTCGCTCAGTATAATACCTTTGTGATTAATCCAAATTGTATGTTTTGAGGGTTACTCTTTAATGCTGAGAAGTATTCCGTGGTATGGATATACCACAGTTTGTTTAACCACTCACTCATTGAAGGTAATTTGGGTTGTTTCCAGTGTGGGGATATTATGAAAAAAGCTGTTATAAACATTGGTGTACAAGTTTTTGTGTGGATCTATTTCCACCTGTTTGCGATAAATGTGCAAGAGTAGTGTGATCTTTTTAGGATACAAAATTGATCATGTTACATTCCTTCTTAAGTTTGCTTTCCCATTGTCCTGAGGAAGGTCTTTAACGTGGCCTACAAAGATCCTGACATCATTGTATAACTTTTCAACCTCAATCTGGGTAGCTCTTCACCAAGTTCTCTCCATCCAGCTATATTTGATGTCTTCACCTATGCTGTACCCTCTGCTTAGAAACCTCTACCGCCACCTAATCTCATTTCTTGTTTTTCATCTTCAGATGTTAGCTCAAATATCACTTCCCAGGGAAGCTCCTTGCAAACTCGTAGACTCACTTAGATCTCCCTCTTAAATTTGCTCCTAGAGTTCCTGGAACTTTTATTTCATGGCAGCAAGTACAGTTTGTAATTATAAGTTCTTTTGTGTGTCCATTTGATTAATATGTCTTCCATCTCCCAAGTTGTAAGTCGAGTAAGGCAGAGACCATGTCTGTTTTGCTTGCCATTATATCTTCAGCCTTTAGTAGACATTCACTTTGTGTTTGATGAAATTTGGCCAAGGCTTTTAAGACAGATAGTTTTGGATTCAAGTTCTAAATTACTTACTAGGCATCCTTGAAAAAATTACTCAAAATACTCAATCTCTGTTTCATCTTCAAAATTAGGATTACAACAGCATCTACTTATTAGAGTAGTTTTAAAGGTTAAATCAGATAGCTGTTAAAAAGTATTTTGTCCAGTGCCTAAAGCAGGGCAAGTACTCAACACATGCTACTTCTTATTGTGATTATTAGTTTAACTAAAGATAAGAGTTTTTGTATTTTTTTCCCAATGAGGTTTTAGCCCATTATCTTAATTTCTTGCCTAGTCCCTGGGGTTCTGATTCAGGTAATTCTGAGAGTCTGAAAAGGAACCCTTAATTTAGATTTCCGGTAATTCTATGACTACAGGTTCCAACTCCAGCTATGTCTCCTTAGATGAGTACCTTGTTTAGCCTCTTGGCTATGGTTCTCATTTTCATATCACTCAGTACTTCCGCTTCTTGTTTTCCAGCCTGTGGATCAGAAGACTAGTAGGAATGCCTCCTCCCAAATCCTAGTTTCCAGAAAGAAGTTTTCTTTTTTCTTTTTTTTTAAAGATTTTATTCATTTGACAGAGAGAGAGAGAGAGAGAGAGAGAAAAGCAGGGGGAGAGGGAGAAACAGGCTCCCCGCAGAGCAGAGAACCCGACGCGGGACTCGATCCCAGGACCCCGGGATCACGACCCGAGCTGAAGGCAAGCGCTCAACCGACCGAGCCACCTAGGCGCCCCCAGAAAGAAGTTTTCTAAACACAACTTGTCTCTGTCTCATTCCTTATACTTCCCCATGGAGGTGAATCATCTTATTGGTAAGACAGCCATTGCTCCATGTCTCTTAATTAGGGGAACAGATCTATTGAGGTTTGAGAGGGCAGGAGTTTAGCTTTTTTCTCCTTCTCTTCCTGCTTAGACAAGTGGGAGTTAGTGACCTGGAAGAGTATTGCTCTTATGCAGATCCAAATTTTCCCTTGGGAGGGCTTTTCTAAAGTTTAGATAGAAGGGAAGGGAGTTAATGAGCCCATTTTACCTGTCATACATCCTTCAACCAAGCCTTATCAAAAATTTTTGTCCCCCAGCTATCAGTTTTTTTGTCTTGTTTTTCAATGGGTGTAGAACTTGAGTGGGAAAGAGCAGTGCCATTTACTGGACCCCCTCAAAGATTCTAACACTTAGGTTTATGTTTTTGCTTGGGAAATCATTCTTTTGCTCTTCATCTTTTTTTATATTCCAGCCATTTTTCAAGACCCAGCTAAATCACATTTTACATGAAGCTTTCTAGCCCTCAAGGTTCTCTTTCATGAATGAAATCCTATAGTACTTACTGGACTGTATCATTCCTTTTGGAATTGTCACTTATTGTCTGATATGCATACGGAATACTCAGCAGTATCTTTTCCTAATCCAATTTTGAGTTCCTTAAGAGCAAGCAAGGGCAATGTCCTAGATTTATGTTTTAGCTCCCTACTAAACACGATTCTTTTTGTGTAGTAAATGCTTAATAATATCTTATTATTACACAGCCCACTGACCAGGCTGTGATTTGAAGGATCAAGTTACAATTAATATGGTTTAGTGGCTGGATGGTTTCTGAAGGGGTGGTGGCAGAGGCCAAAGGGTGGAAAAAAAGGTTACGATGAGTATGTCCCTGAGCTGTGTACAAGCACAGTCTGGATACAGACAGGTAGTGAAGCTTAATCCTATTATGTGCTGAGTTTTCATCCTGGTAATATACTCCCCCATTTTCCTTTATGAAAAGCATATGGAACACATGGTCTGATAGGCAGAAAGGCTAAGAGAAATGCAAGTAGAGGGAGGTAATGTTCTTAGGTGTGGTAGACTGGTCTGCAGAGTGTTTTGATTCTCTGAATTAGTCAAAAGATTGAAAAAAAATAGCCACTACTACCACAAGAAAAAAATTAGAAGGGTCCTGAAAATGGTATCTGAGCAATGAAAGACAGTGAGTATTTTAAAGATCACTGAATTTAATTTATTCAACCTAAATGCATAAAAGTACAGGTGGGGACATTATTTATGCAGGTATATGCAAATCACTTTATAAAATAGGCAAAGCCCTTCTGCTTTTTATAAGTTGCCAAGGTGGTTCCTGATATTTTAAAAGCTATGCACCTTTAATGTAATTTCCTAAGAGTTGGAATCCCTCTGTTGGAATCACAGTCATTGTCAGAGCGAGTTTATTTTTTTTCTTTCCTCTGGGACTTCTACAAGGCTCTCATAACTATCACAAAAAGGGTGGTTTCCACAGAGATATGACTAGAAAAATCACTTGGAAATCACTGAGGAGCAAGTCACAATGTTCAAAGCAGAGAACAGGGGCTTTGAAAACATGAACCCATCTGACCTCTTGAATTTAGTACAGTGAATTCCTGAGCTCTGAAACATGGGGCCCGGCTGTGCATGCCATATTGGTGCTATAAGACTGGCAGTAGGTTGGCTGTGGCATGGTCTATTTCAAACTCCTTCACAGTGCCCAGTGTTGCATGTTCCCAGATGACATTTGGTTGGCAGAAGCTGGGCTTCCAAAGCTGGCAGTCTGGAATGCAGCCCACTATGTTTTGACAAACACATAATTGACCATCTGATCACCAGCCTACAGTCTGCATTCAGGTCACTTGGGGGACCTGGGCTTTCAATAGGTCTCTACTCCTCATCTTGTTCATCTTCTCAAACCTTTCTCCAGAAAGCAATATAGAGAAGACTTAAACATACCCACACATACCCTCCCATTTGCAAAAGAGGACATGGTCCATGAAACATAAGCTGTTGAAAATTTCCTTTAAATTGTCCTGGCAGCCCAGAGTGAACAAGAGAAAAGCACATTTATGGTGAACTCTAATTCAGAAAGAAGTAAGAGACATACTGAACTGTTTCCACACCAGCAGTATATACGTTGCCATTCAGCTCAATGGCTTGGAACTTCTTAGAAAAAGACAGCATAGGAAGATGAGAGGAAATTGGGTATTGCTTGACTTTAGGGGGATATTATTAAGAAATATTTCGATTTCAGGTGAAAGAAATGAAAAGCAGGACACTGGAAATAGCTTCTTCCTTATCTGCCTGACGCTCCCCCCAAAGCTACTGTGGGAGAAGGAGTCACACCTCTCTGGAGACCAGCAGGCAGCAGCTCAAAGTGAGGTCAAGTTCAAATTCTGGTCTCCTGTAAACCCCTGTAAAGAGTGCTTTGGTCTGAAATGTGGCCCTACACAACACATCAACCTTTCCCCTAGAAGGCAAGCATTGTGCACTAGGCCAAGACATGCCAGCATCACGCAGATGGCCGTGTCTATGTCAGCACTACCAGAGAGCCTCTCCTCTCCACGCCCATCCCCACTGCACAGTCCAGGCCCTTGGTTTTTCCCTTTGACCTGGTCTCCCTTTTTTCAATCATCCATTTCTACTGGCCAGAGTGCTCTTTTTCTAAAACATAAATCTGCTTAAAATTCTTCAAAGCCTCCTCAAGCCTGCCGCATCAACATCCAAACTCCCTCGCACAGCTTCCAAGACCCTCCGCAATCTGCCCCCTCCCCACTTTCCAGCCTCATCTCCCAGGCTCCCCTTGCAACCACCATGCTCCAGCCACACTGAACTACTGTCCTCCGGAGCTGGCTGCTGCTTGACACCTCTTGGCTTTGAAAAGGCTCTTTCTTTTTTTCATACCATGATCCCCTTTTCTTTCCCTTCCCCTACATTGACTTGGTAAACTGCAGTTCGTTCTGTAGACTTTTAGACCCAGCTTGCAGGTGGGCACTCCTTTCTTGTTCCTCTTGCTACATCTTGTTTATGCTTCCATTCCAGGGTCCATCATATGCCACAGCCTTTATTTACTATTTATCATCCCTACCAGACTGTGAGATTCTTAGCAACAGGGAGCATTTCTTATTTATCTTGGAGTTCCAGGAACCAAGCATAGTGACTAGCTTTCCATGAATGTTTGTTGACTGAAAACTGAATAAAGAGCTGTGCATGGTATTAATCAAAACTAAGCCAAGCAGTAGCATTAGCTTCTATAAGCTAAGCATGGAGCCTATTAGCAATCTAATGAAGGCAGAAGATCGCAGCAGTAAGGCACTTTCTGACGGTTATCACGGGGTGAAAGGAAGAGTGAGGGATAGAGGGTGTGATGGAGGAATGTCTTGTTAGCAGAGAATGTCACTGAGGCAATGAATTTTCAGCTTTTTCAATACTGAGTTTTCAATACTGAAAGGTATTGTTCTGAAAAAGAATCTGAGCCTGAACTGTAAAGAGGTCTAATTTGTAATAACTTGGTTTCTCAAATAGGCCAAGTCTGTGCTACCTGCTTTAAGGCAGTGGGGCAGGCTACAGAGGGCTCTTCTTTGTTTCTGCTAAAGAGTAATGGGATGGAAAACTCTTGGGGGGAACATTTGGAAGCTATTCAGTTCCCACTGAAATCTGTGTCAAATCCAGATTGGGACTTTGGACTAAATGCAGGGCCAGGGAGAGAAGGCAGAATTCTGCACCTGTCTGGAGAAGGCCACTGAAGAGGTACTAGGAGCTAGAAACACTGGGGAGATAACGTTCTGATCTGTTCCCAAGAAACTTTTCTTTTCCCTTTGATAGGTATCTGGGGCACCACCCCTGGAGCCATCAGCTATGTCTGTGGGGTACTTGAGGACAGCAGGACTGTCACAGGCCGTGTCACCCTTGAAATAAAAGCAGCCTCAGGGTTTGGAACAACCCAAGCAAGCATGAAGCCTGGCCCGGGGGTGGGACAATATTCCTATAGTGGGTATAGGAATGAGCTGTCAGCCCATTACAGGTCATTCTCTCAGCCCTGTCTCTGGTTAAAAACTAGGATCTCTCTAGAAGCTGCCTGATTAACGGTTGATGTAGCATAGAATCAGTTTCACATTTTCCTATGAGCCAGAAACAGCCTTTCAATTACATTTTTATCTCAAAGGTCTCCCCCTCGATTTCTAATCTGTGACACAGGTCTCCAGTCCCCTGTACTGCTTGTGTCTGAGGCTTGCCCTACAGTGCTGACGTCATAATAGCCGAGCCGTGCGGGCAGGAGTGCACTGTGCTGACTCATCCCCGGTGATGTGAGGATTAATGCCTTGTCTAACACGGAGCTATTATGTGAACTGTTTTTACACAAAAGAACTGTAACGAAAATGATTTGCCAGTCGGAGGACTAGAAATATGCAGTGCTAGGTAACTGAAGTAGGGATGTGGAAACATAAAGTGGTAACCATAAGCATGCACACTGACACCCTCCAAAGCATTGACAGACCTGATCTATCAACACAGAGAATAAGGAATAACAAGACTTGTCAGGGGCAGGGAGGATCCACCCCTGCTGTATAAATGCATTACACACAGTCCCCGTCGTCTTTGGGGAGTTTCACCAATCTCCCTTCTCTGTCAAATGGCTGTCACTTTGGACTTTAGCCTTATGGTCTGTCCTTTGGGGGATTCTGCTCTCCTGAATGTATTTGCAACTATCTTCTAGGAATGTTAGTGGAAGCCACACTCATGCAGGCGAGCCAGGGAACCCCCTTTCTGTGCAAATGATTACCACACAAGAAATACCTCGGAGTGAGAAGTCAGTGAAGTAAGACAGATGCTGCGAATAAGGGACAGCGTTCACCAGAGAGCTCAAAGCAGCTGGGAAGATACTGATGATTATTTATCACATAAGGTGACTGCCCCTACCTGTAGCATGTCTCGGGCGGTGTTTCATGTAGTTGAGTGACTATGATCATTTGGGTTCATTGCTGTAGAATCTCTTACAAGCAGTCCGAGGTAAAACTTATCCAACCCATTCCATGCAGCCTGGTTTGGGCTTTAAAGAACAAATATTCTCTGTTTTCATCTGAAATCAAGTTCCCTCTTTTTTTTTTTCTCCCTTTTCAAATGACTTCCCATCTTTTCTAAAAAAGGACGGTACCTTCTATAGCCCTCTTGGCACACGTAATCCCGGATTTCTCTCTCTCTCTCTTTTTTTTTTCTGGACTTGCAATGACAGGCACAATTTTAGCCTAAATGGATCAAGCCTTATAGTTCACGCTTGTACTTCTTGAGTAAAAGAGTATTGGAGATTTCGTCCATAAATGAAAGCTCTGACCCAGAAGCTGAAATTAAAAACTATTGGACCTAGAGATGGGGGTATAACTGAAGAATAAATAATTACCCACTGACTGACAGTGGAGCAAAAGCCTGACTGTTGCGGATATCTGGCTGAAGCATGTAAGCTCTAGTGGAGAGGAGCAGTGACTTCTGCAAACAGCAGCTGCGGCTGAGTAAAAGGCAGTCTTTATAGACGTTCAATGCCTGAGGCCCCGGTCTTTTCAGCCCCCTCACGGATGGCAACTACCACCACCACCAATAGCACCGATTCCAAACCCAAAGGAAGCTAATATATAGTGAAGAAGTGCTGGAAACCACAACAAAGTCAACGAGAAAACATGCCAATAAAGATCCGAATTTCCCAAATACGACGCCTTCTTGAAAAGTAAAGAAACCACTTTTACTTACATAAAGAGAAGGGGCAGGCCACAGACTGATGGTCACGGAACTGGAAAAACAAAAACAAAAACAAGGAATTAAAAACAAACCCAGTGATACTGTAGGGAGAAGGAAAACCAATCTAAGTTATAGACAGAACGGGTTGCTCCTGAGGATGGGCAGTAGGAGCCTGTTTTATTACCGTAGCCCGAGAAAAAAAAAGAGATCCAGCCCCATAAAATTTTCCAAAGGTGTAATCTCCTGCTATATGACCAACATAGTATTTCCAGGCACGAGGAGTGCCAACCTCTTTCTTTGTAAACTTCATTCTGATCCGAATGATATGGGTATTTTCTAGAGCTGTGCTCTTTAATACAGTAGCCACTATCTATACTTATCTATTTAAATTAGTTAAACTTGAATAAAAAAAACGAAATGTTTAGTTCCTTAGTCACACTAGCCACGTTTCAAGTGCTCAGTAGCCACCTGTGGTTGGTGGCTGCCTTAGAGGTAGGACATTTCTATCACTGCATAAGTATCTATTCGGCAGCACTGACTAGAATAGGTAAAATCTTTACTGTGTAGTACAAGACAAATTTTAACTAATTTTGACAAAGATGAATACAACTCTGATAAACTTTGGCTCTTCTAAGGGTAAATTCAGTATGTTTAATGTCCAGAAGATCCTCTGGACAGATGTAACACCTACATGCATTATCGCCCCTCAGCTGACAACCTGATGCGACGCAGCCTCGTGTTGTCTTGGTGCAGACTGAGGACCATATACTGCCTCCTCTGCCCCTTCTCTCCAGCCTAGGAGTGTCCCCTCCGACCAAATGATTTTAAATGAAAACATCTGTCTCCCAAAACACATCTCTAATGATGAAAACCTCAGGTTTGCAGGGAGTTGATCTTAACAGTTTCTCCTGTATTTCAAATCAGATAATTCTCCTTTGTAATCTTCAACTCACAAGCCAAATGAGCTATGATGGGACTGGCCTGCTCACCACTGTTTTGACAGCTTCTCTTATAGAAAAATAAAACAGAAGTAACAGAAGATCCATGAGAGATTAATAAACCAAACAGGGATACTGAAAAAGCAAAGCAGGTCTCTCTACCCACACCCCACTCAAATATATCAAGGACTTAATATATGCTGATTGAATTCTTGCCTCTCTGACACCATGATTTTAACCACTTCATAGAAGGCTTCCAGAAATATGCAAAACAAACCATACTAAAAGGGATCAAGTAGAAGGATGTGATTATATAACTTAGCACAGAATAAGGCTAAAGCAAACACAAACAAACCTGTCAAAGAGATTTCACTTCTCAACAAGTTTTCTAGACAAGTGCACTATCATAGAGGTTCCTCCAAAGGAAAAGTTTCCTCTTTATCACCTATGAGAAACCCTGTCCATGCACATGTAAGTATGAAGGATGGTGTTGTTCCCCTCCTTGAATAAGAAGAGTTAAGATGAAAATCTGCAGCCTGGATCATAATGTATGCTAACACAAGAGAGGCTGGGAGTCTCCACTGCTTTCAAATTTTTTCACAAAATTGATGAAAACTTTGAAAAGTTTAACGAAAACTTTAAGCAATATAATTAGATTATGTATGATTCATTGAAAGTACATGCAAACTTGAACTATATATAAAGATTGACTAGTCTTCAAAGACTTTAAAGTTCTAAGTTTTGCTATATTCTAGTCCCTTCCACAAGCCAGGATCCTAGACCATTGCACCAGTCTATTTTTTAAATCTCCTTCCTTCCTTCCTCCCTCCCTCCCCCCTCCCTTCCTTTCTTCCCAACTTTTCTGAGCTTGCTTTTTTCCCCAACCTTTGGGAAAAAGGAGAAAATGTGATTAGTGGTTATCTATGAAATATGCTCACTTATCATTTCTCTGTTGCACATTATAAACCCAATAACTCTCAATAATACATTACACTTTTTTAAAACTATACTTAGCATTTGTGTTCTTATATCTGAGCACATAACTTTCCTTTTCAAATTTCAAGGAGCATTTATTCATAAAAGTTAATCAGTCAAAGTTAAATTTTTGATGTGATCAAAAGAGATCAATGTAAATTGTACCCAGATTGACTAATACATCCAAGGTCTGGAATGAAGAAGAAATATCTTTTCTGGATGTCAAGTGGTGACACACAGGCTGTCAATGACAGGAATCCAAGATGGAGAGAAAAATCACAGTGTGTATGTCACAGTCTAAGACAAATTAAAGCCAAGTTAAATTGAAGATTTTATTGGATATAATTGTCTTTATATATTAATGAAAAACAATAATACCTATCCCAAATTTAATATTAAGGCTAAAAATTTAATCTCAGAGTTCTTATACAATTTATAAATGTGCATAAACGTCAAAAGGCCCCTACTTCTTGATTGAATTACAATCTGCAATTTTGAGAATATGTATTAATCTACATAGGTTTATTCCTCCTCAGTTCAAATTGTTATTTTATTGATATGTGTGCCCTTTCCGCCTGATATTCACCTTATATGTCTGTAAGTTGTTTTCATCTGAAATGCAAAGAATTATCTATGATAGTTTTGCATACGATGAAAAACATTTGCATTTAGCATGCTAGGCTCAAAGCATAAATATCTAGCAAAGAATATATAACTATAAAGCCCAAATGAATCAGGACCTTAAAACATGGTGGGGAGGCAAGAGTAGTGGGGGGGGGTAAGGGGTGGTTTATGGTGAAGTCTAATTGTGTTCTGTGATTTCCCAGTAGAAATTATTGTATAGTATCAATCTCTAAGGAACCAAATGTATTATTAATTAAATGTATTATTAATAAAGATTAGTCAATTCTGATTTCAGTTTATGTAATGTTCAAGGGCAATGGTTTCTAACATTTTGAGGTGATACAGATCCCTATGAGAATCCCTCCCCCAAAAAACTTCTTAAAAACACCAAGTTTCAAGAATCTTCCAGACTCCATGAAGGTCATCCATGAATTCCAGTTTAGCCACCCTTGGCCTAGGGGAGAGGGGAGAAAATGCCCATGCAATCCCACTGCTCATCACCTCTAGGAAGCTGAACAAGTCACTAGGACCTGGAGCCAGGAGCAAACAAACGTATAGGAAATAGAGCTCTACATGGGTGCGTGTGGCTAGGGACATACAGACTCCTCTAAAGGCCTCCCAGACTCTGACTTACCTAGTTTTTTACAATTTCTTTTTTTTAAAAAAGTCCACAGAGGCTTAGGAACAGTGAGGAAGAGGAGTAGTGAGCAGAGAAATGAGAGGAGTTGCTATTTACTCAGCACCTTCTGTGGCTGCAGGCATCCTGCTAAGTAAATGCTTCTCAAATTTGAATGTGGATATACCCAGGGATGTGGAGCAATGTTAACAGGAGCGCACCAGGCTACAGAATACATAATAAAGACATGGCTGTCTTCTTGGAGGGTCAGTTGTCCTTGTGGCTAAGTAGTTTAAACTCTTATTTGTACATACATTTATTTATCTGATAACTATTTCTTGGATGTTATAGAAGAAATAAAACAGCCACTGTTCTTGTCCTCATGGAACTTCTGGTTCGGTGAAACAAGTAAGAGCATATTGGGGAGTAGAATGCAAAATGTGCATGTATCTGTAGGATGAACCCTGAGACCTCACTGAAAAGTCTCATGTGTGGCAGACTGCTTCAGGCAATGGCCCGCACCCTGAGGACTGACTGGATCACTCACTCTAACCTGAGGATCACCTACGCGGAAGAGTTTGAAAAGCAGCATTAGCAGTAGATCATTTCATCCTGACTAGAAGAGCAAATACTGTTAATTTCCAATTTACTATAGAACAAGGGAGATTTGAGAAATTAGGAAACTTACCCCAAATCCCACAGTTGCTGGGATCTGAATAAGTTTGTACCATTCCAAAGTCTACATATTTTTAACCACTAAATTACACTACATCTAGGTATTTCCCATTTTATGTTTCCCCTTGAAATGAGGGCTCATTCAGGATTTTGTAGGCTAGTTTAAGCTTCTCCTTTGGAAGGAGACAGGTTTGGCTTGATTTGTATTCTAAATATTTCACAGTGCTAAGGGAAAGCTATTATTATACCCATTTTATGGTGCGGAAGCTGAGCCACTTGCCAGCCGAGGTATCTGGCTGAGTTAAAAATGGAATCGGGTTGTCAGTCTTTCATTCCTCTTGACTGACTGAAGCCTAGGCAGCAGTACTGTCCAAGGGCTTTTTTGTACATGGGATTCACACTGGTGGAGAAAGAGTGAGAGAAACTTTGCAAAGGGAAAATAATAGTGCAATACAAAAATGGAAAATAAGTAATCATAACTCACTCACAAAAATTGGTTACTTTTAGCACTGTGAATAGAAAAGAGAGAGCTTATTCATCACAAATGAATCAGAAAATTAGAATGTGTCACAGCATTGATGATAGAGCTGAGGAATTCAGATGAACTGAAGTTCAACACTTATCCTTCTATCTGAAGAGGGTAAATGGTGTGACAACAGGGCAGAAATGACCTCTTACATGTGCCTTTAATCTTTCCAATCTTTTCTCTTCAACCCTCTCTCTAGAAGTTAGGTGGGTTTATATCTTTGTTTTCTATGGGTAGAGATAACATTTTAACATCCTTTTAATGTTCTAGAAGTATTGTGTTAATTAATTCTTATGTGGGAGTCATTCCAAATAGTAGGATGAAGATTTTTACCTTATTGATTTTCCTAATACCTTTCTGGCTTCCGTGTTTTCAAAGGCTGAGGCACTATTGGATTTTTAGATTCATATGTCTCTCAGAATAAGTGCCAGCTTCATAGGTTCCTGTCAATTGATATTCCATCTTCTCTATGGATACATGATTTCCTTTATCTGACAGATTCAAGAAATTTTATGCTAGATTTAATGACATTTCATGCGCCCTGAATTCAGAGGTTTTTAATTCTCTATTTTCTATCTGGCAAAAGGTTTACAAGTTAAAGTCAGACGGAAGGGTTATTCGATGTGCATACAGAGGATGTGCAATCTCCCACTAGCTAGATTTTGGGGTCTCCTGAAGTATTTTCATTCCTTTTGGTCAGTCTTAAGACGACTATAAATGCCACAAATGGTCATTCATATCTTAAGGTCTGCTTCTCAAGACCATCCATTTTTTTTGGATCCATCTTGAGAAGAACGATAAGGAAATCAGTGATGCCTTACCTCTCCTTAATATGAAAAATGTCTACCTTAAAAAAAATTTAGGTAATGAAATAATGATCAATAAAAAGAGAATTCAAAAGCTAAAGTTCAACATTTAGGTCTAGGACTATTCCTAGGTCTGAGACATTGCTAAGACAACCTGACACTCCACCCCACCCCATACAAATCCTCCCAAGTCTTCCTGATTCTTACAGGTATAGGACCTGAAAGATAAGAACGAAATAAAAGCTGGAGATCTGGGTGGGGTGGCAGGGCAGGGCAGAAGGAAGTGTCAGGGACTGAATTTGTTTAATACATTCAGGATTATTTCTTATAGCTCCTAAAATAGACCTAACTCTGTTATGAAGACAGTCAAGAGCTCTCTACAATCTGATCTCAAACAGCTTTTCCTTCTATATCTCAAACTCCTGAATTGTAGCTTCATGGGTTTCAAACAGATTGGTAAACCAGGACCATTTACTATGGTACATTGATATCCTTTAGGGGATGTTAAAAAGGTCTGGCATTGTTATCACGTAGTCCAATCAATTAGAAATACCTGGTCATAATGCTGCTCACAGACCACAATTAATGCCATTTGGCACAAAAAGGTTATGTCTATTACAAGGGAAACTCATCCTGAGATTCCTCAGTGTGTAAACACAGAAAGTAACATGTTAGTGGTACAGAGGGCTTTGGAATAAATACGGGCACAGCAGGAGAAAGAAACATCCAGATCAGTGTGAACAGAAGGCTGTCTTTACTCAAATGGTTCTCTCAAATTTTTTTTTTTTTAAATCCAAAGGAAAAAATCACGACATAAAATTTATACCAAAAGATACAAATTAAGCAGGTACTTATACCCAATGATCTGTGAGATACTAAACCAAGAAGACAGCATGGGCACAGTATGTGTTTTAAAGACTTGGAAAGAGCTTTCCACAATATAGATTGAAAAATGTTACTTTTGTCCTTGTCAGCATCAACTATTTGCTTAAGAGAATTCAAGATCTTTCACAATCTGGCCCCAATCCACCTCTCTTGGTTTTTGTTTGTTTGTTTGTTTGTTTCTGTCCCCACTCCCACCAATGCTGCTTCCTTATATTCTGTGACAGGCTACTGGCTCCTCCCTGAACATGCCTAGGACGTCTTTGTCTTTGAGCCTTTGCTAACAGTTCACACTTGAATCTCCCAAG
The DNA here is from genome assembly GCF_004348235.1 of Phoca vitulina. NCBI lineage: Eukaryota > Metazoa > Chordata > Mammalia > Carnivora > Phocidae > Phoca > Phoca vitulina. The sequence continues at coordinate 37,258,167 of NW_022589711.1, forward strand.
CCTAGCACAGTGTCCTAAACACAGCATGACACTCCAACATTTGTTGAATAAATGCTGTCTGTCTATTTTAGGAGACAAAGATGATAGAAAAAAGTTGTTAAATCAGTAAATAAATAGCACAAGAGAGAGGTCAAGGAAAAGTTAATTTTAGTGCGTTTTAGGAGTGGGGGCAAGATGAGCTTTAAGATTAGGAAAACTGATGCTCTTTATTCTTGGGTCTAGCCAGTGCTATGAGTCAGTTACTTTTTTGGGAACAAGTTTCAACCTCAAGGTTAAACGAACACAAATGCTCTGTCCATCAGCATATAATGAAAAAGCTGTGCCTATTTCCACATCAGCTCAGTGAAATTAAAATATGCAATGTCTTTCTCAGAGGCATCATATATGACAGAACTTTTTAAAATAGTCCCCTTTGCCACTCTCGTACAGAAAGAGCTATAAAAACAAAAGTAAATGTTTAAAAAAACATTGGGATAATTTTGCTTCACAAAGAAAAAGCTGAGGTATATCTTCATGGTTTTCTGACTATAAGAGTTGTTATAAATAATGATCGACATTTTTGCCTAGGGCATAATGATATTAAACTGTCCAGTGAAGAATTTAAGTTAAGACTTAAAGATGAACATCCTAAATGTGCAAGTGGTAAATAATCAAATAGATTCCTAAGAGCAGTTATGAAATTTCTATCTTCATGGCTATTTAAAAACAGGAAAGATCTTCATCTATTCTGGATGGAATAAATGCAGCTCTGCCTCCAGTCAGGAGATGGATTCAATAACTTCTCTCATCGTGATTAGCTCTTTATGGCTACAAAATCCTATAACATGTTGATCCTAAAAATTGTACAGAATCACAACACAGTTGAGTAAAATACATTCTACAGTTTGAAGAGGATTAGGCAATACAAAAAAATCTGTAAGTTACTAAATTCAAAATAGTATCTATAATGCTTACGTCTTGATTCAATTTGCCAAGTGTATATGTCACAAATAGAATTGAGGAAAAATATACTTGAATCAACTATAGTTTAAACATATGATTAGCTAGAGTAAAACATTCTAACAATTAATTCTTTCATGTCTAAGAAATGTAGCTGAATATTTCATAAACCTGGTATGAATATGCATATAAACTCTATCTCCAATTAAAAAAAAAAATTAGAAAAGACCAGAAAAATAATATAAGAACTCACTATTATTATTCCCAGGACTATCTTCAAAGACATCAGGAGAATCAGTGAACAAGTCCTTTTAAATGATCAAAATGGGCCCATATGATTAAGAATGTAAATCTAATAACAGACTTAGAGAAAGCTCTCACAGTGGCAAGTTACTGGCTTTCTTGTTTATTTACCTTGCAGTTTTGGAGTTCAGCAGAAGTGTCCATTACATACAGCACACGGGGTTAGATGAACAGTTCCAATGACCTTGTCTGAACCAACTTCATTTAAAGCAGTTTGCTACATTTCTTAAATAGAAGATGAGCCTATTCTATCTATGGCCCACATTTGGACTGGATCACTGAACTATTGCCCAACTCTTATAAGCAAAGCACTAACATGTACCAATCAACAGGCAGCCCATAGCAGAGGCATCAGGAAGGTCAAAATACACACACATAAGAAATTGGCAGTACATTATAGAAGAAAGCTATTTCTAAAGATGGACTTTGGCTACTAAAGCCTTTGAGTGTTATTCAACTTTGTTAGGAAAAAAATCAGTACCAATATAACTTGTAATAATCTGGTTAAATAAAAAGATTGGGAGAAAGAAATATAGTTTTATTTTGCAACACATTATTTTCATAAGAACATGAATCAAAGAGATAAACTATGCCAATTTCTTCATAGCTAACTTGTTACAGGATATTGTTCTAGTCTTCATTAATGATTTCTTGAGGCTGGTTATGCTATGATCAGGATTTGGAAGGATAGAGGTCTAAGACCTTTCAAAAGAAACATTTTTGTTGTTGTTGTTGTTCAATATCACTACAGGAAAAAAAAAAAAGCTTTAAGCTGACTTTGACAATCGAACTAGGATAATGGTTGCTGCTTGTAGCCATTGCTTATACTGTTTCAAATGATAGGATCAAGCTAACCACCAACTTGAATTTTGAAAAGTTATGGTACAATAAGCAATAATGTCAGTTGTTAGAATTCATAAAACTTACACCAAAACTTATGGATGCAGCAAAAGCAGTTCTGTGAGAAAATTCATAGTGATAAATGCCTAACTCAAGAAATAAGAAAAATCTCAAATAAACAAGAAAAATCTCAAATAAATGACCTAACTTTACACTTTGAGGAACTAGAAAAAGAACAAACAGAGCCCAAAGTTAGTAGAAGAAAGGAAATAGAAAAGATCAAAGCAGAAATAAATGAAATAGAGACAAAAAAATAGAAAAGATCAATAAAACCAAGAGCTGGTTCTTCCAAAAGATAAACAAAATTGACAATCTTTAGTTAGATTCACCAAGAAAAAGAGACGGCTCAAATAAATAAAATCAGAAAAGAAAGAGGAGACATTAAAACTGATACCACAGAAATACAAAGGATCTAGGTGGCTACTATGAACAATTATATGCCAACAGGTTGGACAACCTAGAAAAAATGGATAAATTTCTGGAAACATGCAACCTGAATCATGAAGAAATAGAAAATCCAAACAGACCAATTACTAGTAAGGAGATTGAATCAGTAATTTAAAAACTCCCTATAAACAAATGTCCATGACCAGACAGTATCACTGGTGATAATGTTTTATCAAACAGTCAAAGAAAAATTAATACTGATTCTTCTCAAATTCTTTCAAAAAATAGAAGAGGAGGGAACATTTCCAAACTCATTTTATGAGGCCAACATTACCCTGATACCAAAACCAGACAAAGATACCACAAGAAAAGAAAATTACAGGCCAACATCCCCGATGAATATAGACTAAAAATTCCTCAACAAAATATTAGCAAACCTAATTCAACAATATATTAAAAGGTTCATTCACCATAATCAGGTAGGATTTATTTCAGGGATGCAAGGATGGTTCAACATCTGCAAATCAATCAGTGTGATACACCACATTACAAAATAAAGGATAAAAATTGTATGATCATCTCAATAGATGCAGCTGAAGCTTTTCCTCTAGGATCTGGAACAAAACAAGGATGCCCACTTGTGCTACTTTTATTCAACACAGTATTGGAAATCCTAGCCAGAGCAATCAGTCAGGAAAAAGAAATAAAAGGCAACTATATTGGAGAAGAAGAAGTAAAACTGTCACTATTTGCAGATGACATGATACTATATATAGAAAATCCTAAAGACTCCACCAGAAAACAAAACAAAACAAAAAAACTGTTAGAACTAAGAGTGAATTCAGTAAAGTTGCAGGATATAAAATCAGTACACAGAAATCGGTTGCATTTCTATACACTAACAACAAACTATCAGATAGAGAAAGTAAGGAAACAATTCCATTTATAGTTGCATCAAAAAGAATAAAACACCCAGGAATAAATTTAACGAAGGAAGTGAGAGACCTGTAGAATGAAAACTATAAGATACTGATGAAAGAAATTGAAGACACAAATAAATAGTAAGATATTCTGTACTTGTGGATTATAAAAATTATTATTGTTAAAATGTCCATACTATCCAAAGCAATGTACAGATTTAATGCAATCTCATAAAAATTGCAATGGCATTTTTCACAGAAATTAAAGAAATAATTCTAAAATTTGTATGGAGATACGAAGATCGCCCCAAAACCAAGGAATCTGGAGAAAGAAGAACAAAGCTGGAGGCATGAAGGTCCCTGATTTCAACCCTATTACAAAGCTATAGTAATCAAAACAGCAAAAACAGTATGGTATTGGCATTAAAAGAGACACTTAGATTAACAGAACAGAATAGAGATCCCAGAAATAAACTCACTCACATATGATCAATTAATTTATGACAAAGGAGCCAAGAATATGCAATGGGGAAAGGACAGTCACTTCAATAGATGGTGTTGGGCAAACTGGATAGCCATACACAATAGAATGAAACTAGACCACTACCTTATACCATATACAAAAATTAACTCAAAATAGACTAAAGACTTGAATGTAGAAGAAACTCCTAGAAGAAAACATAGGTGGTAAGCTCCTTGACATTGGTCTTGGCGATGACTTTTTGAATTTGATACCAAAATCAAAGGCAACAGAAGCTAAAATAAACAAGTGGGACTATGTCAAACCAAAAATATTCTGCACAGCAAAGAAAACCATCAACAAAATGAAAAGGCAACGTACTGAATGGGAGAAAATATTTGCCAACATATCCGATAAGGGGTTAATATCCAGAATATATATAAAGAACTAATACAATTTAATAGTAAAAAAAATCCGATTAAAAAGTGGGCAGAGGATTTGAATAGACATTTCTCCCCCCCTTTTTAAAGATTTTATTTATTCAAGAAAGAGGGGGAGAGAATGTGTGTGCACAGGCACAGGTGCATGCGGGGGGGAGGGGCAGAGGGGCAGTGAAAGAATCTCAAGCAGACTTCATGCTGAGCGCAGAGCCCAACACGGGGCTCAGTCTCATGACTCTGAGATCATGACCTGAGCTGAAACTAAGAGTCAGACACCTAACCAACTGAGCCACCCACGTACCCCGAATAGACATTTTTCCAAAGAAGACATGCAGATGGTCAATGGGTACAATGAAAAGATGCTCAATGTCACTAATCATCAAGAAAATGCAAATCAAAACCACAATGAAATATCTCCTCACATCTGTTAGAATGGTTATTTATCAAAATGATAAGAAATAAGTGTTGGCATGGATGTGGGGAAAAGGGAACCATTGTGCGCTGTTGGTGGGAATGCAAATTAGTGTAGTCATTATGGAAACTAGCATGAAGTTTCCTCAAAAAATTAAAAATAGGACTACTATATGATCCAGCAATTCTACTTCTGGGTATTTATCTGAAGAAAATGAAAATACTAACTCAAAAATATATATGCATGCTCATGTTCAATGCATTATTTTTTTTACAATAGCCAAGATAATGAAAATAACCTTAGTGTTCATCAGTGGATGAATGAATAAAGAAGATGTAGTATATATACACAATGGAATATTATTCAGTCATCTCAAAAAATGACATTTGTGACAGCATGGATGAAACTTGAGGGCATTATGCTAAGTGAAATAAGACAAATAAGAAAAAGACAAATACCATGTGATCTCACTTATATGTGGTATTCAAAAAACAAAAAACAAAAACAAAACAAAAACCAAGCTCATAAATACAGAGAACAGATTGGTGGTTGCCAGAGGTGGGGGTAGGGGGGTGGGCAAAACGGGTGCAGGTAGTCAAAAGGTACACTGTTCCATTTATAAAATAAATAAGTGATGGGGATATAATGTGCAGCATGGTGACTATAGTTAATCATACTCTACTGAATATTTGGAAGTTGCTAAGAGAGTAAATCTTAAAAGTTCTTATCACAATAAAAAAAATTCTGTAACTACACATGGTGACAGGTGTTAACTAAACTTGTGGTGATCATTTTGCAATATATACAAACACTGAATCATCATGTTGTATACCTGAAACCAATATATTATTCTAATATAATGTATGTCAATTAAACTTCAATAAAAAAAAGAATTTATAGAACTTACTCATGGCCTGTCTCCCTCCATCTCTTCTTATTCCCACATCCATATTTTCACCTCCACATGCCTATCATATCAGGCAGTTGAAGAAAAAGAAACAAATGTAACTGGGACTACCTCTGTGGGGACACTCTCAGTCAGCTCTCTGTCCTCCTCAAGTCCAACTTGCTCTCAGTTATCTGAAAATCTATTAATTTAATTCAGTACTTCCTCCCAGGGGAATCTGCATTTTCTTAACTGTCTTTACAAGATCTAGATTCAGGTTTTTCCACAGACAATGGAGGAAGTATGGCAATTATGTTTGTATGTGGTGGTGGTGATGGATTCCGCTTTGGACTTTTCAAATTTTTCACTTTTACTGCTTCCCCAATTCAAGAAACAAATGTAGCTTATAGTTTAAATGCAAGCAAAGATATATATATTCGTGTGCATGCGCCACATATATTTTTTTCTCTCAAAAGTAAAATATTTTGGGATTTTTCTGTCCATACACTCAAGAATTGTTGTTCCTACTGATGTCAGAGTGGTTTAGGCAGAAGCAGAAGAAAACAGGGATTTTTGCATTGACACTTCACTAGCATATTCTTTGGTAGTGATTTCCTCACAGTTAATTTCCACTGGTTCCTGGCCCTTGGTTAGCATATGCTCAAGGAGTCTTTTTCACAATATCTCTCTTCCCTAGAAAACCCTGCCTGCGAAATCTCCCGTAAATACCTGAATTCTCAGATTCACCTATTAATGATCTAGGCATTGAGGATGTTTCCTGCCCGCTTTTTCACCTCCTACTTCAGTAAGGGCTCAGACTGTAAACAAGCTGGTAGGGATCCTCCAGGCCCAACTCTGGCGGAGCTCATCTCAACAGCCAGGGAACCTGTGGCAGTCTGCGAAACACAATTAGGAAAATAGAAAGGATTCGCCCATACTTTCAGGAAGAAAGTATTTTGTTTCCAAGATGAGACCCAGAAAATAAGGCACGTTAAAGAAAGTGAGCAAGATAATACGATTTTAAAAAGAGTCCAGCGGAGGTCAATTGCAAGAAGTGCAGATTTGCCAAGGTGTTCTCAACCGCAGCTTCATTTGCCGTGCCCGACCGTGGCCCACACCAGACACTTCGAGGGAAGTCCATTCTTCTCTGACCAGTGAAGCCCTAAGCACTCGTTGTGCAAAAGGGTTCCTTTCTTGTCTCCAAAGGCAATCAATTTGTGTCTCCAGAGTCTGAGGGTTCATAGCTTTCTTTTAATTTTACAAGTCTGCACGTGCATGGTTCTTCCTGCATGATTTGGTCCTGAGGAAGTGACCCACCCACAACTCCACAGAGCTAATTAACCCCATACTGAGCGGCTTTTTTCCCTCATTTCACACATCCACTCAATGCTTTAAATGACCCAGCAGTAGCATGATCAGATGATTTTTTTTTTCTTCTCAGTGAGGAAAGCACAATGATGGGAGAGCTAGGATATATCTGCTCTAATTCAAAACAGCAGTGTAACCCGAAAATATTACCAAATAACATTTTATCAGAAGGTGCAGAAATGCTCAAAAATGCTTGAATTAAACACTTTCATGTTACTCATTCAATGTACCGAGGTTTCTATTTTAAATAACAAATAATACATAACAAATACTGAGGTAGAGAAGTTTAATCTATATCCAGAATTTTTTTTAACATCTCATTTTACTAGAAAAGATAAAAAAGACCCAATCTTCCTCCTTGTCTTTGACAGCTTCAAGAAAAGGGCCAATGAGAAGAATGATATAACCCATCTTTTTTTTTTTTTGTCCACTTCAAGGAATAGGCCCAGGTTTTCCCAGATTTATTTTTGCCACAAAGTGAATGCCTTGAAAACTCCGAGATGATCACTGTTTTCTAACTTTTCAAAAAAGAAAAAAGTGAACATGATGATGGTGGGTGATTTAATGGAATCAGCTTGTCAATGTGATGAAACTGAAAACGCTTTTACAGAATATGTCCACATGCTAAAATAAAAAAAGTCTTTAACATAATGTATATAGCATAGAGTAGTTTTTGTCATGGCAAAAGAAAGGAGTATCATTAATTTAGACAGTAAGTGTAAGGTTCTGCTAGAAACCCTCATGGATAAATCATGGAAATACTTCTCGGGCAGACAAATGGAGCCAGACAAGTCCTAGTTCGTTTAGGAGCTATTGAAAGAGCCATCAGATTTTAAGTCTGTCATCTCTGCTACATGATAAGAAAAATTCTGGGCTATTTCCTTCGGTTATACTAGTCTATGGCTTCAGAATTTTAAAGATTTATACATCAATGGACAAGAAAATGACCTCCCCTGAATGTCCCATCTTAGGCAAACTATCAGCTCCCTCACATTCTCAAAAGCATGTGTGCCAAATTGGCTCATTCTGGTATGACTTGGTCATAGAGCATGCACATCTTGTGTGAACTTTCAACCTCTTTTTCCTCTGCAAAGTGATTTATGCACACACTAGTACATGCCCAACATGCCCAAGAATTCCATAGTTCTTAGCACAGCAGACAGTCAGTACAAGGGGAAACCTATCTAATATTTAAAATTCTTGTTTGAAGTGTCTTAAAAACTATGCTTTGGAACCAAAGACCTTGTGAAAGTTCTAAAACACATTCACTATGGCTCCCTAAGCTTCTTGTAGGTATGGCTGCCCACCGGGAGTGTTAGGTGGGTAAAACTGATTCAATAGGCAAAGAAGGGGGTCCAATGAGGCACAGTTTTTTTTTTTTTTTTTTTTTTATCTACAGTGGTCAGAAATTTTATATTTGACATATAGCCTAAATCAAGCTCTTTGGCTGAAACTGCTTCATCTGGTAATCCTACAATCGGGTTGTTGTGATTTCAAAGACTCCTGCCCATCAGACTTTTCCAGCCTCACTGATGCTTGGGATTCTGAAGCCCTTACCATGGCCTATGAAGCGCAAGCCCTCACTACCTCTCTGAATTCATTTCCCATCACTTTCATGTAAAATTTGTCCAATTACCAATAGAACGTGGTTACCTAGGCGGGTGAAAAAGAACAGGAATGTGAATGGGATTAAAATGAATAAATCAATAAAAATTAGTGACTTTATGCCCTTGTTAAAATTCAACTATCTCATTGGAGAACCTAACTAAGTCTCTGAACTTTTCTTGAGAATTGGTCAGATAAGGGAGACTATGCAAAGAACTGCCCAGATGGAGGCATGTATTAATTCATTAATTTAAAAATGTTTTTTCAGAGTCTATTATTAATCACTCTGCTAACTGGACTCCACACCTGCTCTCAAGGACCTTTCACTCTAATGTATGCTTTAGAAAGTTACGCCTCCATTATCACTGACAGGTTATTAGCCCACTTAGGTAAGTTATCATAAACATAACAACCTCTCTTCTTGTTCCTTATTCATTCTTTTCACCTGCCCTGTGACATCCACTAAGCCCTCATGAATGACCTCTTTGTGGTCTATCTTATCAACTCTGCTAATTCCTACTTAGGTAAGAAACCCCTTCCCCACTACCAATTACATTTTCTTTCTCAAACAGCTGAGAAAATACTATAAAAGTCTGCCCAGAACTATTTAAGTGTTAGAAATGGGTCCTTACAAACTTATTTGAAACAGTATTTTTTTTTCTTTTTTTGGAACAATTAATGGGGCCTCAGTCCCTAGGAAGAGTATCTTGAGTTACAGGCAAATTAGGAGCCAGGTCTGCCAGACACAGCACTCACTACTCTCTAGGATAGGACATTTCAGCACCCAAAAGAGGATCCCAGTCTTATTCAAGTAATCTCAGTCTCAGAGAGGATTTAACGGAGCATGTGTCTCTGGTCTCTATGCTCCTTATAAGGAGGTATCCCTCCATCATATTTTAGTCTTTTCTAAACTTAGAAATCGTAGGTCAGTGTCAATGAACATGACATAAAGAACACTAACTCCTCAGCTTATTAAACTTTTTCTTCCTCATACGCCTTTTAAACAAAAATGGAAGAATGTAATATATGTGCAGAGCAGCAAGTGTTCTCTCTCCACTTCTTTTCAGATGCTTCCTTTTTATGGTGATGGAATTACAAATACCATTGTTTTACCTCCACGTTAATACTCTTATTATCTTGCATAAACAGAAGTGAACAAATACGTACATGACACCAATCAATCCCTTCTTCAAAAATGTGATTTTCATCTTTCTAAATAGTAGAGGAAGAATTAATGAATTCAACTTGTAGTTTACCTGTTTATATTTTGAATGTTAATAAAGTAAAACCAAATTATTGTAGAGTTCTTTTCAGATTTACATCAGCCATTAACACTCTCCATGCCAGCACAGGATGGGGGAGGGAGGGACTAATGACAGTGGGTCCAAGTCCCCAGAGTCAGCGGGTAAGGGGCTTGAGGGGCTGGAGAGGATGTTAAGCTGCTAGAGCAGGAGATTCCGACCTGTTGGGTAGGTAGGAGATATTTGCTGGCAGTGAAAAGATTATTTTTGTAGAACAAATGGCTAGGAGGAGGTCATTTGGGGCATTACGTGAGAGCAATATCAAAACCAAACATAAAAGCATTATTAGGGGACTAGGGAAAAGGGAAATCACTACCCGTTCCATCTCCTCATTGGTTTTCCTTCTTCGCTAGTGTGCTTTCTCTTTCCATCACTACCTACTCTGTCCCCTCCATTCTTCAAGTTCTTTCCTTTACCTCTTTATAATAGAGAAGCACGTAAGGACAATTTTAGAGGATAGTAAAACCAAAACAGACTTTAGACAAAAAAAGGCTTCTGACAATATACTTTATATATACAAGCAAATACAACCTATATTTGATTGACCAAGAACTAGAAACTGGGACTTTTGAGATTTAAAAAATTCATGATATGTCTGGTCATATTAATCTCTAGACCAGCTGGTTTTCAGCAGTGCTGGAAAGAGCTTTAATAGAGTCATGAGTAGGGAAAAAATGGAATTTTATAGGGATTTATATTTGTAAGGAACTTCTTTAGGGTTGTTTATTGAAATTCCCCCCAAATTATTTTTTGAACTTATACATAGACAATATCAAGAGAAAGAGCTTAAAAATCCTCACAGGGTTTAGGAAACCACTAAACCCACTGTATTATGTTCATCACAGTCACTCAAGCAAGTAGAGGATAAGTAGAGCATGGTATCTCACAGTGAATAACATGCTTGGCTACCTCGCCAGTCTGACATATGGAGACTAGGTCCACAGGAACAGGGCTCTCCTTATGAAAAACACAGAGAGATACCTAGGTTCGTCTGAATGCATACGGCATGAGGGGTTAGCTGTACAGTGTCATCTGGGAGGTACCTAAACCTATTCTCTAACCAAGCCCCAACTTTTTAGCCCTGTCTTCTTGGAAAAAAAAAATTCCAATCCAAAGCTTATGAGAATACTTTATTTGGTCACTGGGTGGGGGGAAAGTTGCTGAGACAAACCACCACATTCAATGCCTAAAGGCAGGAGGAAACAAGGAAAAGGAGACACAGAAAGGGAGAGTAAGTGCCAAAGGAGTGAGTGCCAGCTCTGGAGACTCACAAACAGAATAAATAGAGAATCTTAGAATGAGAGAATAAACAAGCATGCTTTGAGGGAAACATCAGTGCGCTTTTGGAATCTGAGGCAAAAAGTAAAAATATTTGCCTCTTGTCAGTTATTATCACCATTGCCCCATTTATTTTACTTTTATATACTTTTATATACACAAGTAACACGCTTTCCCTAAGGATCCACAAACTGCAATAATGGTGGTAATGATGGCAAAGTCATTAAGTTACATGAAGTTAAGTTATTTGGCAGAGTTGAGAATGAAATCCTAACCTGCAGGCTTTTTCTGGGTCTAGTCTATGCCTCCAAAATGTTCAGTCTACTTCCTGTGATTTCTTTCAAACCGGTGTTTTCAAAAGACAGGTATGGTAGGGCAGGCTTCCTTAATGGGCTGTACATGGCTCCAGAAAACAAGTACTGTACCTTCTTACCAAAGACTTTTCTTTTTAATTTTATTTATTTATTTGATAGAGGCACAGCGAGAGAGGGAACACAAGCAGGGGGAGTGGGAGAGGGAGAAGCAGGCTTCCCGAGCTGGGGCTCGATCCCAGGACCCTGAGATCATGACTTGAGCCGAAGGCAGATGCTTAACGACTGAGCCACCCAGGTGCCCCGCTTCTTACCAAAGACTTTTCGACTTTCACTTTTTCCCTCTTTCTCCCCCCAGACTTTTTTAATCTCCAATTTCTTCTCTACCATCCAGGACCTCAAGGTCGTTAACTTTAAAGACATCTAGTAGCTCCATTAATTCCCTCATCTATGGTTCTCAAGTGTACCCAGATGCACCTGCTCATGTGTGTTGTCCTAGCTCCCAGGCTGCTGAACAATGCTGGACTTCCCAAACTGTGCAGCCTGGGGCCTCTCCAGAGTCCTGCTTTCCAGCTGGTGTTTTAGAACTGCTTTACAAGTTCTTTTATTGTTCCCAGTCATTTTCCTTTTTTATTCCCCATCTTCCATTTATCACTCTAGTTAACTCCTTCTAACTTACCTCCTACTCTTCATTCTCAACTAAACTTGTCTCCTTTTTTTCCACAGAGAAACAGAGGTCATCAAATAGCATCTCTTCCCTCCACCTCTGTCAGAACCCACCTATCACATCTCAGAGACCTTTCTCTCTAGTACCGATGACCTGCTCCAGGATCTTATTATATCAATTACTCCTGACTTCTGTCTTTCCCCCCCCTTTTTTTTTACTGCCTGCCAACATGCTTCAGCTGTCCTCATTTAAAACAAACAATAGCAACCATAACAAATTAACAAATAACAAATCATCTTCCGTGGACCTGATCTTTCCTTCCTTTGTACCACCTCCAAGCTTCCTAAAACCCAGATTTATTCCTCAATGCATTAAAATCTGGTTTCTCTAGCTGTTTCTAATTAAACTGCCAAGGTCACCAAAAACCTCTGAATTGCTAGTTCCCAAGGTCCATTCTTCAACCTCATCATTTTCTTTCTTTTTAAAGTCAGGTTCCTTGATGAATAATTTACATACAATTCACCTTTTTTTATACTCTTCTATAGTTCAGTAAGTTTTGAATTCTCTGCTGGTTCCTTGATGTCTGTAAAATAAAGACCAAATGCCTTTGATTCATATTCAGTTTCCTTCAGAATCTTTAGCAGTCTTCCCCACAAAACCTATTGTTGGTCACACATTATTCAACAAAATATGCTATGTACATTCATGCCTCTTGGACTTTCTTCATGTTCCCTCTCTATATTATAAACATACAAGTTTTTGTGTAATAGGGTAGATGCTATTAATATCATCATATCAATTTCCATATAGACTCATGAAACTAGATGTTATTTTGACAAGTTGATGTTTTCAAAATAGAAATTAACCATCAAAATAGTACTACCTTAAGATTTGTTATTTTAGCGTTATTGAGTTGAATTGTGTCCTCCCCAAATTCATATGTTGAAGTTCTAGTCCTAGTACCACAGAACATGACTATATTTGGGAATAGGGTCATTGCAGATGTGACTAATAAATTTAAGATCAGGTAATACTGGAGTGGGGTGGGCCCCTAATCTAATATGATGGGGTCCTTATAAAAGGGGAAAGGGGAAATTTGGACTTGGACATGAACACAGGGAGAACACTATGCGAAGATGAAGGCAAAGATCAGGGTGATGCCAAAAAACATCAAAGATTGCCAGCAAACCTCAAGAAGTTAGGAGAGAGGCATGGGGCAGATTTTTCTTAGAGTCCTCAGAAGGGACCAACCCTGAGGATACTTTGATCTTGGGTGTCTAGCCTCTAGAACTGTGAGACATAATTTTCTTTGTTTAAGCCACCAGTTTATGGCACTTTGTTATGGCAGCCCTACTAAATGGACACACTTAGTAAATGAACCATCTTTGAGTATATGTGAATATTCATTATCTCATTCACTTATCAAATACGAGTGCCTACTATGTGCTAGACACTGTTCTAGGATGTTAGGATGCATGGCATCAAAATATATTTGTTGAATGAATGAATAAGAACTTGATTGTGTTCCTGTGTTTTTGATGCAGTAAAAAGCAATTAATCTATCAATCAATATAGGATTGATTTAATGAATGCTTACACTTATTCATTCAACAAATATTTACTGGATACTTACTATGTGTCAAATACCATTCTGGGCACAGAGGATAAAGTTATTGAGAGGACACGTTCTCCACCTTCATGGAGCTTAAAATCTAGTGGGAGAAACAGATATCAACGAAGAAAACTAGTAAATAAATCACATAATTTCTCTCTGTGCCCCACATTGACAATTATACAGTTATCCTCTAAACCCTGTAATTCTTGAACAACGCTCAGGGCATCAGTAATGCTTTAAAATATTCCTAAATACCATGCCCTGTTCTTTCCCTTACATTCCTACAATCTCTAAATAAGTCTGAAATATCCCTAAAACTAATGAACTTAAGCTGTTTTCTAGACTTTCTGATATAAGTGTGACTTTAGGAATTTACATGTTACTTTAGGGTCTACAAAATAATGATCAAAACAATAAAGTCTGATAGTGGGGGTAGGGTAATCCACAGGCCGTGCATGGGTAAAGTGTGTGGGCAGGACACCTCAAAAGCTGGGTTTCTCAGTCAGTCAACATATATTTCTTAAGCACTTACCATGTGCCAGCCCCTGTGCTGAAGACGGTAGAACTGTGGGTAGGGAAAAGACATGATGCTGAGCCACAGAGCCTATAATCGACAGGGAAACACCCGAACAACTAATTTCACAGTCCGTTCCTTAATTTCGATTACGATAAGGATATAGGAAGAGTGTTAGGAGAACACTGGGGGTTGGGGACTTTGCCATGAGGGTTTTGTAAGAAGGCTTCCTTGAGGAAGTGATGTCTGAACATTGCTTTGGGGCTGGGGTAGGGGTATTTGTTTGATCAGGGATCACAAAGTCTTATGTTTCTTCTTCCTCATCTCCTTTCATCCACGTGCACACATTTCAAACACTTAAAAGCATTCTTCAAATATACTAAGAACACCAAAACTAAACACAAGAGAAGGACTCTCCAGAGGAAAAGAGGCCAAAAATAGAAGGGAAAAAAAACCTCCTAATCTCACCATTTGTTTTGAAAACACCCAAAATGATTAAAACATATTATAAACTAAAACATATGAACTAATCACTTGCCAAGTTTCATTTTTAAATCAGTGCCGTTTTTGAGGTTCATAAACTGAGAAAGTCTTCAAATATGAACTTGGTTTTTCTTTTCTTGGCCCTCGGTTGTCTTGAAGCATTTGCTGTTAGGCTGTGTCAAGGCAAAGGGTTCCAGCTGGTTAGGAACATGTGGCACCCATCCACTAGAATGTAAGCTCCACGAGATCAGGAGCTTTGTTGATCACTGCAGCCCTCATACACAGAAGAGCGCCTGGAAGGTAGTCGGGATTCAACAAATATGCGCTGAAGTAGCCACTGAATGAATATTCTGGGCCTTTGAAGGAATTCTGTAACTTTCTTTTCTTACCCAAACCACATCTTACTTTAGGTTCTTACCCTGGCGCAATTTTTGCCACCGCCAGGGGACATTTGGAAGTGTCTAGAGACATTTTGGGTTGTCAAGACTGAAGAAGTTGCATTTAATGGGTAGAAGTCAGAGATGCTGCTATACAACTTACCATGTACAGGACGGTCCTGAGCAACAAAGGTTTATCTGGCTCCAAACGTCAATAGGGCCAAGGTCGTAAAATGCTGCTTTGGGCCCTTTGTTTCTATTGGGTTGTACCTGGAAGTCCAATCCTCCATATATTTGAGAGGAAGCGGAGTCCTACAGGAAGCAACCAAGAGAGCTTTCTTGCTTCATTCTCCTTCCTTCTTCCCAACAGAACTGCCTCCACCCTAAGGCACATTGGGAGACAGCTATTTTGACTTTTGCCCCCACTGGGTCAATATGCAGTTGTTGGGGAAACCACCTGAAAAAGTCTGTCTCTACAATGGTAGTGAATAATTTTTATAGCTTACTGGTAATTTTCCCTGAGTTTACCTAAGAATATAGCCTAATTTCAGTAAAATTAGCTTGTTTACAGACCAGTCATGTATCTCTAATGTCATCCTCCCCTGATTCAACCAGTTTATCCATGTCTGGTCAGAAGCTATGCACTGGTCTAGCTTTATTCATGACAAATAAGATCAACTTCACGAATTCCAACAAAACCCAATAATGTGCCTGTGGAAAGACTGGGTTCATAACATTTCCTCTGCTCCCTTCTTTGCCCTGCATATTAAAATAGTACTATCTGATTCCAGTTTCAATGGGGAAACCTCCATGGTGCCAAAGGAGTAGATGTGCCGATTTCCCCACTATAAAGGTTGCTCCAGTAATCTTGGTATTGTGGCATGTGTCCCAGTTACCATAGAGACTGCATACACTAACAGTGTAGCATTAAGATTGGTGGGGAAGACACATTTCACAGAAGCTTTTTTGGAGGGATAAAGATAAGACACAAGAAAGAAAGTGAGACTGCCAATAAAGAGCACAGCAAAGAGAAGTCCCTAACAATCATAGGTTCTAGAAATTCAGGACAACAGAAATTACAACTACCACACTAAAACCAACGTACACTTTCCATTCAAAGGCTGCCTCTGTCAGGAAAATTTCAAGTATGAGGAGAAAGAACAGATACAAAACATTCTAAAATAAAAAGGTAAATAAATGAACCTACCAAGGTATAGAGGTGACAAAAGTGGTATGGCCAGAAAAAAATATTTAAATAACTCAAGGCAAGGAAAAAGTAAGTAATCTAAAAGCACAATAAAATTGGAAGTTATATTTCTGTAGGATGGCTGACGTACAGAGAAGCTGGCCCTCAGGGAGTAACTTAAGTTCTGAGTGCCTCTGTTTCCTTCACTGCAAGTGGAAAGAAAAAAAAATAAAGATGATCTCCCTCTTATTTGTTAACAGAGTTCTTCTTAAATATCCCAATGGTTTGTGTTATGACAGATGAATATGATCCATGCCAGTCAAAGAAAATCTGACAAAAACTGTTAGCGAATACATAAATTAGGGGACATTGTTCATGATGCAAATAGGCTTATTCCATAGTTCCTTAAAATGAGAGCTTAGATTCACTAACAGTGTGATCTTACGTATGTTCTTTTTCTCTGCATTCAATTTTGAGGTATCCTGTTGTTACAGAGATCAGGCATGTATGCAATGTAAAGGGTTCAGGTGTTGAACTGTAGATGTTTTTAAATAAGAAGAAGGTTGGAGATATGATGTGGACTGGTGTAGGGGATAAGGGGAGTGCATTTAAGAGGAAATTAGTCTAGGAAAATGTCAGATAAGTGATTAGAAGTTCCTTGATGTCCAGGTCACATCTGGCAATGTTCTATTACACATACTCACACTATTACGTCCACTGCCCACTGGATACCCATGATTCCCAGTTTTAATTATCATCAATATGTTAATATCTCTCAAATCTGTATCTTGAGCCATTAGTTCTCTCCTGACCTCTAGCCCTCTATATCAAAAGAGCAGTGGACAAATCCAGTTGGATATCTCAACATGTCCAAAGCTGAATCACCTTCTCCTTCCAAGTTTCTCTTCTTCTTATGTTCCTTATGTGAGCGAATAGCATCACCATTCACCCATCTGCCCAAGCCCCATACCTGGGAACGATCTGGTGCTTTTTCATCACCCCTCAAATAATCACCAGATTTGTAATTCTAATGTAATTTCTTTTAATAACTGAAGGAGGCTTTTGTGCATAGAAAGCGATATTTACAGTTAATTGGGTTTAAAACTATTGTGTGTATGTGCGTGTGTGTGTGTGTGTGAACCTCTCTGTACACATACACATTACTCTATTGGTCTAGTAATTTCAGTATAAAATAAGAAAAAAAAAAACTTTCAGGAAGGGTGAGGTCACTAGGTAGAAAATTTAGAACCTCAGACTATTTCATCTGTCAGTCAGGGGGTTGGAAAAATGAGAGTTAGGGCCTGCTCTGGGAATACCTTCTGGAATCATTCTAACAAGGTCACCAATGAACACACTGAATATTTTTGTAGTAACTATAACAATGAGCGACTCTAAGTCTATATCCTACAAAGGGACTTTTACAACTCATGTCTTCTAAGTTCAAGTTCCACTCTTACCTACTTCTTTCGCAATCACTTTCCACTTTATAGCCTGATAAAGGTAGGCAGTATTTTGTTTTCCCCAGCAACCAGGTTTCTTCATTCTAGTGACCTTTTACTTATTGATGTTTCTCACATTTCTACGTCTCTTGTTCCCATTGCACCACATTAGCTCAGGTCTCCGTTATCTGTCACTTGTGATATTGTAACCGTCCATTGTACTATGTTCTCTCATGTTTCTGAGCCTTTGCACGTGTCACTACCTGTGTCTGGAATGCTCATATTCCCTGATAAACATTTACCAAATGAAAAAAATAATAAGTACTTAAGATGTTGCTGCTTTGGGTGCTAAACAGAAATAGTGGCCTATCTAATATTCTGGATAAACCTGCACAAAGTGCACTTACTTTCAAAATTAATTTTGAAGAATCTGAAAATTTTGCCATGGAGAACCATGGGCCCATGCCACAATATTAAGTTTTGCATTTAACGAAAACACCCGCAAACTCAGGGAAAGAAGGGACTTATTCTTTCTTCATTCATCCAGCAAATATTTACTACGCACCTTTATACACCAGGTACTGTTCTAGACACTGGGGATTTCTTAAAGTACAAGACAGACAAAAACCCTGAAAACCATACAACAAAACCTTGCAATCATTGGACTTATATTGCACTGTAGGGGGAAGTAAGTATGTAAATAAAACATACACCTGAATGGAGTAAGTGCTGTGAAGAGAAATGAAGCAAAGTGGGAGGTGGGGAGTACAATTTTAAATATGGTGGTTATGAAAGCCTTACTTAGAAATGGAAATTGAGGGGTGCCTGGGTGGCTCGGTTGGTTAGGCGTCTGCCTTTAGCTCAGGTCATGATCCCAGGGTCCTGGGTTTGAGCCCCACATCGGGCTCCCTGCTCAATGGGGAGCCTGCTTTTCCCTCTGCCCATCTCCCCTGCTCATACTCTCTCTCTCTCTCAAATAAATAAATAAAATCTTAAAAAAAAAAGAAATGAAAATTGAGCAAAGACTTGAGGGTGGTGAACAAATAAGACTTATCTGGGAAACGCATTGTGGGCAGTGAAAAAAGCTAGTGCAAAGACCCTGGGGTGAAATCATGTACAGTAGGTATGGAAGCCAAAGAGGCCAATGAAGCTTGAGAGGAGTGAGTGCTAAAAAAAACAACAACACAGAAGTTAACAGGGGAAACAATGTGTAGGGCCCATTGGAATACCATAAAGACTTTGGCTTTTCCTTTGAGTAGATGGGGACTATTAGAGAGTTCTGAGCAGAGGAGTTACACAGTCTGACTTAATTACATTACATACATTACAAAGAATCACTCTGGTTACTGTTTTGCGAAAAGACTGTAAGTGGCAAGGCCAGAAGCAGGGAAGATAATCAGGAGGCAACTCCAATAATCTAGGCAAGAGATGATAGTAGCTTGAATCAGGATAGTAGCGGTGTTGAGGATAAGAAGTGGTAAGATTCTGAATGTATTTTGGAGGTAGAACTGCAGAATTAATTGATTAGTTGAATTTGTGACAGAAATAAAAAGCTGGGAGAGAAATAAACGTTTGATTTGAGCAGCTCTGAGGATGGAGGCGCTATTTACTAAGGTGGGGAAAACCGTATTCTCTGAATACAATAAGGAATTCCACTGGGGGATGTTGGGTCCCTGATGTCCATTAGGCTCACAGTGGAGATGTTGAGTAGGTGGTTGAACATGTGAACCTAGAATTCAGGGCAAAGGCCTGGACCAGAGGTGCAAGCTTGAACCATAAGTTGGGGTGTGACTCTGAAGGAAGTGAATAGAGATAAAGAAAAGAGGAGGTTCAAGAATTGAGCTCTAGGACCCTCTGGTGTTTACATGTTGCAGAGATGAGAGTACACCAGCAAAGGAGACTGAGAAAGAATGGCCTGGGAAGTGGGGAAAAAAAAAAATCAAGCAAATGTGGGGGACTGAAAGCCAAGTGAAGAAAGTGTTTTAATGGTGAAAGAAGAAAGAGCCATGGAAGACAATGCTGGCAGATGGGGAAAGATGAAGACTGAATTAGTTAATGGATTTGGCAACTTGGAAGTACTGGTGAATCTTAATGGTGGGTGCAAACACTAATTAGAGAAGGATCAAGAGGGAATTAGGGAGTAGAAGTAGAGAGTGTTTGTAGTGATTATAGGCATTTCTTCAGAACCTTGGCTATAGTGGGAATCAAAGAAATGGGATAAGAGCTGGCAGGGAGTGTGGGGTTAGAAAAGGTTATTTTTTAGATTGAGAGAACTTACAACATGTTTGTATTTGGAAGATAGGGAAAAATTGATAAAGTAATAGAAAGGGGAGATTTTTCAGGAGCACTGTGTATGAGTGTGTGAGTGGAGTGGGACTGACTGAAGGCACAGTGAGCAGTGGGCTGAGACAGGAACACACAGGGTTTATCCATAGTTATAGGGGAGAAGGCAGCGTGTGGGCATGCATGCAGATGGGAGGGTAGGTGTGCTGGAGAGCCAGTGTTCATGCAAATTCTTTTTTGACTGTTTCTATTTTCTCAGTGAAGTAGGAAGGAGGTCATAAGTTGAGAGTAAGAATAGGGAAGGAGATGTTGGAAGTTTGAGAGAGGGAAAGATATGAAATGCTCTTGTGGAGATATGGGGAAGTGAATGGATAGGCAAGCACAATATTACTGCAAGGCAGCACTAAGAACCTCTTGGAGTGACCAGGAGTTTACAGTGAAAGTCATCAGTTTACTTGTGTGTTTTTCTCCATCCACAGTCAGCTGGCATGCAGGCCTACAATAGGCATGGAGTTGCATATGATCACGATGGTTGGGATTTGCCAGGAGAGGACAGTGAAGCAAGAGAAGATCAAAGACGTTAAGGGTGTGTGCAAGAAAAAGATTACAGTCATTGTCCAAGGAATCTAAACTATATAAGGAAGTGAGAATATGAGGGGCTAAAGGTAGAACTTATGCATGAGAGGTCCCAGTAGGTTCTGGAGTTGTTGCAATAAGGGGACTGTGAAAATATGAGGTGGTGGTTGAAGAGTGGGATGCTTGAAATTGAGATTATGGGAAAGTTGTGATTATTAGTAATGACAAGTTCAAAAGTGTAACCACAGAAGTAAACAGTTGGGATGGAGGACAGATCATGAGACAATCAAGGAATTGAGATGCACGGTGTTGGGAGGATTACATATTTTAACACAGAAATGACCAGGAATTGTGACGAGGGAGAAACAAAAAGAGTGCTAGTGAGTCAGTGGCTAAAATCTGTAAGAAACTGGAGGTGACAACCAAGGCTTAGTGGATCACTGCAAGAAGGAGGGATTATGGGAGCAGGGAGTTTTTCCTCCCTCACTTTCCATCTTCCCAGTTTATATGACTGGCATTTGCAAACTTCTACTTTCCTGGCCTGGAGAGCTATAATCACCTGTGTAAATCACCCTTTGTAATTTCTCTTTATATTATATCCAAGTCCTATGAATTTTCACTTTCAAATATTTACTTTTTTTCTCCCCATTTTGGGCCATCACGACTCTTGTCCGTCATGCTCTTTTCTATCACTCAGTTTAATGTTCTTCATGGCACTAATCACTCTCTGAAATTATCTTGTTCATTTATTTGTTTGCTTTTTGCTGGAGGGAGGTTCTATTTTCCTTCATTAGAATGTAAGTTCCATAAGGGGAAGAGCCTTCTTTATTTTGTGCCTGAAACCTAATATACCCTCGATAAATATTTCTAGAATGAATTCATCGGTGGCCCCATCATGTTCTGAGGAATCCTCATTGTCTGTTTTACACACTGGCCCCACTTTACCATCCTACCTGTTTCTCCTTACTCTCCTGCTCAAACCACCCATCTCACTCAGCAGGGGCATTTTACACCGTGCTGATTTCCATCCTGACAATTTAATCACATTTCTCCCTGTTTTTAATGTCAGTTCCCCATACACTGATTCTTCAAGTCTCAGCTTGGGTCTCATCTCCTGGATGACTTTTCCATGATTACTCTAAGGCCGGCTGATTTCTCTCTTCCAGAAAATTCTGCTATGCCTAATAACATCAGCAGCCTTATCTTTTCTAATTGCTGAAGGTGTGTCAATCTCATCTTTTCACTTTGAACGTAAGTTTACTTTTGGCTCAGGGGTCCTGACTTACATCTATAGGACACTCCCAAATAACTAACATAATGTAGGACAGATAAGAGATGTTCAAAAAACTACCATGGCTTCATTGGATAGTTTCACTGACTTCTGTCTTCCTCAACAATCTGACAAACTTGACTCCTGTCCCACCTTTTACTTCTGCATTTAGCTAAGTCTATTCTTCCTGCTATACAGATACTCCGTTCAAAATCAGGCCCTCCATCCACCACACAGAATTCTACACACTTGCATTGCAATTTCCGTAACTAAACCATTGTCTTTGCCATTATTGTTCCTAGAGTCTCTTGGCAATTTTAGTATATTCAGGACATAGCTGCCAAGATCATCTTTCTTCGTGGTTGATTCTTTCTTTAAAAAAAAAAAAAAATTCCTTGCAATTCTTTTTCATCAACTTTATGTATCCCCTTGGGGTTTATTTTTTCTTGGCTCCATCCTTGGTCTGGTTCTCCTCCACTTTTTCTAACTATGTTCGGTCCCTGCTTTTCACTCTATCTGCCCTTTGTCTCATTTGAGGGAATCAGCTTTCACACCTTCTTTCAAAGCACCCTGTATATTTAGAATAGTTTCTCAAATAATATAAAATTTATAATATTTATGAATAAATGACACAATGCCAAGATATTCTGTCTCTTCTTTCAAATAACATCTGAAGATGCACCTGCACCACTGAGTTCTATATTTAAGATATTGAATAAGTATCATTCATCCATCTGTTTTCATTCTGTCTTGCATTTTTCAGGACCTGCTTAAGAGTTGTATTGTGAGGTCTTTGGGGCTAGAGACTGTCTGGCATAGTTCACAAACTGGCCTTTGCTCTGTATATTCATGTTTCTTTGACAAATAATAAATAATAATAATAGCCCACTGTGCATTTTTACATTCCACTCATAAGTCCCTGGAAAAAGGAAAACTAATAAACAGGGATTACAATAAAAACACTGAGACAAAACTAACCTCTTACCAGGTTTTGCTACAGTAGCATAGACTTCTATAGACTGATATTCTAATAAATAATTACCTACTTAAGTCATTTGTAAATTGTTCCTTTGCCAACATTATGTATCATATCAAATGCCTATGTGGTTTATAGGACAGGGAAAAACAAGTAGAACATTACAGCTATGTGGGGGATCAGAGCAAAAGCAGCAAAATAAGAGGTTTACTCTGCTGGGTGCACAGTTTGTAAGAATTAGTCTCACAAGTAGAACTACTTGACAGAAAATGTGCCTGCTCTCCAGTTTCCCCTCTCCCCTCCCCTTTCCCTTCAGCACTCTACAGCTCTTTTCAATAATGAAAGACTTTCTTTTTTTCTTCCCTCCTTCCTTCTTCCTCCCTCCCTCCCTCTCTTCCTTCCTCTCTCCCTTCTTCCCTTCCTCTCTCCTTCCCTCCCTCCCTCCTTCCCTCTCCTTCCCTTCCCCTCTCCTTCCCTTCCCTCCCCTCCCCTTCCCTCCCCTTCCCTTCCCTTCTCTCTCTTCTCTTTCTCTCTCTTGATCTCTTCTTTCTTAAATTTCAGGTGGGAAGTATATAATTTTGTGTGAAAAATCTGTTTTCCTGTGAATATAACAAATGTTCTGCTTGAAGCTGCTCTATTAAAACGGCAGTATGTCTAATGAAAGAAGACGGGACTATGCCTAATGGCTGGAGCGCCTCCTTATTTATCTGCAGATAGTCACATTTAAACTCCAGTCTTCAAGTGAAGACCACAATGTGCCAATTGCCTTGTTATTGCAGTGGCCACTAGATGGCGGGTCCAAAAATCTGACTGGGGCCTCCCGGGAGGGCAATTCTTACATGGGAAATAGGTTTCTGGCACTCAATCCGGTACTGGTTTATCAAAACATTGGGTGGATAAGACAATATCCACATTACTTCACAGGGAAGCATTTTAACAGCAAGGTCTGTAGAGTACTGTCATCTCAATACTCACATACCCAGATACAGCTGGATCTGGAGACTTCCATCAACAAACATTCTCAGCTCTGGTGTTTATAAATGTTCTGCTGTATTTCATTATCTAATGGTCTTTGTAATAACTTGCCATAATCTCAAAGGTATAAAAAGTAGTTGTCTAATCTGCCTCTGTAGAAACACATGGAGAAGACTCTCAAATAGGCTGGGCAGGCAATACACATAGCTCGACTCTGTACCACTTAATATATATTTACCAGTAGATCCAATTGAGTATTTTATATCTCTGTATATACCTATCTAGATCTGTACCTGTATCTATATCTTTTTTTCCCTAAAGATTTTTATTTATTTATTTATTTATTTATTTATTTATTTGAGAGAGAGAATGAGTGGGAGGGAGAGAGAATTTTAAGCAGACTCCATGCTGAGCATGGAGCGGGGTTCCATCCCGTGACCGCGAGATCATGACCTGAGATGAAACCAAGAGTCGGACGCTTAACTGACTGAGCGACCCAGGCGCCCCTATACCTATATTTTCTATACCAGAGGCTGATAATATATTCACGTTGTTTTGGAAAAAAGAATGTTTATATTAGACCTATTATTTAATAGAAAAAAAATAACTAAGCCTGAAACTGACATAAGTAAATTTAGGACAAATTCTTTGTTGTACCCAGTACCATTTCCATTTTCTTGCACTGAAAGGGAGGCTTCGAAAAGTGGATCTCATGGGACCATAAAAGAAGTCATTCTGAGGCGAATTATTATGAAGATAGATTGAATCCCTCCCTTCATAATTTTTTTTTCTTTATCTTTTTTTTTTTTTTTTTGTTTGCAGATTATCCTGATAAAAGTGATTTGACTACATGGACACTGAGCACTTTTCTTTATCTTTTAATTAAAGAACTGAACTTATGATTTTTAAAAGTAAAGAATCACAAGTTCTAGGATAATTTATCATTATCACTTAAGAAAATATGTTCTAAAGTCAATTGTATTGTTGTACAAAAGCTGTGACATGCATTCTGATACACATTTAAGCATTGATGCCAATTAAAATTTTTTAACAATGAAAGCAACACAAACTCAATTATAGCCTTCCAACCCACTCACCACTAACATTTGGTTCCCTCTTTCCTTTAAAATTTAGGTAAAAGACTAACATTAAACATGCTGATTTCATCTACGCTGGCTCTGTATATTTGGACATGAGACATGAGAAGAAGACGACATGTACACTGGCCTTCAGATTAAAAAAGCAAGCTTTTTTTTTTTTTCTCGTAAGAAGTAAATATGGACTATCCTGATTACCACAGAAGAGATTTTACATCAGCACTAGCTGACTTCCTTTAGTTTGGCAGTGGAATTTAAAATACGATAACAGAAACAATTTATGATGAAGCTCCATGGCTATTTCTACATAATTGTGGTTATTGGAATTTAACCCTCGCTCCTCCCCTGCAAAAATTCTACAACTTGTACCTCCCTCATAGAAAGAGCTCTGGAACAGCAGCTGAGGCCTGGGTTCTACCCTGGTTTCGACAATGCCTCACAGGGTGAGACTCAGAGGGCATGGGCTCCTGGGCTCTTCTTCCTTACCTCTGAAATGAATTTTAAGGAGAAAACCTATGATTCCTCTCTGCTTTAACGTTTAATATCCAATGAAATAAATTAGTATGCATTACATACGTCTGAAATAGACGAATTCTCTCAGATGAGAGAACAATGTTGTCAAGGAGGATCTTATATTGAAAGCTAACGTGGCCCTACTGCTATTGGGACCCTACCCATAGAAGTGAAGTTGGAACAGCTCGTTCCCTCAACCCTCCCTTTTCCCATTCGGTATCACTCTTCCATGGACTCCCCCATTACCTATAAGTCTAAATCCTACCCTTGGGACCTTCCCTGAGCCCAAGCAGTCTCTGGCTAATATGAAAAAAGCCCTTTCCTTTTCCTCTTGGGCACATAGCTCAACTCCATTTCCCGGCCCTCTGTACAGATCGCTACAGCCTTGTGACCAAATTCTGGCCGGTGGGATGTCAGCAGACATGACGCGAGCTGCTCCTGCCCTGGCCCAAAAGACATTCTTTGCAATTAATTTCTCTTTCTCTTTAGCAGTTTTCTGACTGGAAGTCACACCCAAGGTGACCCTGGAAGCTGTGTGCTGAAGATGAGAGAACCTCTGCCAACCTGAATCCTTGGCCAGTCTTTACATGAGCAAAAGAGAAACTTCTATTAAATTAAGCCACTAAGATTTGGAGGTTTATGTCTTATAAAAACCAATGTTACCTTAACTAAGAACTCCCCTAAGCCAGAGATTGGCTCTCTCTCCAAGACACTTTATGTTTCTTTGACCATGTTTTCACCATGTAGTGAATTCTTTACTGGTGTGTAACATCTTCGAGGACAGTGCATGTTTTATTCACTTTCTCATCCTCCACATAACTCTAGTTGAAAAAACAAATAGAACATAACTGTTTTGGAAATTATAGATGGTGGAAAAAAAAATTCTAGCTTTTTGTCTTCTCCTATTTAGGTAGAAGGTAGGGATGATGGGTTTTTCTGGCATAGAAATGTTATTATGACATCCATAACCTCTTAATATATTTTGTGGTCTACCTTCCTAAGAACTGTGCTCCCCAAATAAAGTGCACATTAAATATTTTGAAAAGTTAAAACAATACCAAAGGGAGAGATAAGTGAAGAGATAAACAGAGAAATACAGAAATAAGGGATTAAAAAAAATGTCGTAAGTTCTACGGGGCTTCTACCACCACTACCACTAATGAAATTATCACTATAAACTATTATCTCAAATAAAGCACTACATTTTTGGTACCTTATTCTCAGTGTTAGTTTTAACTTCTTTTGAGCCAAATTCCTTAGACATTTTCTGTTTTATTTTTAGTTGGCCTCACCACAGCCCCTCCCTGCAACACCTCACCCTTGGTTTCCTCAAGGAAAACTGGCCTCGTTTTCCCACTCTCTGTCACTGACAGTCCTCTCTTACCTTTTCTTTGGCTCTACTTTCTTGTCCACTCCTTGAGTACTGGAATTTCCTTGTATTCTGCACTGGGTTTTCTCCTCACAACTTCTAGAATCATATCACCCAGTCTTATATGACTTCACCTACCACTTCCTGACAAGTAACTCCTGAATCTTTACCTCCAGCCCAGCACTTTCTCTGGAGCCCCAGATCTCTATTGTCTATGGTCCCTGGATATTTTGAGAAAACCTAAACATCTTGCAGCAACCTTAAACACAAGTCCCAAATCAAAAGCAATACTTGCCTTTCTTGGCAAACCTCTTCTTTTTCCTCCCATGTTACCTCTCTTGGCAGATGACATGAAGTTAGACACTTTAAACTTTCCTTATCCTCCTTTTCTGTCCCTTATCTAAATTAGCTAATTAAGTTCTAAATCCTAACAAGCGTCTTTATGGTTCTTTTGAGACTTATAGCAGGGTTTGAAGACTGGAGAGTTGAAGGCCAATTAAATATAGGACTTCTTTTACCACAATGTCAGAGACTTACTACATATTTCTTCACACAAACATGTAAAAAAGGCAAGAAGTATGGAATGACAAAAAGTAGATTTTCCTACCCTTCCATCACACCTGAGTTACATTATAAACCAGCAGAGAATCATGAGAGTGAACATTCTCACATTCCATTTCTCAAAGTTGGGACTGCTTTAAAACAAAATTGAATCAACGAAAGGAAGGATTTTTGCAGAGGTGACAGGAGCTTTGCTCATCGCCATTCCTTCAGTAACCTTTGCAAAAAAGATTTGAAGGAATGTCTCTAATGGCTAAACCTATAGAACTTTTAGGTCCATGGTTTTCATTCATTCCTGGATCTAACTATAAAGGCTCGCATTTATTTTAAGTGTTACCTTTTCCATTGACATTCAAATGAGATTTCCCTTCATCTAATCAGTTGCTTTGATTTCTTGGTCCTAAAATTCATTCTTCAATGTTTTCCACAATTCTTCAACATTAGTAATAACTTCCTATAGCAACTGCGGTCCTTTTTCTTTCCCTGGTGATATATTTATCATCTATTACACAAACCTCCTCTTTGCTTCCTCCCTTTGTACCACCAGCTCTAACATCTTAAATTTTCATTTGACATACTGCTTACCTAAATTATTTCATGTGTGTTCCCATCCATGGAAATTCATTTTTGTGTGACATAAATCCCTACCCTATTCTATTTCACAGTAATAAAACTTTATACTGAATTGCCAAAGAGATAGGTAACCAAGCACGCAGTTTAAATTAAGTGCAAGATACACATGTTTGAATATTCTGCTCTCTAAGATGTGTAGAGACAGGTCCTGTTTGTGTCTGAGCATTCTGTCATCTGACTCAAACTGTTGGAGTTAAATCATGTAAAAACAGTTTTCTTACTTTGATTCAAAAGTAACTTCTGCTATGGAAAAAAAAGCACAGTGAGGAAATAATATGTGTATTAAAAAATCTCTTCTAAATAACGATTATAGTTGGATTCAGTCTATGAAAGATGCTCCATGACTTGAGCACATGCCAGTGAGATTAAAACTCTTCCAGGGTTGGCATTCTCATTGATTGTTGTCCTTCAGTACCTTTAATGGTTTCTAGTCCTTGTCCATGCTAACCTTTCCTAGTTGTTGTAGCCATGGTAAATATCCTATTTATTGGATTTTATTAGCATTTCAAATTTTGACATTTGGAAAAGCACAATCCTCCTTCTTTTTCATCCTGTCATTTTTAATGTATAAGTGTCCAGGATTTTTCCACTTTTAAGTTTCTCTTTTCTAGCTTCAGAAGATTATAATTTTGGCAAGTCAGAATCTGTGGTCCGAACATTTCAATTCCATACAACAAATTTCAGTCAGAGGCATTATTCATGTGATTTAAGCATCAACGTTTACTTCTGCCACCATTATTTGGCATTTTTGGAGAAATAAGTTTTGGTTGAATCACCTACTGAATTATGTTGAATTCTCCACCATTTTTGGTGATATGATAGTTATAATGCTAGACATTCACATAGCACTGTAAAGTTTTCAAAGTGCTGCCACAGACATAGTTCTGATTTGACTCTCAGTATACATTGTGGCACAAGCAATCAGACAGTACACCCATTTTATAGATAAAGAAACACAGGAACAGAGATTATTCTGGAGCATGCATGGTAAGCAGCCAAAGCCAGAACGAACTCCTATTCCAGCGTTCTTTCTTCTACATCATATTAATATTGTTTACTTATTCTTGCTTTTCAAATATCCACCATCAGGCCCTCATTCCTGTCATATCTATTTGATCTCTTTCTAGATTGTATCCACCCTTCTGGTTCACACAGCCCTCACCAGAGCTACTCAAGGACAATGTTTCATCCACGTTCGTACCTCGAAGCCTCTGGTGAGATGCTGCTACGTGTTTGCCCAGGGACTCTGAGCTATAAGTGTTCATCTTCTCTTAGTTGTAAACTGTTCTTGACCCACACTTTTTAAGAATATGTTATAAATGTTTGTATATTATTTGAGAGGAAGGCATTTCATCCATGTCACAAGTAGAAGAATGGAAAATCAGGAGGGTGAACAGTTTATTTGAGAGTATCCAGTGAGTCAGTGACAAAGACCTGAAGAAGAAAAAAAAAACCAAGCCAGGGATCCTCATGCGCAGGCTGCCTCTGTGCCACACAGAGGTACTGGGACTCAGCAGCCTGTGCGGGCTGTGGGAGAAGCATGGACAGCGCTGCCACATCCCTTGTGCAGGCTACAATTATTTAAAAGAACTGTGGCAAACTGGACATTTTGTTCCCTTCTAATTTATCTGTGTTCCTGTAGCCATGTCTCCACTTCTAAACACTAATCACTTCTCTAGGTGAGCTTAAGTACCTAATTATTAAGAGCCCTCCAAATTTCTAGTGCCATCTTCAATACAGTTAGTGCCCTTTCTGTCCCATTTGCCCCCTGTGCTTGGTACTGAATCAGAACAGCAAATATCCCTAATGAGGAATCATGATACAGGATTAAATTTACAAATTAAGCAATTCCTTTAGTTTTTTTTATGTCAGTTCCTTTCATCTTGGAATCCCCACCCTCCATTTGCTTAAAATACATCCCACTGTGAAACTAAAAAAAAAAACCAATGCTGTTATGACAATTCAAAGAGAAATACTGAAACCTAGAAGAGACTCTTGTCACCTGTAAGCTCTGGCATATAGCATCAGATAACCTAGGCTCCCAGGGAATGGTAGGACAATACATTAGCAGATTTAACATTAATCTCCAGAATCCCAGATTTATTTCCTGTCCAGGTTAAGTGCTCTTTTGATTATTATAGCAAAAAATAATACAAAAAATCGATTATAACCATTAATGGAGGCTTAAAATATTAACTTCCATAGCTTTAACCCAATATCTATAATTAAATGCAAAAAAGCTAAGTTAATGCAATGTTAAGGTTGAGCTTCTAATTGCACAAAAGTCATGAAATTTAAAATTAAGGTTTCTAGTGCCACTCTCTGTCAGTTCTACAACATTCCTCACATGATTTTTTACAATATATGTTTCACTTAAATGTGTCAGTGATGGAGTTCCTTGGAAAGAATATAAAACACAATAGATTAGGATTGAATTTGTGGATGTCTGCTTAGAGTTTTATGTAACCAACAACACCGGGGAAGTGCAATTATTTTTAAATTATTTTAAATATGATGCCCCATTTGAGTGATTACCATACTCCTGTTTAGGAATGTACCCATTTCCCCTATAAATCCCTTAACCTTCCCTTCTGATTATAAACTAGCCATCCCTGGGAGGTGTTTGTTTAAAAAACAACCAAGCAACCTGTGGGCTGTGATAGTACATGTGGGCCCAGTTCCTTCAACACAGGACAAAAGGTATTCATGGTATTCATGGTATTCATGGCGGACTATTACTTAAGAAGAATAAGTAACTCAGACTCCTCAGGTTTAGGGTTACATCTAATAGAATAAGCAAAGGCTCTAGAGATAGGTAGATAGGGATTCAAATCCTTTTAATGCTACTTACCAGCCCAGGTGACTTTGAGCAAATTACTTGCCAGCCAAGGTGACTTCGAGCAAATTACTTGCCAGCCAAGGTGACTTTGAGCAAGTTACAAGAGTAATCATACCCATTTTGTAGGGTAATTATGAAGATGAAATGAAGTAATATATGTGAGACAGGCTTTGCAAAGCTCTCTCGGAGTTTATAGCACCATACCAACTATTACCATCAAAGAATGAATAACCATAATTTAACTATCATGTAGCTATCCATAGGGTAATTCTGAAACACAAAACAATGATCATCGGAAATTCATTTTATTAAAAGGTACGTAGAATTTTTTTCATCATAGTTTCCTAAGGTTAGGTATGTGTCTATGGCTCATTACCGAGTGTCCAGATATGTTCACTACATCATGTGTTGAGGTCCATCAGCTACTTCCGAAGGCAGGTGAGTGAAATGAATTCTTGAATATTGGGCTGCCATGCCCAACATTTTCTTCAAATTTTATGAAACATTTGTGTCTAAACAGAGAATATGCTGGGGAAATTCTAGTCCAACATGCAATTTCGACAGAAAGTTATAAATCATAAATATAAGGGCTTAAAGCTAAAGTGCCACCTCAACCAAAACAATAATAAAAACTCTTAAGTGCATTCTGGCAGGAATAAACACAAGCAGCAAAGCCTGTTGTGGACGGTGCAGAGCCCAGGAAGGTAACCAAGTGAGTAAACAGCTAAGGCAGGATTATCCTCATTTGGGAGGAATCCATTCCAGACAGGAATTAAAGGGGAGGGGGTTCCGGAGGGAGAATGGAGGTTGGGGGGGAAGGGCTTTTGCATCTGAAAGCAGCTAAATTATCCTGTGGAATGAAAAGGAAATTTGTTTTTCCCTGTCAACAGTAATCTTGTTTGAGGTCTAGCAGACTGGTACACAAAAGATACATGTGTTCCACCTACTTGGTTTTTCTCCTTTGGCAGTGAGGTACACAGGCAGGGTTCAGGTGAATTAGACCCACTCAGAATAACACAGCCAAATTCCCTTCCAAACGTATAAATACTGATTCCTCAATAGCTTTATTCAATAGACAGATAACTTATTGCATCGTTCCTGGCACATTCACAGACAGGATTTGCTCCTGGGAGTACTACAATGCAAAAAAAAGGATGGGGGAGGGTTAAGTGAAAGGCAGAGATATCAATACTGAAACCATGAATCACAACTGGTAACAATGACTGAAACCAAAAAATCTCATACATACAATACCCAGAAAAACATAAGTAATCAATAATTTCTGAGTCCTATTGGCTTTTCCTATCTTAAATAAATGGTACAGAGGAGATTTTGAACAGAGGAACAAGGGGAAGAATTGGATCGGTGAGGTCAGCATCACGTATCATCTCTTGACTATCATGATAATGGACCAAGTTGCCTACTTTCTTGGCACTTCATTTTCTAAACAGCAAGTAGTGAATTCACTATAAAACCTTTAGGTGGATATAAATTCTATTAGAAAATGGGCTGTTTCCAGAATAAGCCAAGGACTATAGCTGTCTACACCCAAAGATTTATATTTCCCAAGCTTTTTAACAACATCAGCGTATATTTATAATCATACAGTTTACACTTTTAAGACCAAGAAAAAAGGTAAGGTTTCAATGGTCATAAAAACAGAAATTGAAAGTAACAACTATTTTCTAAGAAAGGAAAGAGTTCTCTTTTTATAATAGCTTAACTCAAAAGTCTTTTGAAGTCTTTTTCTTTAAAGATTTTCATTCAAAATTTACCATTGAGAGCAAGCATGAAAAGTCTCAGAAAATAGATAAATATTGTTAATTTAAACACTTCCCTTCTCACTCTAGGAAACCTTACAAAACTAAATGACAAACAAATTAGAAGTGATTCATTCATTCGTTAATTCAGCAACTATTTATTGAGCACCTGCTATGTCTGGCACCAGGCAAGGCAGTGAAAAAGAAGGTCCGGGTTTCCGCTCTCACAGATAGTGTATGACACAATCTCCTACCATCACTGAGGAAAGACTAGCCATAGTTAGGCTTATTGAGTTTGGTCATAGAGATAAATAAAGTTCAAAACAGGAGCATTTACGTTTCATCTCATTAAAGAATTTTTGAAGTAATAGTTTACTTATATCATTTTAAGTGTTTGTTCACATATTATCTTCTTGCTAATATTCTGAGCATTGACAAAGAGCCATTTTTGAAATAATGAAAGCAAATCAAAAAAAAAAAACAATGATTTTTGGGGAAGAAATCTACTTTATAAAAAAGGCACATTACCTAAGGCCAATAAAATTACATGATGTGCTTTTTTTTAAATTATTATGTTATGTTAATCACCATACATTACATCATTAGTTTTTGATGTAGTGTTCCATGATTGCGTATAACAGCCAGTGCTCCATTCAGTACGTGCCCTCTTTAATACCCATCACCATCTCCCACCCCCCTCCCCTCTAGAACCCTCAGTTTGTTTCTCAGAGTCCATAACATGATGTGCTCTTAAAAACTAGATTTTCAAATGTATAGGGTATCTTTCAGCTATGTTAAAAATTCTGTGACTCATTCATTCAATCTGTATTTACTTAGTATCTAGAACATGGGAGATAGTATCTCTAGAAGCTAATTTTTTCCAACCATAAATTTAGAAGAATGACTACCTATTTCATGTGGCTATAATGAAGAAATCCTATCAGAAAACTAAAATGAAATGACTCATGACTTTGATGCATATATTAAAATACAAGAATTCTGCTCATACCTGTTCTTTCTCCTTGGGATGGCATTATCCATAAGTGTCACTGGATATGGAGGGAAAACCTACTTTGGATATTTATACTCCTGGCTAGGTTAGTAAAAAAGGAATAGGAATTCCGTTGTTACTAGATGGTCTGGATGCCACAGAAGAACAACTTATGGCCTTCTGTATATAACCAAAAAGGGCTGTTAGGATCTTTAAAGTATTCAGAATAGAAGCCACTTATAAAGCTCTTTTCAGGGT
This sequence comes from Phoca vitulina, assembly GCF_004348235.1. Taxonomy (NCBI): domain Eukaryota; kingdom Metazoa; phylum Chordata; class Mammalia; order Carnivora; family Phocidae; genus Phoca; species Phoca vitulina. Next base: position 37,292,059 of record NW_022589711.1, read on the forward strand.
AATTTGGAAATTGTCCTCAGGACTTTTAGTCTCCTACATAAACTACAATTTGTATACCACTTTATAGCTTGTAAAATGCTTTCATGTTCATTGTGTTGTTAGCTGGAAGGCAGCAGTGTGGGGATTCAGAGCACTGGCATTGGCACCAGAGAGATGAGGGTATTTATCAAAGACACTTGCATACTTGTATACCATGTGTAAGCCACTTGACCACATTAAGCCTTGATTTTCTTATTTATAAGTTGGGGACAATAATACCTACCTTCCAGTGAAGTAGAGGTTAGATATGGTACAAAGTGTTATTATCACTGATAATCCATAGCATGGACACCAAGGGTTTCTCAATAGTCTGCTTTTCTTCATCAGGTTGGAGGAAGGTGGTCTTTGTCATTACTTAAGAATAATCCAAGCCTCTAGTTAAGGTAATGGTCTCTTCAAATCTTAGATCTGAACCATCTTCCTAAAATGGTTCTTTAACTCATGGTCAAAAAGGCCTTTTCATATACTCTCAGAAAGACAGTTTTTCTTTGGGAGCAAGATATAAAATTTAATTCTAGTTCTCCTTTAACCCTAAAACTATGTTCCCTGAAGCAACCTATGCACTGCCATCAGCTTTTATTAGGCGGGCTAAAATAGAGTCAGAAGGAGATTTCCTTACATAGCAGTTGTCCCCATGGGACCTCCGGGGAGTCTGTTAAAATTTTCTAAGGAAGAATGTTTGAGATCCGTAATATTGATGGTCTCTCTCCTTTCCTGATTCATTGATAAATTTCAAGCATTGGGCTGGCACTCCGAGAGCAAACTAGTCCATTTCGCTCAGTGTAAAGTGGTGGGTGTGGCTGTTTTGGGAGCCAGTCAGTCTCTGGCAGCTGACTGAGTCACACTAGTGCTTTGTTGCCCACTTACATCTTCAGAGAGCAGCTTGGGTGGGGATGCTCCTCAGATGTGCTATTTAAGGAGAAACGCATTTGAATAGGATCACAACGTTTGCCAAGCTTCCTCTACCAAATAGTGAACCTGCCCCACTGCCTCTGAGAACTATTGCTTGTCCAGGAAACATAGGACCTTTGACGTTCTTCACAGAGTAGAACACATTCAAGGCCTTCCAACTCAACACCCTGCCTAACAGTCCTGTTCCTCAAATGTTCTTAAGCTCCTGGTCTGGACCAATAGGTTATGGATATACTGCAACATACAACTATTTTTAATCACAACTGAAGAATCCAAATGTTTCATTGAGATCTAACGGTCACATATTTCATTAAGAAGTCAGTAGCAAACATTTACTGAAGAAGTTTTTTTTATGTAGAGTTCTGTATCATACTTAAGAAAATGCTTTCTACTCCCTTAAGAGGCTTATAATCTTGCTGGGAATGAGGAAATAACATAATCTATACAGGCAAAACTGCTTAACACTTCCAGAGCAACACAAAAGTGAGTGCGCACAGAATATATTAAGTCTTTAGGGTAATCAATAGGATAAAAAAATGTGGGAGTGGTGGATATACGTTTTCTGAAGTGAGAGAGAAGAACCTCATATAGTGGAGAGAAAGCATAAACAAGGACAGGGAAGTGGGAAAGGGTGAGTCCCCCAACTTGGCTAAAGCATGGTAATGAGGAACAGAAGCGTCACTGCAGGTGCATGGAGCTATAAGTGGGACTGACGCATCTGGCTCACAAAGATTGCCAAGATGTCCAACTGAAGCCCTTGTTCATTCTACTTTAGAGGAAGCAGAAGTTGATGAGGACCTTGGAGTTTGGGAAGAAAAAGAGGCCAAGGAGAATAACTCGTAATAAAGGAACTTTAGAGCCAGATGAGGAATTTGGATTTTAATTTATAGGTAGAATGATTATTAGGGTCAAGAAATGAGATGAGGAAAATGATGGTGGGAACAATTACTTTAGATGCTTAAAGATTTTATGAAAATATCCTTAAGTAAGGGTGGCCTATTTCTAAATTCAGAAAGGAGATAAGGGCTACCTTTTCCAAGGCCCACTGGGATGTACTGGAAATGAAAAGAAAGAGGCCAATCGAAGAGATATTGTTGAGGGACAACTGGCAGAATTTAGTGATGGACTGAATGGGAAGTGAGGGGCAAGAGAAGAGACTTTTAAAATGATCCTAGTGCTAGGGCCTAAGGAAAGGAAAGTTACATGGACAGTAACTGTGAAAGAAAATGGATAAATGGATGGCTGGAGTGGAAGATGCTTTGGGCAGTGATGGGACACGTGTGTGTGTGTGTGTGTGTGTGTGTGTGTAAACTACAGACATGCAGGTCAGATTTAGGGGTAATGCCTCCTTTTCCCTAATGTTATGTAACAGCTTACAACTTTCATCAAATTACCTAATTCTTTATTAAACAAGTATTTATTAAGTGCCTATACTATATGTAAGGTTTACAAGAAGATGATGCTTAAGGCTTACAGTAAGGAGATATAAAAGTTCCACCATTAAATGGAAAATGATTTAAACCTTATTGCAACATTATTTAAAGGGTGCATTTTCATTTTTTATACTATTTTCTATTGTTTGTAATTTTTTTTAAGATTATTTATTTATTTATTTATTTGACAGAGAGAGAGAGTGTGAGCACAAGCAGGGGGAGTGGTAGGCAGAGGGAGAAGCAGACAGAAGCAGGCTCCCCGCTGAGCAGAGAACCTGATGTGGGACTGATCCCAGGACTCTGGGATCATGACCTGAGCCAAAGGCAGACGCTTAACCAACTGAGCCACCCAGGCGTCCCTATTGTTTGTAATTCTTACGCCAAAGACATATTAGTGCTTTCATCAATGATAGATGTGCCATCTCAGGACAATTTATAATCAAGTAGTTTTTCTTAGGGTACTTAGAGATCTTCTTTTTTCTCAAATAGCACTTATACATTTACATGAAACCAGTGAATAAGGTGTCTTTACAGCAGGTTTAAATTTATATGCAGATCAGTCCTGATCAAAAACCATGTGGTTACCTGGAAGGGATACATGTGTATGTGCATATTCTATGCCTCACTCAGATTTTGGGCTTATTGCCATGGAATCAGAACTACTGTCGATTATATTGTGGATTCCTGCTTGTTTGGGGGTGAGAGGCAAAAGGAAAATTCATGCTTATTTTGCACAAAGCACTGTGCAGGAATCCAATGGCTGTAGCTTCTGTTCATCCTTTATTCAGGTACGATGAAAACTTGTGGGAAGTCTACTTGCAGTACTGATCTCTTATATCATCTCACTTTTCTCATGCAACTGATATCTAAGGAACTAGAGAGGTCCAGGAGATCAGTTAGTTTCAAAATTCAGTTCATCTACAAGTGCACCAAGAGGAAACCAAGTTTTAAAAACATGGATGGATTATTTCTTAAACAATAACATAAAGCAAAAGAAGCACAGAAAATGTTTGCAGGAATCTCATTTCTTCATAATTATTAAGACCTGAAACCTACTTTGAAGAAAATCAGTCATGGATAAGAAGAGCACTTCTTCACAGCAGTTAAAGGAAAAAGTACCCAAAGAAATAAATAAACATATGAAAGCTGCTTAATATACCAAGGCATTATTATATTTATTTCTGACTTTTGGCTACTGAGAAAACACAATGGATGACGATTCTATAGCTAGTCTATATAATGGCAGATGTTCCTCTTATTTGGAGAAACAAAATCCCTTTAAGAATTTTCACTAAATATCTATCCAACCAAAGAGAATTTTGTGTTCATTTTAGAGAGTCTTGTTCACCAGTCCTTGTAACTACAAATAATATCTTTTCTTAAGCAGGCCACGTTGTGTGTTAGTGTGTTAAATACTTTCTTTAAGATAGATTTAGTGTTAATTTTGTAGTGTATGACCTAGTAGAGTGGGACAATTATATACAACAATTCTTCTATCAGTCCTATATTTCTACCTACTTTACTAGAATATTACCAAATTAATGGCAAAATCCTGTTGAATGTTCAATGTATTTCCTCACTGCTGAGTTTTTTCACCATGGTAGTATTACTAGTACCATGATGGCTCCTCATATCTTAAATCCATGCAGTACAATCCAGCATCATTTTCTTTTTGTAAACATAAATTTGGCTTTCACACAGCAATTTCCACCAAAGTATAAAAGTGCTAATGATGCCCGATTTAGGACATAAACAATTTACTGCTGTCCTCCTTTGAGCCTTCTCTTTTTTTTCATTTCTCTAATCATCATACTAAGAATATTCTTTCCTAGAAAGCTGTGGGCAGGGTTGATTCCATAATGAGTTACAAGTTGATTATTTTTAATTTTTATTTTATTTTTCACTGATGCTGATATTAGACTTTGGTGAACCTATAAGTTAAGCAGTGCACCTCAAACCTGACATTTTTCTTGTTTCAGTGACAGACCCCAACCTCTCCATTTCTACTATTTTGCTTTTATCACTGTGCTTCCTCAATTTTCCCTCCATAAAATATTCTTTTTACTTCTATATAACTATATCTTCTTTAATTATTTTTCCCTCACTTATCACATTCAATCTTATTTTTCTTATGCAATTAAAATATTTCCTGGGTACATTTTGGTTCAGTGGTTAGTTGTATTTACATCACTATTTCATGGTTTGGTTGATGACTGGCATAGAACATATACATTTATCAAACTGATTCACATTCACTGTAAATGGATTGAAATCAAATTGCAAGTCAATTTTTCTATAGCTTTGTGTACGCATGATACCAGACAAGTCTGCCATTCAACTCTACTTCCTCTTCATTTATGGAGGAAGCCTTGAAGATAACAAGTATGTTGTTTTAGCTTTCTAGTTTTTCTTCTTTCTTTCTTTCTTTTTCTTTCTTTCTTCCTTTCTTGTTGTCTTTAAGGATTTTCATTCATCCTTTAGGGAGAAAATTATAATTTCTTATTTTCTGATCCCCTTCTTAATCTCTTAATTTTCTTCCAGTTTGTGTATTTGTTATCCTTTTTAAGAGTCATAATTTATGAGTTATCTTTTGGACATACGGAGTCTTAAGATGACTTTTTAAAAGAGGGTCTGGAGTAAAAGATGCCTGAACATCTGAAACAAAGGGAGCTTGTAGACTCATAAGGATTAAAAATTATTTTTATTGTCTAATTTTGAATTTAAAGATGTTTTTATTTATCAAGTCTGTCTTATAAGTAGTATGGGAAATTCTCAAGAAAAATTTCTGTTTCCACTGAAAGAGATTCAATTTGAGTTATAATATTTATTGAGAATCCCCTCTAAGACTTTATACCAACAAACTGAGGGTTCTAGAGGGGAGGGGGGTGGGGGGATGGGTTAGCCTGGTGATAGGTATTAAAGAGGGCACATACTGAATGGAGCACTGGGTGTTATACACAAACAATGAATCATGGAACACTACATCAAAAACTAATGATGTAATGTATGCTGATTAACATAATAAAAAAAAGACTTTATGCCAAGTAAAGTTATTTCACTTGAGGAATCATATTTCGCAGAGGGATGAGACAAATTACAGATGATGATACAAATTAAGTATTAAGTTTCATAAGAGAAAATTTCACCAAAATTTTGTTGGGGGTCATTTGTAGGAAGAATGACTTTTGCTAAAGAGAGAGGTGAAGAGAAATAGGTAGAAAGGCTTCATAAAAGGAATGGCATTTGAGATGGGTCTGAAGGATAGATAACATTTGACAGAGAAATGAAGATAGGGGTGTATACAAACAACCAAGTAAAGAGTGTTAGATCAAAAGTGGGCTATTCAGAAAAAAAAATGCTCTTCTATGGAAACCAGAGATAATATTTTGGATTTTATTCCTACAAATTATTCTAAGCAAAGTTGCCACTCATCCCATGGTATTCAATGTAAAATATTCTTCCAGCCTATAACAGCATTACTTTTGAAGTCAGAAAGTATGTAAGTAGACGTAACAATGTGACTAGACAAACCCTGATTGTGCCCAGATGCTTTTGTAAACTTTTCAATATGGTCTTCAAGGAAATACAGCTCATAGAACTTTTATTGTTTTAGAACACTTTTAATTCTATAAATAAATGGAAACTCATCTGCAGCTAAAAACATGGGCATTCTAGATACCTGGGTATCTATTTACTATTACAACTTAACCATATCTCCTTATTATTTTGTCTGTAGCTAAAGTTCTCTGGGGAATGGACATCAAGGGTTATCAAATCTAATCCAAAAAGATCATGAAGTCAAGGACAGTGGTACCTTTTTAAAGTTTTACTTGACTTCTCCTGGTTTTTTATTTCTTTTAGTCATTCACTAATCAATTCTACATTAGAACCATTGAAATAATAGAAAAGTTACAGAGACTCAAGTAAATATTCCTATGGCCAGTTTCCAAACAGCTCCAAATTAACGGAGGAAATGGTTAAAGTCAAAAGAGCTTTTTCTCTGACATGGATTTCTAAACAATATAATTATGGTTCACTCCATGGTTATGAGCTTTAGGAGCTCCCACAAAAAGGTCTTTGCTGTAGATCTGGCCACTGGCTGCCCTACCAGACAATTTGATCCATGTTTGTAGTTGTTTTAAAACACATACATGTGTGTGTGTACACACACACACATACACTCTCACATATAATCTTCTTGTGTTTGGTAGACTAAGATAAAGCTAGGCACAAAGGTCAGGTATTCCAATATGGTCTCTCTCTATTTGCTCTCAAGGCAGAAGCTGAGAAGTTTGATACATGTGAACATGGTACATATTACTTTGTATTAGATTTTTGTCAGAATTACTGTTTTCAATAACACTGTTTAATATAAACACAGAAAATAAGCCCAAGTTGGACTACTGATATCGGGTCACTTAAAGATGTGTTCTCAAGGTAGCTTCAAAAATTTACCTTCTTCTCTCCAAATTATTTCATGGTTATATGGTATCTTGCCAATAAAACAACTGGGAATAATGCCTCATGTTCAATTGGGCATTTAGACTTGAGAAGCAATCCAGTTCCAGACTTTACCATAGGACTGCCAAAACAATTGGATATTAGTGACACATAAAAGACTTTAAGAGCTCCACCATGTTGTATTCTATATAGATGTATGATGTGGTATGCAAAGTGTTAGTCAACACTTTATGAGCACGGTAGCTCAAGTTTTATTAATTTCTGGCATGTACATTAAGCTATTTTGTAGGAAAAACATAGCAGATTAAAGCATAATTTAACTTTACTTTCCCCAAACATGTAACCTCTTCTCACCATCCTTCTTAAAGTACTTCTTTGATCTTTGGCAGATCAGTGAAAACAGAATTTTGTGTTTGATTATGTGTACATTTACTACAAATATACTGGGCTTCCTTTTTCTGACACTATTAGAAATGGATTCTAGCTTTCCTAACCCAACCTTACTATTAGGCTGGTCAAATTTATTTTTAAAACGAACACCATAAATTCACGGTATAACTTATCTGGTACATTCCTTCTACTTATAGTTTGAAAATGTGCTGTTCGGGACTGAAATGACTCAAGTGTAAAAAGATTTTATTTCAAGAGAAGCAAAGACTCCATCAGCAATTAACTTTGCCCTAATGGAATTAATACAGTGTACAAGTTCAAGAATGGGTAGATGAGAAGAGGAAGGGAGAATGAAACTTATTCACTCCCTTCCTAGGTTCTGCAAAATAGCTTCCTTATTCCCACAATGTGACATTTCTCTTCCTTATTTCTAGCACAAAGTCAATAGCCTTAAAGATCTTCTACATAGAGGTCTATGTCTTTGCCCCTTCATAAAAACATAAAGATGAGCTTGTGAGAAAAAGATGTCTCCTGCTAAACTGTAGTATCAGATTGAACAGTTACCAAGCACAATTTTGAGGAGGTAGTCATAGCTTCATACTACCTTTCTTTTTTTTTATTATGTTACGTTAGTCACCATACAGTTCATGCTACCATTCTATCCTTGTCTGTTTCACAGATTTGAGGATGGGGGTCACAGCTAGCTTATCCCTTTGGGTTAGAAAGCCTTTCCAGATGAGGTCATCATTTTCATTACTCTGTTTCTTTCTCTCTCACTAGAGTGTCTTTCTAGGGGCAACTGAAGACCTCTTCAGTGAAATATTGAAGGCAGGGGATGCCTGGAATGATTAAAAGAAACAAAGCTTTCCCATAGCACTTGTCCTTTTCTCTGTAAGGAGATGAGGTAATATATAATCTCCTTCCTATATTACTACCACAAGGGCAATTTGTGGGAGGAAGAGATGGATTTCTGGGAGTGAAATCCTACTGCATAGCCAAGGCTATTTTCAGAAGGGCTTATCTTCAATACCCTCATTTCAGAATTGGTCTCTTTGCTCAGAGCAGTACCTTGAGCAGCACTGAGAAACCCCCATCCTTAAGGTAAGAATGAAAGTCATTTCCTTGCTGTTGGAATAGCTGATGAAGTAAAAGGAAGATTTGAAAAAAACCAAGAGATTCTGCTAATAAAAGGTGATGCATATGAATAAATGTCAAATCTTTCCGCTATTTCTCACGTGGTTTGTGTGTGACACCTCTATTTGATCTTTTGCTCTACAGTTCCCACCACCTGACCACCCACACATGTAACCTGGACAGACAGCTAGTTTGCTTACATATGAATTACATAGCCTCAAGTTCCAGTAGACCTCTGCATCTTTTTAATACCCCCATACTGCTTCAAGTAGGAACAGTTAAAGAGAACCTTACTGTAGGACATGGAATTCGCACTTGCCAAAGAAATCACTGCACGTGTAAATTAGAAACTAATCATCACTTCCTCTCTGGATACAGTGGCAGCTTTGCCTCAGAGTTTATGTTGAAATATACATTTTTATGAAATATTTCTCACTGTAGTCAGCATCAATTTAGGAGTATCAAACACTGAGTCCTAGTTCTAGCATACCAGAAAACCAGAGAGGGAACAACTGAAAAAAGGGAATTGACAAAGGCCTGGACTTTTCTTACACTTTAAGAAGCTAATTGTATTTGTAAATGCCTGGTTAAACAACCTGACAATTGTCAGTGACAACTGTCACTGCCAGCTATTCCTGGGTTTCTTCATCATATATTTTTCCCCAAAGTCTCTCATAGAACTGAAGGGCTTCCAGAGATGAAAATGAACTTGACAATCATGTTGCAACTCAAACAGATACTGATTCTTTTCATCACTTTTTAATTCATTGCAGATGGTGTAAATGGGATGTTTACTGGCTGGCAGGTAATGAGTCTTGTTGTAGATAATAGTGATGGACGGAATCTCATGCCTGTTGACAGCCTAGCATCTCAGCAGCTGTATGTGGCTATCACCCATTGCTTGGCAGCACATACAATATCGTGACAGGATGCAAAGTCAAGTCCTTTTCCCCCAATAGAAATGATGATTGGTACACCTGAATCTCACTGGGTCACATACGAGTTGCTCTGATTTCATCCTCACTGTCCACATGGGTAGACAGTCTAAGATGTGATCTAATGTCTACTGCTCTAAAAGGAAAATGTAATCTGTTTAAACATCCAAACACTCCTCTTCCCAGGTACCGCCATTCATCACAACTGTCAGTGCTTCTGTGGAAGAGTAATGACCCTCAGGCATGGGATAATGCTCCATAGGGGCCTTATGAATGCCACTGCCAAGCACAGAAATTGATCGGTTTTCAGTGGGGCTGGTATGTGCATCATGAAAGACCTGCACTTACTCACTAAATTACAAGTGGCTGTTTACCCCTCATACAATAAAGCCTGGGTTAGGGAGCCACAGACCCTGCTGATTTTAATTGTCCCAAACATGTGAGCACTAGATTTGGACCCGTCAGTGAGATAGATTTAAACAGCTTGAAACTGAAGTTAGATCAGAGTCATTCAAAAATACGCTGGAAGATAACACAGGTATTGTTGCCTTCCACTCCTTCTGCTTTTCCTTTTTTTATCCTCTCTCAATGGAAGGTAACAACATCCCACCATCCAATATAAACACAATTTTTTTTAAAGAACAGAATAAGCATGCCAGTGAGAAGTTAACTGTTTCCTTCCTGTGGGCTTTCCTCCACCTCTGGATTTGTTCACACATTGTTTCTACAAAGTAGGATAAAGATGAACAGTTATGTAATATGAACTCATGATTTCCAAAGTATCTCTCACAGGTCTGTTTCTTCATCTAACCTATGTTGACCTTTTTCTTTCAATCCTCCCTACCCTCCTAGTCTCAACTGCATTTACTACCAAATCTTGTTGGGAGATAGGCTATCTTGCACTCTATAGACTATTCGTACCTTGGTAAATGCTCTATCACTATGAAAGTTTTATCCGAAATATAGCTCTTCCTCAGCTCTCAGACATCCTTTTGAAAGCTGGATATTCTCTTGTGATCTCTCTTTTGATCCTATCTCCCTTAGTTCTAGTAGTAGCACTATATCTTCGGGGCTTTTAGATTCTAGAAAGGGTATTTTTCATATTTCTGTGATGTGATTTCCTAATATATTTTTGATTTCTAATTCCTGTCCCATCTTTTTTAACAACCTTGATAGTATTAAACACTTAATGACTACAGTTTAATTTTTAGTAAATAAATTTTGAAAATCCTTATTTTATTAGATCATAATATTTTTATGCTTTTCCTTTTTTAGGGGGTAAAATAGAGACAGCCAAAACTGAAGAGAAAATAAACGATATCCTTCAGGATGTAGCATCTATATTAACTCACAAAACATTAGTTGGTCTTGCCTGGGGAATTGTTTTCCAACCTGTATGAATGGAATGGCTCAACATAAATAAATGAAGGAAACCAAATCTTTTACTCACATTGATTCATTCCATTTTTAAGAAAATTTACTAAGCAATGAATCACCCTTATGAAATCATTACAGTTCAAAGAGCTTTTTCTACTTGGGAGATCTCTGTTCCCTTGGCAGTTCAGGGTTATGCCCAACTTAACCATACTTTGGGTGTTCACAAAATTCTGCTTATTAATATTTCTAATGATGGGATTCAGACACTTTCTTGAGAAGAGAAACTTACAATTAGAGAGATCTTAATAATTAATGAAATATACCAATGAGATAATGAAATTGGGAGCTCTCAGTATACTGCCAGGGATGAAGAAATCTTTTTGAGAATTAGGAATATGCTAGAAGACAATAAAAAAGATCAGATAGTGAACTGAGCAAAATGACCTTTGATGTAAAGCGTCAGCTAGAAATGTCAATCCAATTCAGGACTGGATTCAAAGGGACATTGTGTTGCTGAGCAGAGAGGTATTAAGTTACCTGATTATCTTCTCTGGAAGAATGCATTATGGTTTAGACACTTTTATTACCTGAAAGATGTAGACAAATCAGGGAAGATTAACAACCAGTTTTATTAGGAGGTAGCAGATGAGCTGGTGTGAATAGTACTGGTTGTTAAGAGTTCTGTATTCTCTTCTCAGCTTTGATATTCTCTCACATGGGAATAGTCATTCTCAAAATTTAGATAGGGTAATTTATATTCTGTTCCTCAGAGAAAGGGCAGTTTGGGAACTGGACGGAGGGAAAGGTTTAAAACAGCATAAAGACCTGAGGTGGCAAAAGGGCAGCAAATTCTATTAGAGGAATTCAGCTTTAATTATAACAACAACAACAAACAACAACAGTAATAACCATTTGTTAAGCCTTCACTTAACATAAGCTCCGTGCATCTTGTATTTGCAACAGGTCTTTCACATATAGTACCTAATTGTTTTTGGTCCATGGAATATGGCTATTCCATAATACTATACTATTATACTCATGTTTCCCTGGAAATATAATCTGCATTCTATTCATTCTAGAAACCCTGATTATGAAATTCAACATCACTTTCAGTTGGTTACCCTTCACTCTAGGGCAGTTTTCTCATCTCGTCACACTTAACCCCGAAGCTGTAACTTAAGAGTCTCACAGGAATGCCAGTTGGAAAAGGCTCCTGCCCCTTGCCTTCTGAGTGATTTTCTAGATATATTTTTATATACAGTTGCATATTTTACTAATTTGCATTATTTATGAATGTCATTGAGCAATGAATTATATAATTTTCTAGCTTATTAGTGAAAATAAGTTGTCCATAAACTAACACTACATCACTATTTTTATACAGGTCATTCATTATTCTTGGGTGTATTTATTTGGTTCACCATTTATTAAAGGATTTCAATTGGTTGACAAAGTATAATTGAACTAAACTTCTTTCAGGTAATGTTGATGACTCACTAAAGCCCCAATACATTGCACAAATATCTAATTCGACTGGGAAACTCCTATAAACAACAGAATTTCTTCCTTTTCTGATGTTCATTCAAGTTATATTACATTTGCCCCTAATCCCTGTGGATCTTCTCTGTGGACTACTTTCAGGGGTAGATGGCAGTGAGAAGGAGGACATTTAAATCTAATTTTTTTTTAAAGATTTTATTTATTTATTTACTTACTGACTTACTTATTTAGAGAGCACAAGCAGGCGGAGGGGCAGAGGGAGAGGATGAGAGAGAATTTCAAGCAGATTCCACACTGAGGATGGAGCCTGATGTGGGGCACAATCTCAGGACCCGGAGATCATGACCTGAGCTGAAATCAAGAGTCGGATGCTTAACAGACTGAGCCACCCAGATGCCCCTAAACCCATATTTAAAAGGGGCAGAAGAGAGTTCGGAAGACTTGTGATCTTAAGCTCGCCTCAGGAAAACAGAAGAAACAGACTTGTAATGAACCTTAGTGAAATGGGTCCAAACCCTCAATAACACCCTTATCTATTGAGATTCCTGGTTGCTGGGGACTTTCTCAGTTACCTTAACAATCCTCTCCCCACCAAATAACTGCTTCATTTGCCAATATCATTAGACTATGCTCAGATTTCTTTTTCCTCTTCCTCTCAGGAAGAACATTGTTAGGCCCAAACAATCCTTTAATAGACCGAAAACATTAAGAGATGCTATACTTAATAAATCAGTTTCTGCTCTCTAGGCTGCTCAATATGAGACATCTCAAATCTTCTACGAGGCAATATATTATGTGGCCATGAGACTACTTGCTATCTTCAGCTTTGGGCATCTTCTTAACTATTAGCTGGGTTTACTTCTCTTCTTGTTCCTCTATACTCCTTTCTCTATACAGCAATGACAATGATTTTTTTATATGTGAAATCAGACCCTTCCATATCAATCTCTGATGGCTGCCCATTGCAACTAGAATAAAATCTCAACCGTTCAGTATGAAGCCCGTATAATCTGGATCCTGACTCCTTTTCTGATCACCTCTCCAATATACTTCTCCTTATGCAGTGACTTTCTTTCATAATTCACATGCCTAGCTCATTTTAATCTCAGTCTTTATAGTTGCTATTCCACTCTACCTGAAATGCTTTTCCTCCAGATTTTCATGTGGCTGGTTTCTAACATTGTTCAAGTCTCAGCCATATGCCATCTCCTTACATGCTAGTTCTATTAGGTTATACTCTTGTTTTCTTCTTTTCACTCATTGGCATGTGTTAGTATGCTTACATATTTATTAACTATTTCCTCTAACTAGAATGTTCCATGAGGAAAAAGGACCTTGTGAGTCCTGCTCACTATTATATTCCCAGTGCCTATAACAGTAAGGGCTCAATAAATATTTGCTGAATGAATGAATAAATAAATGACTAAATGATAAAAGAATGGACAGCAAGCAAGAGCAGTATCAGTGTTTTTCAGTGGGTCTTTAAATGCACTTCAAATGTTTTAAGAACAAAAATGTACTTTCCTAGCACATTAGCATCAAAAGTACTAATTTTACTAATTAAAAGTTTAGACCTGAGTGTACATTGATGACTGGTCCAAAATCATGTGGTAAGTAAGTATCTCATGATTCTGGTCTTAAATCATGTCAGTCCAGTCAGTCCCACAGTGTTTTTCTTGGAACAAATTATAAACCAAGGGTAATTAATCTGAGGTCCATCAATAGGCTTGAGGGGGCCTGTGAATCCTTTGACAAGATGCTGTCCTTTTCTGGGGAGAGGGTTCACAGCTTTCATGAGATTATTAGTGGAAGCCTTAAACCAAAAGAAGCTAGAAATCCTTTAAGCAATACCATTCTAAAGCACCTGCTATGCCCTCTTCCTCTGTGGTAGTATTTGCTCTTTTGAATACAAAGATGGTAGGTAGCAAATTTCAATCATTGTCTTTGTCTATTTGGGTTATGTTCATTTTACCCTACAGCTTTCTCATGACTCAAGCTGTCACTTTGTGGAATAGCACAGGAGAGACATGTCTGCATCCTCAACTCTGAGAAAACACCTTTGGCCAGTTGGGATTTAATCTCATTTTTATCTGAATATGTTGCACATAAGCATTTTAGTAGCCTAATCTCTACATAACTCTGACATTTATTAATTTTACAATCTTGGGAGAAATTTTTAATCTTAGTTTTAGAAGGTTTAAATGAGATAACACTGGGTATGTGGAACCATATGAAATTGCCATTTCTGGAGGTGGAAATTGACAAAGAGAAATGGTTCAACCTGTGGTTAAGTGTTCAAATGTCAACTTCTATTGTTGTTGGAGAAATTATTTTCACTTTATAGTCTTCTCTTCCTGTAAATATTTCTACTCATGTGGAATGTATTATTGGAGGGTGGGGTTGAATTTGCCCATGATTTTAATTTATAATACACAGGCAGGTAACTCCAAGTGACACCACAGAGACAGCCTGGAGAATGGGCTTTAGAAGATGAAATTCATAGAGGCTGGTTGTTTTTCTCATCCTCAGTTGCACTTTTAACTGGACAACTTTTACGTGGAGATGAAATCCACAGAGCAGATTCATGCGTTCTGTATTGGTTTCCTATTGCTGCTTATGGCTTACAAAACAGGAATGATTACAGTTCTGGAAGTCAGAAGTCCTTAAGTAAAGGTGCAGCACTGCATTCTTTTTGGAGACTCCAGAGGAGACTCCCCCTTCTTGTCTTCTCTAGCTTCTAGACGCAGCCTACATTCCTTGGCTCGTGGCCCTTCCCCCATCGTCAGAGGCAGCAGTGCCACATCTTCTGTCTCATTTTCTTTGAGATTCTACTTCATCATCACATCTTCTCTGACTCTGACCCTACTGCTTCCTTCTTCCTCTTATAAGGACTGTTGTGATTATATTAGGACCACCCACATAATCCAGGATCATTTTCCCATCTCAAGATCCTTAACTAACATCTGCAAAGTCCCTTTTGTCATGCAAGGCAACATATTCACAGGTTCTGAGGATTAGGATGGGGGAGGCAGTTATCATTCTGTGTACCACAGGGATCAAAATCTTCCAGGTATCCAAATTTCAAATAGCAAGCAAGACAGTATTTTATTTCTGTAAAGCTCATATCACAGTAAACTGCATAGAAGTAATCACACATACCCTCATAGAATTTTTAAGAGATAGTAATTTATAACTCCCCAGCTTCCCTTTTGGCCCATGTGTATGGAAATCATAGTCTTAGTTTTGGTTTGCAGAGTCTTATTTTGCTCCTTTACCCAGTTTTAGTTAATCCTTCTTATATTCTAACTTGTCCGTTTACAGAATTCATACTGCTATCCCTAGCCAAAGGATGATTAGTATGGCAAATTCTCTCAGCACCACCTTCTACCAACTCCAGGAATAAAAGATCCAGGTTTTTAGCCAAGAGCCAACCAGGACCGAGTCCCAGCATAGCTCAGCACACCTTTCTTGTGCCCTTCTCCCAGGCACGACGTATACACAACCTCTATCTACAGGCTCAGCAGCACTTTCAGGTGTTAACGCAAATGACTACACCAGGAGAAATCCCCTCTTCCAGCTCCTTGTTTGGATAAATGTAACTCAAATGTCTTCCTTCTTCTCTCACCTAAAATATCTGCTTCCCTGACCTACATCTCCCCTGTCCACTCCCTCCTGTGAATATGAGCCCTCCAACACTGAAGCCTCGGCAGCACGGGCCCATCGTGACAGCCTAACATCCTTGTCCTGCTGGAAACTATTCAGCATCCAGAGGACCATCTTTATGCTGATAACACTAAAATATAAAATAATGCCAACAGCTGGTGCTACAAATGGCTTTTAAAAACGATGTTCATTCACTAAAATTCCTCTTGCTACTTTTGACATGAAACACGCAGTCTCTAATTATTCTGATCAAGACGGTGAAATACAAAAACAAACTTTAATTGTGTTTAACAGATATTTAATCAGGACTCACTGAACTACAGATTAAAGCTGAAATTCATAAACCATAATTACCCGATTGTCGCAATCTTTTGGTCCACATTCTCCTTCCGTCTGGGCGTCTGGCACCTTGCCCCGAATTTCTTTTACTGTCTTCTCAGCTTCGTTACTGTTCATGTTTTCCAGCAGAGATTTAGCACAGATTACAAAATATCTGTTCTTGGCAACTTTCTTCATTAGCTTTTTTTCCCCCTTGCAAAAAAGTTTATTTTTTTTCCTACCAGAGTAGCTGGAACAGGCATACGTTTAGGGTGCTTTTGTGACACAAACTAATTATATAGTTATCAGGAGATAATACGGTAGCGATAACTAGAGTTACTATAGTTATCACGTAGGTATCATGCAATTTCTCCAGTATGCCATGCGGTGTGTCCCAGTCACCATGTAATTACCTCATGTCACTACTGCATTGTTTTATGGAAAATGCTTTTCTCTCCCTAACAAAACCTTTCCACCACATTTGAAAAAAAAAAAAAAAAAGAAGAAGAAGAAGTGGAATTCTTAGTTCTCATTTCTAGTACTGCTCATTCCCAGTAAGATGTCATGCGAATGAAGAGAAACACCTGTCCTCTCTTAAAAATTTGGTTAAGGAGCAAATGGAGCAATTCTGTTTTCTTTTGCTTCATTCCACGCAGGTGAGGAAGTAATTACCAACAATACATACATTTTCTTTCTTTCCTTTTTTTTTTTCTAAAAAAGCAAAGTAACAAACAAACAAACAAAAAAAACCACACACACAAAAACACCCACCACCCCACCCCACCCTATTTACTTAGGATTCGTTTAGTCTGGCACTTTCCCCCCTACTCTTCCCTTTCAAATCTCAGTCACTCACATTTGTTTTTTCCTCGAATTATGGTGTAAATCATTCTTAACAAGCTAGCTTGAAACTTGTCTCACTCAGTAGAAACATATAACGCCACTGTAATTGAAACATGGAACTGCAAGCTTGAAACTCTTTCTAACTATTTTTTTGGGCCAGTCTTCAGAAGGACACACAGAGCTTCCCTTGCAGTGCCGTAACCCCTGTGTCACACAGTTAGGATAACATCATAGACCAAGGCAAGAGGATAAAGAGAAGGCTCTGGCAAAAGAAGAGGTGGGTGGTTTCTTTATTCCCCCCAGTTGGGCAGACAACTCTCTGAAGCAAGGACTATAGTTCCTACTTATTTATCTCCAGTTGATGGCTTGAAGTCTGACCTCACGAAGACCTCTGGATATGATATCCCACCTGAGAGTTCCAGTTTAAAACAGGATGGAGTGGCTTACTTTGCAGCACAGATGAAAGCTGTTTCCGATTCTGCTTTTATTAGTCACCTCCCAATCTGATAGCTGCCCATTCAGTTGTACACTTAACTCAGGTTGGGGTAAAAATCACCCCCAGATTTTGAAGGGCTGGAAAAATTGCTATTCCATCCTAGAGCATTGTTCTTCAATCACAGAGTTCCTCTAAATACAGTTGACAGCCTTTGAGATGCAAAATGCACCACTTTAATGTAGTAGAGGTCCCCTTCACTGCATTGCCAGATCTATTTAGCAGAATCTTCTTGGAATAATCTGTCCCTAGACCTGAGGATGCACAGTGATTTTAAGCATTTCAAGCTAACGATAATGGTTAGTGCTGAGAACAGATGTACCTGGCTGTGATGTGATCTATTCCAGTAGGCTTTTATGAGCTGTTCATTCCTATTGACTTAGCGTTTTATGTCTGTGCTTTTGCCTGGTGTGATGGTTGCACAGGGGTGTCATGTGTGTATTTTCCTGATGTGTGATGGCTGTACAGGGGGCTGTGCGTATTTTCTCAGTGCAATGGCTACACAGGGTGTTGTGTGTGTGTTTGCCTGGAGTTATAGCTGCACGTGTTATTGTGTGACTCCTACCCCCATTTGAAGGCTGCTTGCAGGGTCCTATGTGCATCTTTTTCCTACTGTGATGGTTGCACTCGTTGCTCTGCTAATGATGGACATTTCTAGCAATTATCCATCTACAGGGTCCTGGGGAAAGAATTGCAGTAAAATCAATAAACAGTGCTAGACAGGCCCTTGTAAACATGAAACGACACCCCTGAATAAATGCCTCTTCCTACCATAGCATGTTAAAATCCAAGTGCTGTTACCTTATGGGCATTGGGATAAAATTTCTATGGTCTCTCCATCTCTTTCATATATTGCAGTCATTTGGGGGAGTTTGAGATTACTGCTGTTTGGAGGGCTTTTACACATGAATCTATCTAATGACACTTTTCACTACATTGTCCCACACATCACCTCTTATATTCCACCCTGACTCGCTCTGGTACAATAGCTGATGTTCTGAAAGTGAATATGCCTTTCATTTATTCCTGCAGTCTCACCAAGCCCTCCCCACAGGCCCCCTACATCATGCGCACACCGCCCCCTCCCTCGCCTCTCTGTAGTCTCCGTATCCCTCCTGCGTTCACCAAATGGAACTGACAAAGGAAAGAACCAATGAGGTTAAAGTCTTTTGAAACCCCTGGAATACAGATGAGCTGGGAGGCATCTGGAAACAAAACCAGACACTTGAAATCAAAGAGACAAGTAAATTACTATCCTAATCTAGGAAGAATAACTAAAGGTGTCAGTGGGGTTCCATTGATAGCACTTGGCCCTGGGCCAGAATGCCAAGGGTTCAAACTCCACACCAGCTTTGGGCTCGGGCCCAAGACTTGCCACTGCAGGGCGCAGCAGCATGTGCAGCAGTGTTAGAGGTGTCAGCCTTCTGCAGAGAGGTTAAGTCCAAGTCCTTCTGCCTGCTTGTCATTACGCCCCAGAGGGATGCCGAGATAACCCTACCTTCCTCTCCAGTGCCTTCTCAACAGGACGGGCTGTGGAGGAGCTAGTACTCAGCAGCGTATTCGCTTATATCACTATTGTATACTCACTGAAATGCCCCTTTTTTGATGAGGCTGCCTGGAGAAATAAAGTATGTGCAAGAAAATCCAACCCCCTACCAGAAAACCTGACGTCTGGCCTAAAGATTCTTCCATCAATGCAAAGAGCTAAGTTTGGAAACCTAAAACCACGTGTCTAAATGAAAGGAAATGTTTTCATTGGAACAGCTTACATGTCTGGTACACTTGCATAAAAACTATTGCATAGCATTTTAGAGCTAAAATTGCTATAAAATGCTTAATACAGTAAGAATAATTATGAGATTTTGCACGCACAGCTGGTATACAACTAAAGTCTCAGCCACAGATCCAATGGAGCATGGGAAAACCATTTATAAAAATTCCTGGTATGCCAGTTTAACTCACCATCAACAGCCCATCAACACTTCCTCCATTCTTTAGGTGGAAGGGGAAGATATTTACCTATTAAATGCTTTATTTCTTCTTTCATGGATGTCGTTAATACTTGATTCAAGGCATTCTAGCTATTGCTTGACAGTAGCAATATAAATTATAACAGGACGCGAATGACCTGAAACCGAGGTTTCCCTCCCCACTGAGCACAAGGGTTACAAATACAGTAAATAGGGGCGCCTGGGTGGCTCAGTCGGTTAAGCGTCTGCCTTCGGCTCAGGTCATGATCCCGGGGTCCTGGGATCGAGCCCCGCATCGGGATCCTTGCTCTGCGGGAAGCCTGCTTCTCCCTCTCCCACTGCTGTTCCCCCTGCTTGTGTTCCCTCTCTCTCTCTCTGTCAAATAAATAAATAAAATCTTTAAAAAAAATAAAAATAAACAAAACAAAACAAAACAAAAACAAATACAGTAAATAATGAAGCAAAAGACCAAATTGTAAGTCTACCTGCAGCACCCACCCCCCTTTTATTTCTTCTCTCTATCCCTTCACCTCTTCTTCTCCCCCGTCTTCTCTGAGATTCAAATCTCTCAGTGACTTCCTGGGTAATCTGGATCCCCTGCCCCCCTCCCCCCTCATAGCCCACCCAGCCTTGCCTTGCCCTAGCCTACACCTCAAGGACAGAACTCTTCCTTCACTTCCTCCAGTCAAAGTATATTGGTTCTTTCTTCTGCATTCCTTTTAGCTCCAATTAATAATCACTTGAAAGGAGCTAAAGTAGTTTGAATGATCTTTTTATGGTTAATAATAATTTAATATAGATTATTTCTTGATTTGAAAAAAGTGAATTTAAGAGTCAAAGGAAGAATCTGTTTTTTGATACCTCTTAGGCTCTAAGGGAAATGCCAGACAAGGTGAGAAGATTCTAATCAGAGGCATTGCTGGATGTTCCATTGCACTGTCTCAGACAAAAGATGAGAAGCCACTGTAGATATATGGGAACCCCCAGGGGGACAGTCTGCTAACACAAAGGCAACATGGTCCAATATAAACGGAATTGGACCAGAATCAGGAAACCGAAGTTTGAGTATCAATAAACTTTGTCACCAAATGTTTGGGGAAATCATTCATTTCCTTCAGCTGGGAAGTGAGGATCCTGTATTAGCAAATCTGTATGGTTCCTTGCAGCTCTATGAAGCTCATGTCATGACTCTCTGACTGAGGATCAGTTGGCTCTTCTGGTTTTGCTGCTTCCTCCAGCTAAAATTAGAGGTTCTGAATAAAGATGGCTACCAGCAGTTCCACATGGAGCCCTCCTGACTAAAGGAGTGTTGACACCCATCTGTAAGTTTTAAGCTCTCTGCTTACTACCTGCATACGCTACTTTTGAGCTGCTCCTTTATGCTACACAGATATTTTCTTAGCATTTTATTTCTCCCCATGTATTAATTCAACAATCATTTATTGAGCACTTTCTATATATGAAACACAGAGCTAGTCACTGACAACAGGATTGAACAAGATAGCTTCTCTGCTTCCTATGAAGCACAAATGAATCTACTGTTCTTGTCCATTCTCTCTCTCCCCTTCACTTCTATGCATAAACACATATACTTCTAAAACTACAAGGTTGGTATAGAAAAAATAAGAGGAATTGGATTTATGTAATCTGCACCCAGTCCAAAGTACTGTTTAACTTCAACAAAAGAATATGGTAATAATTTGTATTAGAAAATTATAGTCATTCAAATATGCACTTCAAAAGTATAAATGGTATTTCTTAACATGTGTTTTGAGGTCACTGATTTACATTAAGGACAACAATTTGGGTGGCAAGAAAATTACAAAGGTAAAACTATCTCTTCTGTAGATAAAATTCTCGGACAAAATCTGAGACTCCTGTAAATAGCCTCCGAGAAAGTGAGAACACAGAATATTTTCGTTTAGTCTTTTTTCCTCAGCAGATTTAGGGTTCTTATCCCTTCAAACTTTCTTTCCTGAATTAATAATAATAACTTCCATTTGTTGAGTACATATTAAATTCCAGCACTTCCAATACATCACTGCATGTTAAGAAAGTGATGCTGCAATGTAGATACTATTACCCTCACTTTACAGATGTGAAAACTGAGGCTCAGGGAGGTGAAATAATTTGTCAAAGATCATACAGACAGTATACAGAGTTGGGATTTAAACTCAGGTCTGTCTTTGTGCAAATAGCTCCATAAGCATTTCTTGGTTCTACCAAGTCTAACTTTATTTAAAAAATAATCTTGCTTGAATGCTTTGTTAGCAAACAAGGAAAACACTCTTTATATTCTTTCTTCACGTTCATTCATTGCATTACAAATACTACAGTGAAAATAGGAGATGGTTAAGATTTTTCTTAGAAGGTCTGGCTACCTTTTCATATTTCTTTGGACTGAGATGAATAATTAAATTGGGGGCTCTCAATCAAAGGAAAAGAATGAGCTATTTGCTATCTGAAAATGTTTCTGTTATTAATTGATCAGACATGGATAAGGTGTATTATTACAACTATATTTGTGAGGTATGATTTATGTTGTTCTACTGCATATTACTCTGTGCTGTTTTTCATTTTCCTGCACTTTGGACTTTTTGTTTTGTTTTTATGAATTTAGTCACAGTTGGTTGTGTTTTGAACTTTGTAAAAATGTAATACTCAGAAAATTTAAAAAAGAAAAAGAAAATATTTTCAAAATGATGTCAAAATCAAATCTACCCTCACTAATTTGATTTGTAGGAAATGGAGAACAAAGTATTGCAAGCAGAATGCTTTTAAATACATCCTAATTACTTCAATGTGCAAATGCATTGACTAAATCGAAGCATGCATTTAACACTTTGCACTTCAGTTGTGCTTATTCATCTAAGTTCTATAGATAGCAATTCCACAAGAAAAACAGGAGGTAAACTTCACTATGGCCAATCATTTTACAGCTATTGGAGGAAAACTACTGTTCTAAAGTTCAAGCTTACCTGTCAAGTCAGCTCCATTTTGGACTAATGCAAAAGACCATTAGTCCAACTAATGCAAAATAACAAATAACTTACTGCAGCTACTCAAGTTTTCCTGACTGACTTTGTCTTTCCTATTCTTCCCTTCTGCTTTCCATGGGGTAGGACGAAGCAGTATGTATACTTATGTAGCAAAGCCATGTAAGTATTCAGCAGGGTAAGTCATGGGGAATGATGCCATAAGGCTGGAGGTGATACGCAATTTAGGCTGTGATGGAGTCATGATGGCAGGGTTACCTAGAGTTTGGTATGGGACCAGCTACACCAGATCACCTGAGGAGGATGTTAAAAAGACATATATCAAGGTCACACTCCAGAGCAAATCAACTGAATTATTATGTCTTGAAGATCTCAAAGATCTTCCTTTTAAATGAGCTTCCCAAGTAATTCTTAGACTCTAAAGCTTGAAACACACTGGCGTATGCACTTAAGCTCTCTGATTCTATATCCAGTGTGAGCCCTGCTGGTACACCTACCCTCTGTCCCAGTTGTCAAGATACATGTGCAAGTACAACCAGCTGTCCTGTGAGGAATTAATTCTAGTAATAATAACCCAAGGGCTTAGCCAGGCATGATGCTGTCTGATATGCAAGATCTCATCCAGTCTCCAGAGCAAGGGCTATGAAATAAGAATTATTATTCTTCCCATCTTTCAGATGAAGAAATTGAAATTCAGAGACTGAGTTGCTTATTGTGGGTTTCATACTAGTCATTGCAAGAGCTCTTAAGAACTACACTACTTTAACTCTTAGCTTTGTGCCTTGCAGAAAAATATGTGGGTTTTTTTTTTTAAGATTTGCTTATTTATTTGAGAGAGAGAGAGAGAAATCCTTAAGGAGACACCCCACTGAGTGTGGAGCCTGACATGGGGCTCTATCCCAGGACCCCGAGATCAAGAGTGGGCTCCTTAACTGATCACTTAACTGGTTATATAATAATACATAGGGTGCAAACATTTGAAACCAAGTTAATTTTTCCTTCATTTATCTTTATAGATACTAAAATCATCTAAAGTAAGCTGCTAATCTTTCATTAGTTCATTCAACAATCATGCACTTGGCCAGAACCTAAGGTAACAAAGATAAATAGGACATAACTTATACCTTCACTGGAATTACCGTTCTGAAAAAGAGATGAGCTTGTGTATAAATAGTTCTGGGTTAACTTGTAGTCAGTGGAGGCCTGAGCTGGAGAGAGAGTGGTTCGTTCATCTGGCAGAAGGGAAAGAGGGTGCGGTCTGGAAATGTTTAGTTACTCCAGTACTTTGCCATTGGCTAGTGTAAAGAATTTAGATTTTAAAAAAGATTACATTTTTACTTAAACGGTTTTGTTAGAAAAGGAGTGGACAAATTCTACTTGTGTATTTTGAGCCAATAAAACTTTATCTGGTTCATTCTTCCTGGCATCTAACTGGGTTTCTTTTTTGGCTAAGTTCTGTGAACAGAGCCAAGTAAGTGGTTATGTTTATTCATTCTTACACAGAGTAGCCAAGATTCTATTCTTGAGATGGGTGCTTGATAAATTTTATCAGTAGTAATTTATTCTACCAATAAAAGTGACTTTATACTGACATATTGTCTGTGTCCTTTACTTCATTTTCATCAGTCTCAATTACTCAAAATGCTATTATTATTAGATTATGAAATTTCTATAGGATGAGAAATTTAGAAGTTAAAAACAATTGAAAACATAGTGATCTAGATTTCTTCCCTTCTGATAATCTCATATACATGTGCATGTGCTCTGAGTGTATTAATGTCAGAACTGACTGATAGACTGAAGAAAATGAGGTTCTACAACGACAGAGCACAAACTGATAACCTGAGGCAAGTATACAAGGATACAAAAAAAAACCAAACAGAGACTCTGAGAAGCACTGGGCAATAGAAACAATGTGGTCTGATTCAGAAAATACATGCCATATCATATTCAATATATGATTCCAAAAATCTGTATCACAGATATTTCAAAAGCTTAATAAATTGGAAAAGCAAAACATTTTAATTCCATTAAGGGGTGATAAGTAGTAAACATGTATTCATCTTTTAAATTGAATTAGCATCAAATTTGGAATTAATATTATTTAAATTATTTGCTGTTTGCTTAAAATTTTTATTTTTCTATTATAGTATTTTTAGAACATTCAGAAATTAAGAAAACTTAAGATTTCTTAAAATTAAGAAAAAGAAGAAATAAAATATCACTTAATTCCACCATACAGATATCGTTCACATTTTAATGTATTTCCTTCGATTATAACCATACACTTTCATTTTTTAAATTTAGGATCATGTTAGGTGTATAAGTTTCTTTTGGATCAGGTACTTTCTGTTACATTATTTCATGAACATTTTCTAGTAAAAGAATTTTTAAAAATATCTTATATGCAATGATATCTATGGATGTCCCATAATTTGTTCAATAATTTCTCCAATTAAATATTTAGGTTTGTTTTTCTCTTTTTCCACTTTTGTAAATGACATTGTGATGAACATCTTTATACATAAATCTCAGTCTAGAGTTTCTATTCCCGATAGATAGATTCCTAGAGGTAAAATTACTGAGTCAAAAAGACACATTTTTAAAGAAAGTTTCTTCATAATATAATGCCATTTTACTTTGTGGAATTTCATGTCAATACATATCCCCACCATCACTATACGTGTGCCAGTTTAACTGCACACTTACTAACATTGAGAAGTATTATTTTTATAAATAATGCCTTTAAATGCTAGTGAGTTATAATACTTTTTCATGTTCATTAGACATTTGTATTTCCTCTTCTGTGATTTTTCTTTTCATAATCTTTTTAGATTTTTTTTAAACAAATACTTATCTCAGTATCTTCATATCTTTTGCTTCCACTCCATCTCTGATGTTATCACTACATTCTGGACTCTCCTTATCTCATCCTGAACCATGGCATCATTCTGCCTGTCTCTATTCCAGATTTCTTCCATTTTGATCCATTCTATACATTGCTGCCTAACAGTACTTTTGAAAATACCATGCTGCTTTAATCCAGATCAAGAACCTACTATAGCTCCCAGTTATTTATCTATCAGCTAAATTCAACTGCCTTATTCAGGAGAAAATTAATCCCATTCTTGGATATTTCCTGAAGAATTCTGTTGAATAACTTAGGTTATTGATGTATGGAACCTATATGCAGTTAAGTTTTTATGTGTGTATTTATATATAATAGAGATACAGACAGATACTATGCTGAATACTAGACATGAAAATTGGAAGGGGCTTTACAGAGCATCAAGTCCAACTCTTTATATTTACAAATAAAAAACTGACTCAAAGAGTTCAATAAATTACTCAAGAGAATAGAGCTAGTTAAATGACAGAACTGGGGCCAGAAACCAAGTCTCCTGATTCCCAGTTCAGTGACTTTTAAATCGAGAATAATAAAAATCATTTTTACAATTTAAAGAATAGAAACAGCTAGGAAGACAGTTTAATTTCAATCTGTTCTTACATATAAAAGATTGTTAAAATCAGCCACATAGGAAACTTGAGTGTTCTTATAAACACAAATATGCAGTTCTTATAAACACAAATATGCAGTTCTTATAAATTGATCAAATGTGCCATTAAAATTTCCATAAAATTTGCACACCAGCAATGACCCAGTTTATACTAGTTTGCTTTTTTCTTGTTAATCTACATTGTTTTATTTAATCTACTTTGCTACAATAGAAGCATCATATTTTTTTAGCATGTTACAGATCATCATTAAGTTTCTTGTTAATATCTAGTGGTATTCAAAGGAAAATCCAATTTTCTTAGCATCTTCTATAAAGAATTTCCTTTGACTATAATTGGGGATTTTAAGAACTATCCTTAAAAAATAAAGCAATAAGAACTACTTCAAAATGCTTCTATTTAGGGGCGCCTGGGTGTCTCAGTTGTTAAGCAACTGCCTTCGGCTCAGGTCATGATTCTGGAGTCCCGGGATCAAGTCCCGCATCGAGCTCCCTGCTCAGCAGGGAATCTGCTTCTCCCTCTGACCCTCCTCCCTCTCATGCTCTCTGTCTCTCATTCTCTCTCTCTCAAATAAATAAATAAAATCTTAAAAAAAAATAAAATTCTTTAAAAAAATGCTTCTATTTAGAGTAAACAACATGAAGTATTCTGGAAGAACACAGGCTATTAGCAATTGAATATGATACAATTATTGATATTTAATCACTATCTCACATTCAAGAATCACACAGTATTTGGCAAATGAAAACTTAAGGGTAGTTACTGATGTGAGAATGGGAGTTGCCAGATATACTTATTATTTATAGGGGTAGGGTAGGATAGAAGGGGCAAAGATGGAACTAGCTATGAGTGGGACTAACTAGGATAGAGGCACATTGATTGCAAAGGGTTTGATCACAAAGCATGTGTTTGCCTAACAAAAGAATTGAAAGAAAGAGTACTTATTAAATCATATGGTGGCCCAACAGTTTATAAAATCCAAAGTTTAAATGAATAGGTGGGTCATCAGCAGCAGAGGGAGACTCTAATGACATTGCAGCTATGTTTTCTTTCTCTGTATGCATGTGTGTATACATAAAACAGATACATTCGTTTCATACTCAACACATATTTACTATCTACTTTGTGGTAGAAGCTCTCTACTACTCAAATAAGTGATTTAGCTTTTTGTGATTATCCTCCTTTAGAGCTGTATTGTAAAACTAAAAATTATCTATAACTGACGTAATGTATTATAACAAAAAAAATGGGAAATTGAACAGGAGGAGAAATGAAGAAATGGCATCCTAAATTTCTCATTTCATACAGCATACAATTTCATTAATGATGATAATTAAAGAAAATAGGACTGGAGTTTTAAAAATAATAGTAATCATTATTAGAAAAATAAACTATGCTTTATAACTTCTAAATGGCTAGATTAATAACAAACAGAACCATCATATATCAAAAGAGGAAGAAAAGAGAGAGAAGGAGAGAAAAAAAGAGGGGGCTAGGACATGACCAAGGATGTATAAAAACACAGACAATATAAAATAAAATTTCTGAGGTAGGACCAGATATATTTTTACAAAAATAAATAATAGTTAATTTATTAAAAATAAAAAACAAACACCATAGCATAGTTTTGTTTTGTTTTTTTTTTTAAATACAAAATCTAAACATATAATGGTATTTTAAGAGCACTAGTTTTGGTAGTGGAGAAACCTGAGTTCAAATCTTACTTCTGCCATTGACTAGTTATAACCTCTTTCCTAGAGGGGAGTTTATTTAGCCTATTTGCCTCAATTTCCTAGTTTATACAGTGGGAATAAAAAATAACTGATTATAGAGAGGATTGAATAAGATAGTACCTATAAAGTTCAGTGTCTAGTCCAGCTAAACATTCAATAACAACTATTATTTACAATACCTGTTTTAAAATTATATATCTAAATAAAAGAGAGGTGAAAATCAAAGGAGTGTCACTTAAGATATACTGTTAACCAAAAAAATTGATACAGTATAAAATGAGAAAACTGAAGAAGCAGAGTGAAATTTAAAAAAGAAAGTGATCATTTTTACAAAGAAACTAAAAGCAGCAAAGGGGGTTGAAGCTATAAGCCTACTCAAATCTGGACCCAGAAACACACAGAGCTGGCTGGGAGTCTGGTTCTTAGAGTAATGAGGCTGAAAGGCTCCATATGAAATGGTGGACCTGAGGCTGGCTCACTACTTCAGTAAGAGGCTGCAAAAAATATGGCCAACTGCTACCTGGGGCAATAGCTTATAGAGCTGTAGGCACTGAGAGGTGGAAGGATAAAGACACAGCCTCATGATCAAATACCCTTAAAGAGAAAAAGCTGAAAACTACCACTACAACATTAGGATTGGGGCTAGGAATCCAGGAATCCCAATAGAGGTAACTGTAAAACCACTAGTCAGGGATGTATGAACAAAGAAAAAAAGAGGAAGAAAGAAAACTAAGAGACAAGTAAAAAAAAAAAAAAAAAGCCTTATGACCCACATTAACCTGCAAAACAAAATTCTAAAACATAGCAAGGAATCTAATAAGAAAACAACCAACAAAATTAATAATTAGAACATTCACTACATGTGAATTTGATTTTATAGAATTGTCTGACAATGACCTCAACATGAATATGTTTGTAATGCTCAGAGATTAAAAAAAAATCATACTTATAAGAGAATAATAAATTATTAAATAACAACAGAGAGCAAAAAGATAAGAATAGGTGAATAAAGAACCAATCAGAAATCTTAAAAATTAAAAATATGTTCATTGACATTAAAAATGAAATAGGATAATTTAAGATTGGGCAATTTCAAGAAGAGTATTAGTGAGTTGGAAGGTAATATTAAGGAATGCACTCAGAAAAAAAAATCACAGAAAGTAAAATATATTTTTAGAAAATGAAAGAGCAATTGAGATATGTAAATTGACTAGGAAACACCAATATATATCTTATAAGAATCCCTGAAGAAAATGGAGGTAATAACAAAGAAACAATAAAGGAAAAGATAATAACTGAGAATTTTCTAGCATTAGAGACCTGAGATTAGAAAGTAAACCCTGAGTTCATGACTGATAGTTCAAAATAAATCCATATCTAGACACATTTGAGAGAAACTATAAGACATCAAGGATACAGAAAAACTTTTAAAAGTCACCAGAGGGAAAAGACAGACTACCTACAAAGTGGTGAAAACTAGATTGACAGCAGATTTCTCTTAAGTAATGATAAGTTAAAGAACAACTGTGTAAGACTGAGTAATATCCTCAACTGCTGAACAAAAATACCCAGATAAATTGCCATTTAAGATAAATGATAAAATAAAAACATTTTTAGATATATAAAAAGAGTATACTTCCCAGGGCTCTCCCAAAAGAATTACTAAAAGATGTAATTGAACACGAAGAAAAGTGAACCCAGAAAGGAAGCCATATCATCCAAGAATAATGGTGGACACAGCAATAGCTTAAATATACGAGTAAATATAATTAGGCATTAACTATTAAAATCAATGATAACCACTTTTGCATATGTTTTAAAACAAACAGATAAAACTAAAACTCCATTCAATTATCATAACAGATTGATAATTAGTAAATAGATAAAACATGCTAGGCACCTTTTTTACATTAAGGAGAAAGCCAGAAATACTAAAAGGTGGATTATTTTTTATTAGAAAAATATATAGCTAGGTATACATATAAAATTTTTAATATGAGCACTAGAGAAATAGATAAGCCACCTACAGATTTTAAGTCAGCAGTAAAATCCATGTCCCAGGTCACAAAGAAACTAAAAAAAAAATTTCAATTGAACCCATATAAAACACATCCTCTCATTATAATGCAATTAAATTCTGGATCAGTAATAAAAATAGAGTAAATTTATGTTTAGAAAGTAAAAACATACACTTCTGAGCAACCCAAGGGTTAAAAATAAATCAAGCAGACATTACAAAACATTTAAAATTGAACAAAACTACAAACTAAAACAAGCTACGCAGCTAATGAAAAACTTGGAAGAAAGCTTAAGAGAGTAAAATTCATCTTTGAAAATAAGAAAAAGCATCGAAATTAAGTGAGTAATAATTTAACACAGGAATCTAGAAAAGGAAAAATGTTCTAAACTATAAGAAAGTAGACTGAAAAAAATAATGTTGATAAAGCACAAAGTAATGATATAGAATACAAAGACACAATAAAGTAGATAAATAAAATCAAAAGACAGGTTTTAAAAAAAAGTAAATGAAACAGAAAAATGTCTAACAATGAGTAAGAAAAAAGGCTCAGATAAATAATATTAGGAATAAGAGGGGGGCCTATTAAAGATAAAATTAAAAATCATGAGACCATTATGAACAATTTTATGCAATAAGTTTGAAAGTGTAGATTAACTGTTAATTGTATATTTTTCTTTAAAAAAAGTATTCAAATTGACTTAAGATGAAATAGAACATTTGAATAAACCAATAACCATGGAAGAAATTGAACTGATACTCAGAAGTCCACCCTACTCTACCTTCCCACTATGGACAGAAAATACCAGGTCCAGATGATTTTTCAGGCAAGTTTAACAACTTTTCAGAATAGGTAATCCTATTAATATGACTACTATTTCAGAAATAGGAAAAAAGAAAAAAGAAAGAAATGAATGTTGCTCAACTTATTTTATGAGGCTAATATCACCATGACACCAAAACTCTACAATAACAGTTTAAGGAAGGAAAATTAAAGACTAATCTCCTTGTACAAACATATTACATAAAATATCAGCAAATTAAACTCAACAGTGGATTAAAAAAACACACCAGCACCAAGTAAAGTTTTTTTCCAGGAATGTAAGAAATGGTTTAATATCAGGAAATGTATTAATATCATGTAAAATATTACCATATTAATGGGTAATTTTATCATATTATTGATGCAGAAAATGCATTGGATAAAATTTGACTGGTATTCCTGATTAAAAATGCATTGCACACTATAAATAGATGGTGGAAACTTCCTTAACACAATAATTTCGATTTATCAAAATGCTAAGCAAAAGTCACATTTGCCAAATTACCATTAAAGTAAGAAATAGAACAGATATTCATAATATCATTGCTTTTATTCAATACTATATAAGTTCTTAGTCATGCAATATGACAGGAAAAATAAATTGAACACGTAAGAACTAGAATTTAAGAGAGAAGCTGTCATTATTTACAGATGATATACATGCCTATGTAAAAAAATCTAAGAGAATTTTCAGTTTAGTCATTAGAACTAATAAGAGAGTTCAGCAAAGTTGCTAAATATATACCAATAATGACCAATAAACAATGAAAAGGAAAACAGAATCTATACATGAAAGAACAAAAATCTAAGTAATACGAGAAGAAATCTAACAAAATAGCTTCTAGCAAGACCTCTGTGGTAAAACTTATAAAACATTATTAAAGAACATGAAGGAAAAGACATCCAAATGGCCAACAGACACATGAAAAAGTGTTCAATATCGCTCGGCATCAGGGAAATCCAAATCAAAACCTCAATGAGACACCACCTCACACCAGTCAGAATGGCTAAAATTAACAAGTCAGGAAATGACAGATGTTGGCGGGGATGCGGAGAAAGGGGAACCCTCCTACACTGTTGGTGGGAATGCAAGCTGGTGCAGCCACTCTGGAAAACAGTATGGAGGTTCCTCAAAAAGTTGAAAATAGAGCTACCATATGACCCAGCAATTGCACTACTGGGTATTTACCCCAAAGATACAAAAGTAGGGACCCGAAAGGGTATGTGCACCCTGATGTTTATAGCAGCAATGTCCACAATAGCCAAACTGTGGAAAGAGCCAAGATGTCCATCAACAGATGAATGGATAAAGAAGATGTGGTATATATATATAATGGAATATTATGCAGCCATCAAAAGGAATGAGATCTTGCCATTTGCAATGACCTGGATGGAACTGGA
The DNA here is from genome assembly GCF_004348235.1 of Phoca vitulina. NCBI lineage: Eukaryota > Metazoa > Chordata > Mammalia > Carnivora > Phocidae > Phoca > Phoca vitulina. Next base: position 37,324,013 of record NW_022589711.1, read on the forward strand.
GGTTATTATGCTGAGCGAAATAAGTCAAACAGAGAAAGACATGTATCATATGACCTCACTGATATGAGGAATTCTTAATCTCAGGAAACAAACTGAGGGTTGCTGGAGTGGGGGGTGGGGTGGGAGGGATGGGGTGACTGGGTGTTGGACACTGGGGAGGGTATGTGCTCTGGTAAGCGCTGTGAATTGTGCAAGACTGTTGAATCTCAGATCTGTACCTCTGAAACAAATAATGCAATATATGTTAAGAAAGAAAAAAAGAAGAAGAAGAATGTAGCAGGAGGGGAAGAATGAAGGGGGGGAAATCGGAGGGGGAGAAGAACCATGAGAGACGATGGACTCTGAAAAACAAACTGAGGGTTCTAGAGGGGAGGGGGGTGGGAGGATGGGTTAGCCTGGTGATGGGTATTGAGGAGGGCACGTTCTGCATGGAGCACTGGGTGTTATGCACAAACAATGAATCATGGAACACTATATCTAAAACTAATGATGTAATGTATGGGGATTAGCATAACAATAAAAAAATTTTATATAAAAAAAAGAACATGAAGGAAGATCTGATTTAGTAGAAGAATATAGTCTGTTAATGGGTAGAAAGACACAATTTTATATAAATGTCAATTCTCTCCCAGATTATTCTCTAAAGTTAATGTAATTACAAATAAAATTCAGCAAGGCTTTTGTAAAACTTGACCAACTAATCCTAAATTTATATTGAATAGCAAAAGGCAAGGGGAGCCAAGAGAATGTTAACAGTGTAGAGAGATTTGCCTTATCAGACAGCAAGAATATTATAAAGCTATGATAATTAGGGCACTGTGGTGTCAGCACAAAAATAGAGAAACAGTTTACTGGTTGAAATAAAGATCCTAAAAAACATTTAATGTAGGCAAGAGATGGCATCACAAATTAGTGGGTAAGGATGGCTAACTTGTTAAATGGTGCTGGGATAATTGGATTATCCATGGAAAAAGAATAAAATAGGGTACATGTAAGATATCACATACAAAAATAAATGCCAAGAAGTTTAGAGATCTAAATGTACAAGGCCAAACTTTTAAACTGTTAGGAAGAAAATAAAGGAATGAAGAAAATAAAGGAAGGTTGTCATATGGAAGGATTTCTTAAATGACATAAAAGCACTATATATATATATATATATATATATTTTTTTTTTTTTTTTTTTTTTTAAGTAGGTTCCATACACAGCATAGGGCTTGAACTCACTACCCCGAGATCAAGAGCTGCATGCTCTACTGACTGAACCAGTCAGGTGCCCCAGCACAAACTATAAAGGTTAAAATATCAATAACTTAACTGCATTAAAATTAGAAACTTTTCAAAATAAGCTACTACAGACACAGATTAAGAAAATACATTTGTAATCTCTATTGCCCAAAGGATGAGAATCCAGAATACTACAACCAAAACCAAAACCAAAACCAAAACCCAAACCTGTCCAAATAACAATAGCAAAACAAATGACCTAACAGAATGATAGGTAAAGATACAAACAGGCAACACGCACAAGGAAATCCCAATGGTTTATAAGTAAAAAAAAAAAAAAAAATTTAAATGAGATATTATTTAATACCTATCAAATTGACAAAAAATTTAAAAGTCTAGCCATCCCAAATGTTATGAAGTATGTGGAGAAGTTCTCACAGATGGCTAATGAGAGTATAAATTGCTACTACCACTTTGGAGAGAAATTTTACATTCCTAGTGAAATTGAAAATGCATGTTTCTTATAGTTAAGCAACTCCTCCTCCATTTAAAAACATGTATAAAAATGTTAACTGCAGTACTGGTTGTGATTGGGAAATACTAGAAATAACGTCTAATGAGAGACTCAACAAACAGATTTTAGTGATATCTGTAGTAGAATACATTTTATATAAGCCATACTATGGCTATTGGCTTATGTAGAACTAATTCATAATGATAGAGGTCAGAATAGTTTTGCTTCTTTTTAACCTTTTGTTAAAGGTTAGGAGAATATCACACTCAAGAGGGCACAAGGGACTCTTCCAAGGTATTGTGAATGTTTTGTATCTTGGATTGGGTGTTGTCACATGGATATATACTTATGTAAAAGCTCATCAAACTATATATTTAATTTGTGTACATCATTTTATGTAACTTAGAATAATAAAAGATAAAAAAACAGATTTAGAAATAAGTGTGCCAAATATTTGTTTAATTTGGGTGTGGATTCTTTTGTGTTCACATTATTCTTTATATTTTTATGTGCTTGAAATATTTTATTTTAAAATAATTGATAAGACAGACTACTGCTTTTCCTAACTAGAATTAATCAAGGTGAAAGGAAGCTCTAGCGTCACCTTCTTTTCACTGTCCCTGATGATAGATCCCAATACTCCAGGAATCAACAAACACTTCACAGCCAAACATACTTACAAAGTGTTTGTTTTGTCAAAGCAAAAGCAAAACTTTCAATTCATCTCTTGACTACGTGTAGAATCTTGGCTTTCTTAAGTGAGTGACCAGCAGCACATATTGTTGATATGATGCTACCAATGCACAGAAATCATCTAGTCAGGGTTTCAAAAGATGAAGTGGGGGGTGCCTTGCCAAGGACTTTTCTGATATGAATCAACGGGTGGTTTGGCATCAACATTGCTATTGGCTCGTGCGTTTCACCTCTGGTTTCAGAAAAGAAAAAAGAGACGATACCTTTTCAATGCTGTATTTCAAGTCGACCATGTGGAAGGCAAGGTTTTATTCCAGCCAATTCTCTTCCCCTCAAAGCGTGGAGGAAAAGCGTCAGCCACTGCTACTCTCGCCACCAGCCACGGTACAGGTGTTTGGAAAACGCAAAAACGGAGAAATGAAACAAAAAGAAAACCCTCAAAAACAAAGTTTTGCATAAATGAAAAATAGAGTACGTAATTATCATGGCTGCAAAAAGGTAAACGCATTTTTTATTTTTCCCTTGTGCTAAACTAAAAGAACCAAAATGAACAAAAACACTGATGTTTTAACTTAATCAGTGTTTTGTTGAAACTGACAACAAGGACCAACTCAAACATGGCTAAAAGTGGGAATAAAAACCAGATTTCTTTTAATCTGATAAAAGATTTTTTATATTCAAGAATGTTAGAATATGACCTACTTAAACGAATACTTACTAAAGGAACAGACCCATTAAAAAATATATGTTTTCAGGCGCCAAAATGGGAATGGGGTAAGTGTTTCTTTGAAATCTTATAAGAGAAAACATTTAATTGAAATTGTAATGGTTTCTTACATGACTCAGATAAACTACAGCTTAGGAAGAAATGTCTCCAAACTATTCAAATGTATATCCCTAAATTGGCTTAGCCAGGGCACAAACCCAGTTATTCCACAAAACAAATGCCCCGTTAGACTTAAGTACATCACTGTGAATTATTCAAATGACACTGTTTGTTTAAAAGAAATTTTTAGGCCTAGCTCTGCCACAATCTTGTTGTGTATCTTTGTTCACGTTATTAAACATCTTTGGGTCTCAGTATCCACATCTCTCAAGCGTGAGTGTGATACAAAGTCATAGACTATCATTGAGTTCCTTTCCAGCCCTAAAACCCGATGAATCTAATGAGATTACTCTAGCATAAGAATTTTTCTTTTCTCTCTTCCTTCTTTTCTTTCTTAAAATAAATAGACAATCAAATAAGTAAATACATATTAAAAACACATACACATACACTAATCAGCTATCCCTTAGACTAGGAAGAGAGAACATTTTTTTATTGTTGGTGCCATTATCTATTCCCTAACGTGTATTTAAAAAGAGAGTTCCCATAAAAAAAGACTTTTATTTTTTTCCTGAATCAAAAATAGCATATTATTTCTCTGCCATTTAAGTTCTATTAAAAAAATAAAACACAAAATCATTACAGAAATCCTATTAGGAACTTTAAAAAGAAAAAGTCACTAGAACTCCATTTAAAATTCCAATAGTTCATTTACATGTGTTCTTTTACAGAAAATATAAGTGCCCTACCTCAAACTACCTTCACCTCCTTTTCCAGGGGTAGTATCCTTAACTGTGGAAAAAACAGGACCCTCTCTCATACCCTTCCCACCTGTCTTCTGAGGTAACAAAGCGGAGGTATAGATTGCAGTGTGAGATATTTGGAATGGGAGTAGAACATTTCATCTGGGAGACAGTACTGTGGTCAGTTCACCAAATCTAAAAGAAAGGTAAGCCCAGTCACTACTTTGGCAAGAAATATGGGTCTCATGGCTGAACGATGATAACCATTTTTACACAAGACTTTTAAAAATGAAAGCACCTGAAGCAACAGCAGAAAATAAGTCTGAGAATGCAAGTTTTTCTCGTCAATATTTAAACCAGACAAGACAATATCAATGCACCTTTAACCGAGGGTCTAAAAAAAATACAGGGCACCTGACACCTTGATGAGTAAGAGACGCTCAGCTTTATGAAAAGGCCAAAGTCTGAGGGTGAAGGCTCCATTGTTCCCAGGGCTGATACGCCCAAGGCACCAGCAGAGACAGAATACTCTGGCATAACAGGCCAGGCTCCTGTTACAGGCTCCAGCTCAGCTCCGTATGCTGATAGCCTGGGACCCACCACATTGCACACTCAAGGAACACCAGGGGTGGGTCCCCCCAGGGAGGAGGGCTACTCAAACAGCAAGGCAAGAATTGGAAGTTGCACAGCGTATGAGCACTCCCTGCTGGCAGCTGAGGTTGGAGATGAAGTGGTGGTGTCTTAGAGAGGGCTGTCGAAGGTTTCTGTGAGGAGGCTAATGGACCCACCTGACTTTTCATGGACAAGAGCATGGCTCCGACTAGGTCTAGAGAGTTCCAGATGCTATCCTGAATGAGGAGGAGGCTAGGAGAGAAGCTACTGATGGGAGGAACTCCAAGAACTGGCAAAAATGAGGTTTGAAGCTGGTATACACTTTTCATTAACTTTCCCAGCTATTAACATTTTATAAAGTATATATGGGTCCCCCCCACGTGTGTGGGGAATGGACGAGGTACAGTAGGAAATGAATTTCTGTGCAGCTCCCTTTATTCCAGCACGAGAATCCTTGGGACAGTGCAATGTGTTGGCAACGTTTATGTTTTACCAGGAAATCCTATCCATAACCTGAATGGAATTGCCTGGTGTGTCCCCCTATACCGCTGTGCCTGAGTTCCAAACAGGTGGTCCTTGTCTATCTGTACAGCCTCGGGCAACAATACTGGTATCTCCCTAGTGCTCCGCTCTGGTAGGGTTCTTCTGTAGGAGAAGATGAAGGTCAAGATGGCAGCCCACTAAAAGCAGCAGTATTTCAGTTGCAGGAATAACTTGCTTGTCATCAACTTGTTAATGCAATAGTCAAACATTTCTTTGACATGTACAGTATCAGCTAACTTCAACAGATAAAGGGTCTAGAACAGGAAGATGCTGCAGATGCTTTAGCTCCGAGGAAGGCTTAGCAGAGCCAAAACGTCAGCAGGGCCTGTTTGTTCCATCGTTTCCATCGGGCTCTGGGAAAGAAATGTTAGATTACTGCAATGACAAGTTTGTGACAAGCAAGTCATTTGTGCAACTGGTGCGCTCCTGTTTTTATCTGTTTACCATTCAGACTTGTGAATGCCATTTCAAGCACTTACAGGATTTCTGGCTCCCATTAAGGGGAAATGGTTCCTCCATGTTTAGAATTTTCTGCCTCAAAGAAAATTACTAAGCAATTATTTATTCCTGTGGTCACAGTGTCACACAAAAGCACTCTTGAGTTGTTTAGTTGGACTCTGAATCATGAAATGGAGTCCTGTAGACTGGATAGCTTGGAGCATCAGGAATTTCTCATCTAGTTTATTGGAATGACTACAAAGCAAGCCTGTGAGAGTCAATAAAATTGTGGCCAGCTTGAAATACCTTGCTCTTTTCCTCCAGGATCATATATCAAGGCCATATGCTTCAAGGCACATAAATTCACTTGTAATGAGTGGATCCTGAGAAGCCAAGGCCTGACTATGTCACAGACACTGACATGTGATCTAACATATGATGGTGACAAGCACTGCTTTAACTGTTGAGAAGGGAACTTACACAGTTTTCTCCCTGTATTCTGTGGGTAAGCAGAGGGCCAGTCCAGATCCAGAAAACATTTTAAGCATGTGGTAAAAAAAAAAAAAAAAAAAAAAAAGTAATATCATAATATAAAATTTACTGGGGATCATCCTCTCTAGGATGACTTTTTCTCAGTAAATGGAGATTCTGGCAGATTTTTAGATTAAGATTTCAAGACTGATTCACTGGATTCCTCATCTGAGATCACCAAGTGACTTTTGGTGAGTCATTTTAACCTCCTGGGAAGAGGGTATAAAATAATAATACCTTGTTCACTCAATGTGAATTGGGCTCAGGGTCAATATTATCAGAGATGAAGAGTGCCTTCAGAGTTCAAGGACAAGACTAGTATTTCCTAAAAGCCATGTATTTTTTTTATGATTTAAAAATATTTTCACACTGTTAGCACTGAATTTACAAATAATTGTAGGTAGACCTTTCAAAGAACACAGAAGCATGAAGTTTTTGAAGCAGACAGATACCATGGTATCTGAGGAAGTAGGTCAAAGCTGAAACAGTGTGGAATGTCAAGGACCAGACAGAAAGTAATGACGTAAAATGAGGCAGAGCTTGGTATGGGTGACCAGACAATGTTACGGAAATGGGTAACAGTCCTCACTGAATAAAAATTTTATTGTCAATAATTATTTGCCAGGCACTACATGTGTTACACAGTTTACATGAGTAATATAGTCTTTACATGAGCTCAGTGGTATATGCATTATAATTTTTTTAACATGTGGAAACTGAAACTTAGAGAAATTTAAATTACGTTACCATAAATCTGTTAAGTAGCCCAGATTTGAAACCAGCTCTCCTCACTCTTAAGCCCTTATACTCTTAACCACTGGAGAACTAAAGTCATTTCCACTGCCTTCAGAAGACTTTTCTCTCTCTGGTGTACTGGAAAACCTTTTAATCTGTAAATGTAGATATTCAAGATTTCATATAAAAGGACCAGTGAGAATATTCTGGCTCTAGCTGTATTGCCACCAAAAGGCCCCTGGCAAAGCTGAGCCTCATCAAGATGTCATTCCTTTTGCCCCAGCCTGACCAATTCCTACTTGCATACCCTGGGGAAGAGGTGAAAGTGATTCCAACCTAATCACGTATCTCTGCTGTGAAGGCAGGGTGTTTGGCCGCATCTCCTGTGTCCATGCCAACTCCCTTCTCTCTCTTCATGTGTACAGTCTTTAGTTCCCCTACTCTTTAGTCCCGTATTACCTCCAGGGAGCCTCCTTTTGTCACTCTCTGCTATTCTTTTTAGGTGGGGGAAGGGTTGGACATCTTTTTTACCATGACAAGGATCGCTGAGATGGTATAAACTTCAAACTTTGCACAGAATGTATCCTTTGTTCAGTCTTCTGCTTTGTTTCTCTTTAATGATAGCTTTGCCACAGGTCCCATCCCTACGTACCTCGGAACTATGCAAATCAAACTGGTAATCGAGAGACTTCCAGGCAACTTGGCCTGCAAATGAGTATGTGTCCAAGAGGTAGGAACCTCTGAGGGAGGTGTGTCCTCTGAATATTATGTGTCTAATAGCTGTTTTCCTTGTAAGAGTGGCAAAGAATAAGCTCAGTGAAATCTGTATTGACATTCCCTGGTCTCTTTTTAGTGTGTGTTCAGAGTGGGTCACAAGAGCATTTAGCTCACACGAACTGTGCTTTGTTTGTTTTGTTTGTTTTTTATGATATTTCTACCTTTTTTGTTTGTTTGTTTTAGCTTCTAGGCATTTTCCCAAGAATAGGATTCTTACTTAAAAGCTACTCAAAAAGACCCCATGCATAATGTAATGTATAGAACCCTAAATAACCAGTGGCCTGAGTTTTGACCTAGTGCCTGAGTTTGCTCATGGCGGCCATTCAGCCTTTGCTGCACACCAACAGGGGGCATGGGGGGCTCAGCCTCACAGGCAACCCTATGCTGCTTTAGAACCCTTCTGTACAAAATTTGGCACCAAATAAGGTTCCTTATGTTGAACCTTAAGTTGTCTTTCTAAAATTCCCTTCATGGCTTCTAGTCTTTTCTTGCACCACCTTTCAATCCTGAGAGCTTTAGGGGATCCATAATTTAATGGCTCATTTAAAGATACCCCTTGTGCATATCATATACCAGTAAGTGGGTTTAGATTGTCCTGCTTTGTCCTTCTCTCCTCACCCCACATGAGTTAAATTCCCACTCTATTCCTCTGACAATGCTGGAAGAAATGAAAGTCAGTCAGTCTACTAAGTTTTTCATTTCCATTTGGATGTAGACAACATGTGTGGCAAAGAATTCTTAATCTCTTCGATTTTCTGTCCTAATCTGTGGAAAATCTTGCTAGACAACCTCAGGCAGATTCGACGGTTATAGCTATTTATAGGGTAACCATATAATTTATTGTCCAAACCAGGACATATTTTGTGAAAGGCCTCTGTGAATAATTATATCAAGACCATAGTCACAAGCCAGAATTCTCCTAGGTGAATCTATACAGTACCTTGCACATGCCTTTACCCCAGTACATATCTCTTTGTACCAGAGTTACCTATTTACATGTCTGTTTCTCTCACTAGTCTGTGAACACTCTTTACTGATGGAAACTTATTTACCTGTGTACCTCCAGTTCCTAGATGAGTGCTAGGCAAGTAGAAAGAGTGTGGCAGATTTTTTTTTTCCCGATTGAGGATGTCTTTCCCCTAATCACATTTTGTGGGCCTCTGCCCTTTTTTTTATAGCAGATACCACCAACACTTACTGGCTTCATGTTTTGGGGATGAATCAAAAACACTTCACTTAGTACAGTAGGAAGGGAATGATGTAAGTTTAAGGGTAGTGGGTTTGACTTTGAGTACTGACAGCAACAAGCAGAAGGTGAAATGTAATAACTTTTCCACTAACAGTTTATAACTTTTTACAGAACACTGAACAATATGCTCTAATCTCTTTGTTCAGAAGCACATTTTTTTCAGCAGATGTACTACAGCAACTGTAGTAAATCAGTTGTTAAAGGAAATGATCAGAACCTAGTGTGATGGTGACATATGTGGCCATATGTAACAAAGGTAATGTCCTGTGATTCCTGAGAATTGTCCACTAAAACCCTGGTGGTACTGCTATTGCTTTCACATATGCCAAGCACATTGAGAAGTCCCTGCGGCTTCCAGCAGCTTTGCCTCTGAATAACAGTGACTTTAAAACAGAGAGAGAAGTTGGGGCGCCTGGATGGCTTAGTTAGTTAAGCTTCTGACTCTTGATCTTGGCTCAGGTCATGATCTCAGGGCTGTGAGATTGACCCACACCCAGTGTGGAGCCTGCATAAGACTATCTCTCTCTGAAAGAGAGAGAGAGAGAGAGAAGAAACTCCTGAAAAATGTGAACCACCTAGAGAAATCATTCCTTCTCTTCTCCCTGACACATGTAGATTGTTACAGGAAGATGTGAAACTATCAGGTTTAAGCTAAAGAGCTTCAGAGAGGACAGTCCCACAACTTCCCTTTCAGTATTCAGAAGCCTTATTATCAAGAACCTACCTCATTATCAAACCTATAGATTTTCTGTCATAGGATAAGCATATTTTATTACAATGGGTCCTCAGTGAAGAAAAGAGAGAAAGTCTAATTTCTTATTTCCCTTAACTTGCTTAAAAACTGGTATTAGCTCAGTATCTCAACCTTCCTTTTTCTAAGATGAGTAAAAAAGTCTCAATGTCTTTGACTTTTCCTTAAAGAACATTTTTTCTCAAAATGTTAAATTTAAATTTTATTGGGAGGGGTTTTATAACTCTTTCTCTCTAAGATGCTCATTCAAATTTTAGTGAATTCAGAACAAGCATGATTAGGTGTCTGATCTATGCTCAGAGGAAATAGTAGAAATGTCTATATTTTGCATGCTTCTTATACATTTCACTATTACAGCTATTTTTAAATTTCTGTTTTACCTCTCACACTCTTGATTAACTTTCTATGCTCTACTTCTAGATGCTATTTTGCCCACAGAGCTAGTCATTCTTTATTTTCAGTCCATCAGTGACATTTACCAAACCATCATGGGTAATGGAAAATACAAGACTTAAAAGAAGATTCAGAAAAAACACAGTTAGATGCCTTCCCTTGCAGACTCTTTAATTTGTGCAGAGAGAAGAAATGTTCCACATAAAGTAAGCAACATGGATATGTATGTTCAGGTGTGTGGTATTAGTTTAGCAGCTATTAACATATGCAAGCTAGTACAGTTATTATGAAATTCTCTCTATATATTTATATGTGGTGATGGAGTAGTGGAATGAACTGCCACTTGGGAGGTTTGTTTTCCCTCCTGTGAAGAATGCTAACATTAATCGTTATTTAATGACATTCTATTTATTTACTGGTTTACTGAGTGTTTATTTCAAATGACTGTCCTCTCTCTGAAGTCTCGAATTATTGCTATTTGGCCACTGTGCATAAAAGCACCATACTTTGAAAGCATGTATTCCCTGTCCTCAACATCTAAAATAGTGATTTACAACCATTTAGAATCTCTGGTGTCCTGTTGTTAATGTGATTTTGCATCACTTTTCCCGGCTTACTCCTTCTTAAAATATAATTTTAAATTAAAATGGATTTTGTTTTGATGTATTGAAATGCTACCGATAATTTAGACCACACTGAGTTTGTTCATATTGGAAACCATGTGTCTAGATAATCAAGGTAATCAAAGACCAGAATCCAGGACAGACACCAATGGCATACCATTTCTACATTTCTCCATATTGACTGGTCCCCTAATAAACATTTCCTTAGAATTCTAAAGTGCCTGGCACCAAATAAATAGATTAGAAATTTGACTGATTGATTGTCATTTGAGATAAAATTTAAAGCTCTGCTAGTTAAGTGGAGTGAGATCATAACTCTAGCTTTGCCTTAGTTCACCAGAACTCTCATTGGGCCAAGAAAGAAAACACATTAGCATGACATTGGGTTGGTTATTACCTAGTGTCCTAGCATTGTCAGAAGACTGGCAAATCAGTTTACCAGGGTTTACCTGGGATATTTCCTTGCATGGAAGTTAGATTCCATGTCAATAACTTGCAGATAGAAGTATTAAAATAGTTGTTTTCAGGTACAGTTTCTCAAATAGTGAGTTTCATTTTGGCAGAGAAGAGACAATGAAGGTAGATGTGAAAGTGTCATCGCCCACAAGCTGAGCTAGAGCATAACTGCAGCCTTCCTGGGTGATCGGCCACAGAGCACCATTTATGGCTAAGAGTTTGAATTTCTATATTGATCTTATTTTTAAATTGCACTTAATATAAATATAACAATGTTTTAAATAAGCAGCTCATTTATTAAATTTCTAGAGAATCTTCCTCTAAAATACTTAGTCCTATCTATTCTTTTATCCAACCTATTCTCAATTTTTTACTAGCCTATTCTTTTTATATAATTTTATTCTATAAAGGTCTATGGTGTATTTTCTAACAGCATAATCTATTCTTATACCTGTTATAATTAACTTAATCTATTAATCTAAGCCCTAATTTAGTCTATTTTGAGGATACAATTCTAAGAGATTCACATACAAAACCGAACATTCATTACTTCCGGACACATAAATGGTCACTGGATCCATGACTGCTAGTTAAGGAGGTAGCTTTTAAGTCACTATTACATGAGTAGAAACTGAAAAGTATATACTTTGTAATTATTGGGGAAAAGAGGGCTTTGATTATAGAGAAGCATATAGTTATTTCAAAAGCTCACTTTTTTCAAAAAGAACAAAGGCAATGGTCCCCATTCTGTTGTATGTACATCCAAAATTCAGTATTCGCTTTTTCTTTACACTAGATCTGGAGGTGAGTCCTAAAAAGTACTCCTTAACACTTCTTACTTGGGGGCCTTTTAAGTTGAAAGTTGGCAAATAGACTTTTATGAAGGTCAAGGTAGTAATCGTTATATAAATCATTCAGTCATTCTTGAACTAAGAATAAGAATAACAATTTATTGGCTAAAAAATAGAGGGAGACAGATTTCTGCGTAAAGATGTCCCTGAGACGGGGTCATAAGAAAACTAGAACTAGATAGGCCATTTACCTCTTGTGCCTTTTGGGGTGGGAGTTGTGGGTCTCTCTTGGAGTGATATTTATCACCAACATACCTCATCTCCATAACAATAGTAGATTTCACTTTATGTAAACAACCCCTTCAAGTATTCTTTTGCTTATTAGCTGTCCAGGCAGGCAGCTATTTCTTTTCTGCCAGGGGTAGCCAACGCTGAAGAGTCGATTTATGCGCCTTCCTTGCTGAGGTGGGATCAGAGGTATTTCCTCAGGACTTCTGTCCCACTGTCCTCATTTCTGTCACTTCATTCTGTGATCAGTAGACAAAATATACACCAGCAAAGAAAGAGCTAGGATTTCTAAGGAAGAGCAAAGAAGTTGCTAGGATTTCTAAGGAAGAAGAACCCAAATCTTTCCTGCTTTAGGCAAGAGAACATTTTAGTATTAACGGAAAGATATGGTTAAATTGCAGCCCATCAAATTTCAACTACAGTTCCAAAGTGTGTCTAAAGTGATCCAAAAGAAAACAAAATTCCTTCTGTCCTTAGCTATAAATTCTGCAGGATGATTCTATGTTCTCATCTTATTCTGGTTTCTTCCTCTGTCCCAGAAAGGATTAGTGTCTAACATTAAACAAACAGTATATAATAAAGAACAGATATAATGTATATTCATAAAATTCTGAATCCACAGCAAGAGGAGGTTAAGTTCTTAGCCTAGCAGATGAGTCTTACTGATAGCAATAGAGATGTTTCTAATTCGTTCATGGAAGGTGCTGAAAATGTTCTCTATTAAATCTTGAAGTTTTGGTAGTATAAAAATCTTATGATTACTGCCATATATTGGATTTTTCCCCCTCTTCTGTGGGGCCACAAAAACAATCTAAGTATAGACAGAGGCAGGAGAGAATGTTTATTTCTTCATTAGGATCCATACATGTTACTAGATTTTTTTGTAAATGAATTATGAAGAAAAAGACTAAATTCCTTGGTGCAGGCCATGTTGCAAATCCATGTATACCTATGCTTTTCTTTTTCCTGTTCTCTCAATCCTTGTGCCTATTTTTCCTTTTTGAATTCAAGACCTGTGCTTATACTGTCGGATGATTTTTGGTGGCTGGAGTCCTTGTGACATTTTTTTGTCCACCCATGCTGTCTAGTTTAATATGACACTCCCAAGAGGCCTTCATCCTATCAAAGATGATGACTGATTGGACTTAAACAACAATTTACATATTATGACATAAAATCTGGAGGCAGCATTTATAGCTGATCAAGTGAACTTTTAGCCTTACATAAGATTCATAATTATGAGGCAAATAAATAAGTGTATTTCCTTCTCTGAAATATAACTAAAGGCCCTTGAAGTCCTGAGTTTGTGTTCAGTTGTACTGAAACTGCATTAATGCTGTTCATTAGGTACTTTTTTTTCAGTCCTAACAAGAAAATTTGCCATGTATACAGCGGATCCTATATGAAAACAAGTACTCATATGTTAGGGATCTGAATTGAAAATCCAGAATGGGAAAGATCTGTGAATGAAATGAAGCTTGAGTGAATTCATTCAACTTAGGAGTTATTACTGGTCCAATGAGTCCAAGGAAGCAGCAGTTAATAATTCCATCCGGAGGCATTAATAGTTCCAGAATAGTCTCTTGGATATAGGAAACCTGGATTATTTAATCTGAGCATGACCTAAAGCTTGCAAATCCTTTTGTACTTATCCTAGGTTGGATGCAGATCTTCAAGGTAAGACTGGTCGGTGGTAAACTCTCATCTTCCATGTTTCTTTCTTTAAAGTCCAGATTCCTGACATATTTTCATTATAGGATATGGTCATGATTACACATGGGTTGAGAGCACACAAAATTTCAGTAACTAAAATGTTGCCCTGCTATTGGTCTCTCATACAAACCTTGAAAGGCCAATATGCTATTATCTAGGGCAGTTCATGGGAAAGTTGACATAATAATGCTTTAATGATTTAATTTATAAATGGACCATTTCACTGACGAGTAGAAAGGATAACTGAGAAATGTTTGAAAATATAAATTGTTTTTGTTTCAGAGAATAATCTTTTCTTTCCAACCTAATAGTATTTCTTCTTTATGTAGCTAAATCACCCGAGGCTCATACATAAACTATGGAGACTTCACCTATAAAATCTCAACATATATATTTCTACCATAAAATAGCAAGAACAATTTTGGTCCAAGTATAACCCAAGCAAGAAAGAAATACCTAGAATATAATAAAGACTGTGTTGCTTATGCATATAGCTATATACTATAAAACCCAGCAAATCAAGATTGTACAATGATGCCATTTATTTCGGTTTCATAATAGTATGTTTTAAGATTCCTATTTTTGTACATAGAGGGGAAAATGACATCATATAAATGAAGCATACAAACACAAAGGTGCAGCAGGTAAATGCAAGATGCCCATATACTGTCAACAAAGTCTTGCCAGTTGTAAAAGAAGTTGACATGCTAATATCCATTCATTCGGACTCGTTACTGAGACACCAAGAGAGTGATGGCTGGCAGGCAGTGCATTTAAGTGCGGTTACTGAGGCCCCCAAATATTGACAGAATGCCAGATTCCAAGAAACTATTGATGTACACAGCCAGCCACAGCTCCAGACACCTCTCAGACAGAGTCTTTAAATGTCACAGATAAATGAATTTTCATGAAACTGGGAGAGAGAAAGGAAGAGCAAGAAGAGAAAAAGAACACAGAATGAGAGGCAGGGTAAGAAGAAGAAAGAAGAAAATCGCTTCCATAACACTGGCATGAAAGCATGCGGCATCTCATCTCTAAAGCATCCTTGCAAATGATGTGGAGCAAACCTTGTGAATGCATTCTGTGTTACCAAAGCACTCAAACACCTTTAATAATTCCATTGTGTACTTAAAAAGTTAAGGTGGATACTTGTTTTAGAATAGCTTCAACAAACTATTTCTGAACAAAATAGAATTCAAATATAAATACTGCAAAACTCAATCTTAGAAAAAATTCAAAAGAAAGGAACCACAGGCGCAAATAAACATGAGAACGTCTCCTAAGCAGTTCTCCACATATTTTAGAGGTTAAAAGTCAAGGTGCCATGAAGTCTATTTTTTGCCAAGACACAGACATGTCCTCTGACAGTTTCCTTTCCAGAGTCCTACTGAAAGCAGTGACACCTAGTGGGTTTGTAACAAGATATTAAGGAATACCTTCCTCCACCTCTTTCTCCCTGCCTTTCCACAGAAAACACCTCCCAGGGAAGCATATGAGGTGAGTCAGTTACTTGACACATGATTACGGAAATGAACCATGGCTATAACTAGAACAACCAAGTGTTCCTCAGGAATCATGTGAAATGCAATATATTTTAAATGTAAATGAAGCTTTTTTACTTTGAAAGTCTTCCATCTGCCTAGGGCACCTTCTCTTGACCTCGATGCACTGTGTCATTAAAAGCAACCACATATTCAAGGTTAGAATATGACTTGCTTGCGCATTTTCTTTTCTGTATTAGAGTTGTGCAATCTCCACATTTTACACAGAGCAATCATGCCAATGCCCACAAACAAAATTCTTCCTTCTATTCAAAAGCACACAGGTTAATTTTTTTTTTCAACCTGCAGCAATATGGTTTCAGAAAGCTTCAACTGCCTTTTTACTAGCATTACAAGTCTTGGTATGAATTATTTTCCTGCATCTGGCTCTGTCTTGGGTACCTGGGACCTTAGCAAGTACTTGGAGAATAAAGTTATGTAGCTCATATATTCAAAAGGGGGTTTTGTTTTTGCATCAACTTTTTAATGATTTCTTAGTAGTTTTCTTTGTTTATGTTAGGAGATAAAATGAAAGGAATTAGACTTCCTGCCATGGGAATAAAATTATTTTCTGTTCTTAGAGACTTATTTATTTATTTTTCTTAAGACATAATTGGCATACATTATCATATTAGTTTTAGGTGTACAACGTGGTGATATGACATCTGTATGCACTGGAAATGTTCACCACAATAAGTCTAGTTACCATCTGTCACCATACAAAAATAATACAATGTTATTGTTATATATATGTACATATAGTCAATAACATTGTTTGTTGAAGCTATTCTAAAACAAGTATCCACCTTAACTTTTTAAGTACACAATGGAATTATTAAAGGTGTTTGAGTGCTTTGGTAACACAGAATGCATTCACAAGGTTTGCTCCACATCATTTACATTACATTACATTACATTACATCCCCATGCCATTTAATTTATAACTAGAAGTTCGTACTTCTTGATCCCCTTCACCCACACCTTCTAGCAACCACCAACCTGTGCTCTGTATCTATGAGTCTGAGTTTTGTTTAGTTTGTTTTGCTTTTTAGATTCTACATACAAGGGAAATCATGTGATATCTTTCTCTGACTGACTTATTTCACTTGGCATAATACCCTCAAGGTCCATCCATGTTGTTGCAAATGGTAAGATTTTATTTTTTTATGGCTGAGCAGTATTTCATCATGTATCCATACCACATCTTATTTATTCATTTATCTATGAATGAACACAGGTTGCTTCCATATTCAGCTATTATAAATAATGCTGCAATAAACATAATGGTGCTTATATCTTTTTGTGTTAGTGTTTTTGTTTTCTTCAGATAGATACTTCAGATAGATAGTAGTGAAACTGCTGGATCATATGGTAACTCTATTTTTAATTTTTTGAGGAACCTTCATACTGTTTTCCATAGTGGCTGCACCAATGTACATTCCCACCAACACTGCACGGGGGTTCCCTTTTCTCCATATCCTAGCCAACACTTGTTATTTCTTATCTTTTTTATAATTGCCATTCTAACAGATGTAAGGTGATATCTTGTGGTTTTGATTTGCATCTCCCTGATGATTGGTAATATGGAGTATCTTTTCATGCACCTGTTGTCCATCTGTATATCTTCTTTAGAAAATATCTATTTAGGTCCTCTGTCCATTTTTACATTGTATTGTTTATTTTATTGTTATTGAGATATATGAGTTCTTTATATATTTTGGATACTAACCCCTTATTGGATGTATGATTTGCAGACATCTCCCATTCAGTAAGTTGCCTTCTATTGTTGATGGTTTCTTTCACTCTGCAGAAGCTTTTTAGTTTGATATAGTCCCATTTGTTTCCTTTGGCTTTGGAGTCAGATCCAAAAAACCATCACTGGGACCAATGTCAAGGAACTTACTGCCTATGTTTTCTTCTAGAAATTTTATGGTTTCAGGTCTTAGAGTCAAGCCTTTAATCCATTTTAACTTTTGTATATAGTGTAAGATAATGGTCCAGTTTCATTTGTTTGTATGTAGCTGTCCAGTTTTCCCAACACCATTTATTGAACAAACTGTCCTTTCCCCATTGTATATTCTTGCCTTCTTTATTGTAGATTAATTGCCCATATAAATGTGGGTTTATTTCTGGGCTCTCTATTCTGTTTCATTGATTTATGTGTCTGTTTTTATGCCAATATCATACAGCTTTGTTCTTCTTTCTCAAGATTTCTTTGGTTATTCAGGGTCTTTTCTGGTTCCACATGAATTTTAGAATTATTTGTTCTAGTTCTGTGAAAAAATGCCATGGAGATTTTAATAGGGATTTCACTGAATCTGTAGATTGCTGTGGGTAGTATGCACATTTTAACAATATTAATTTTCTCAATCCACAAGCACAGAATATCTTTCCATTTATTTGTGTTTCCTTCAATTTCTTTCATCAGTGTTTTACATAAGTTTTCAATGTACAGGTCTTTCATCTCCTTGGTTAAATTTATTCCTAGATATCTTATTCCTTTTGAGAATGGTATTTTTCTCTTGATTTTGGTTTCTGGTATTTCATTATTAGTGTATAGAAATGCAACAATTTTGTGTATTGATTTCTTCTATGACCCCATAGTTGTAGTTGTTCAGTAACATGTTTAGTCTCCATGTACTTGTAGTTTCTTTAGTTTTCTTGTAATTGATACCATTGTGGTCCAAAAAGACTTCTGGCATGATTTCAGTCTTCTTTAATTTAATGAGGCTTGTTTTGTGGCCTAACATATGATCTATCTTGGAGAATGTTCCATGTGCAATTGAGAAGAATGTGTATTCTGCTGCTTCTGGATAGAATGTTCTGTATATATCTATTAAGTCCATCTGGTCTAATGTGTTAAGGCCATTGTTTCCCTATTGATTTTCTGTCTGGATAATCTATTCATTGATGTAGGTGGGGGTGTTAAAGTGCCCTACTATTATTATATTATTGCCAAATTCTCCCTTTAGGTCTGTTAATATTTGATTTATATATTTTGGTGTTCCTATGTTAGGTTCATATATACATTTGCATGGTTTATAAGCTGGGTTGACCCATTTGTTTATCATTATGTACCATCCTGCCGCTCTTTGTCTTTGATTACAGTCTTTGTTTTAAAGTCCACCCTGTCTGATATGGGTATAGATATACCAGCTCTCTTTTTATTTTTATTTGCATGGAATATCTTTTTCCATCCCTTCACTGTTAGTCTGCATGTGTCTTTACACTGAAGTGAGTCTCTTGTAGGTGCATATAGATGGGTCTTATTTTTTTTTTATTATTCATTCATCCATTCTTTGTCTTCTGATTGGAGAATTTAGTCCATTTACATTTAAAGTAATTATTTATAGCTATGTCCTTATTGCCATTTTGTTAATTGTTTTCTGGTTGTTTTATAGTTCTTCTGTTCCTTCCTTCTCTTGCTCTCTTCCTTTGTGGTTTGATGACTTTCTTTAGTGGTATGCTTAGATTCTTTTCTCATAATCTTTTGTGTATCTACTATAAGTCTTTGCTTTGTGGTTACCAAGAAGCTTACAGAAACAACTTATATGTGTAACAGTCTATTTAAAGTTGATAACAACTTAAGTTTAAACACATTCTAAAGCTCTATGTTTTTACTCCCCACCATTTCATATGTTTGATGTACATTTTACATCTTTTTATTTATGTCTCCCCTAATTATTATAGTTTTAATTTTACTCTTTTGTCTTTTAACTTTCATAGTACCTTTGTAAGTGATAAATCTACTACTTTACTATGTATTTGTCTTTTCCAATGAGATTTTTACTTTCATAGGTTTTCTTGTTATTAATTAGTGCCATTTCTTTGTAGCTTAAAGTCCCTTTAACCTTGCTAGTAAGGCCAGTTTAGTAGTGACAAACTCCTTTAGCTTTTGCTTGTCTCTTTATTTCCCTTTTGCATCTGAATGATAGCCACGCTGGGTATAAAGTATTCTTGGTTGGAAGTGTTTTCCTTTCAGCACTTTGAGAATATGTTATTCCACTCTCTTCTGGTGTGCAAAATTTCTTTCTTTTTTTTTTTTTTTTAAAGATTTTATTTATTTATTTGACAGAGAGAGAGACAGGGAGAGAGGGAACACAAGAAGGGGGAGTGGGAGAGGGAGAAGCAGGCTTCCCATGGAGCAGGGAGCCCGATGCATGGCTCTATCCCAGGACCCTGGGATCATGACCTGAGCCAAAGGCAGACGCTTAATGACTGAGCCACCCAGGTGCCCCTGGTGTGCAAAATTTCTACTAAGAAATCTGGTGATAGCCTTATGGGGTTTCCCTTGTAATGTTACTGTTTTTCTCTTGCTGCTTTTAAGATTCTCTCTTTATCATTAACTTCTGATATTTTAATTATAATGTGTTCATATGGATCCTTTTGGGTTCATCTTATTTTGAACTCCCTGCACTTCCTAGACCTGGATGTCTGTTTCTTCCCTAGGTTAGGGAAATTTTCAACCATTATGTCTTCAAATAAGTTTTCTGTTACTTTCTCTCTTCTTTCTGGGACCCCTATAATGCAAATGTTATTCTGCTTGATGTTGTCCTGTAGGCCCCTTAAGTTGTCTTAATTTTTTTTCTTTTTGCTGCTCTGTTTGGGTGATTCCATGCTTTGTCTTCCAGCTCGCTAATCCATTCTTCTGTTTCATCCAGTCTGCTGTTGAATCTCTACAGTGTATTTATCAGTTCAGCTATTGTATTTTTGAGTTATGTGACTTCTGTTTGGTACTTTCTTTTATTTTTTTTATCTTTGTTTAAGTTCTCAGTATGTTCATCCATTCTTTCCCCATTTGGTGAGCATCTTTATGACCATTACTTTGAATTCTTTATCAGGTAGATTACTTATCTACCTATAATTAAGGTCTTTTTCTGGGGTTTTGTCTTGTTCTTTCATTGAAACATCTCTGTTTCTTCATTTTGCTTGACTTTCTGTGCTTGTTTTTACGTATAAGGCAAAATAGCTATCTCCCTCAGTCTTGAAGGAGTGGCCTATGTGGGTAATAAATTTTATTGTTCAACTTTGCCCTAGTTCTTGGTTGTCCCTCAAACATTTCTGATTCTCTAAACCACTTGATTTTCTTGATATGTCCCCATTGTTGAAGGAATGCCAAGACCTGTCAGTGTTCCAAGGGGAGGAATTTAATTGAGCACCTAGTTTCAGGATGATTGAAAGCCAGACCCTCAGACAGTAGCTTTTAAAGTATATAAACATATATAGTCCTTTGGCTCTGCAATCATAATCCCTGCTGGTCTCCAGACCAGGAGTTCTGGAGGTGTCCATTGGGCAATAGTTGCAAAAATTGGGGCTCCAAATGAGTGCATAGGCTCCTTTCTGGAGTCTTGTCAATCTAGTGAGGCCAAGGGGGTGTACAAGGATGGTGCTTCCCTGCTTACGTTCCCTGGGAGCACCGTATTAGTTTTTAGATGTCAAGGAAAACTAAAGCCTATCCCTTAGGCTGAAGCTTCAGGCTAAGTATATAGGCCTTTTACACAGGAAGACTGGGGTTATGTTTCAGTCTGCTGTCTGTTCAGTGCCCTGGGAGTGGTGGACAGTCAAGAACTATCTTTCTGAATCCATGGAGTTCAAGAATGCCAGCACCCTTGGCCTCCAGGGCCAGGCCATCAAGGGACATCCCCTGTGTGGACTGGTACACCCACTGGCTTTAGTTAGGCAGTTGGAGAGTATAAGGACAGGGCACACTTGCCAGCTTCAGAAAGGCAGCAGGTAAATGTCTTGACTGGGCACACCCATGGCCTCAAGAATGCAGTGGAACAGTGTCTTGTCTGTGTGCCAACTTTAGGCTGAGAGCATATTGCAACTGTGCTCACCAGCCCCAGTCTGGGAGTGAGGTAGTCCTGCAACCACCTGCACTCTCCTGCTTCAGCAAGGCAGCAGAATAGTGCTGTGACCACTTGCCCTGCCTGTCTTATCAAGATGGTTGGAGGGTGCTATGTGTGAGCTCACCTGTCTGTGCCACAGGGTTGGTGGAGAGTGTAAAAATAGTATCTCCCAGGGCCTCCACCTGGCCATATTTCAAGTGACTCCTGCTGCTCTAGCATAGGATTTCAAATTAGCAAATAAATGTCTTTATAGTCCAGGTGCTTTTCAAACTGCTGTTTTTCCTCTGGATATCAGGGCTAATGAGATAGCATGTGAACCCTTTAAAAGGGTCAGCCCTGTTGGTTTTCTAAGCCAGAAATTTGGGGGGCTCATCTCTCTTGTACAGATCCCAGGGGCTGGAGCATCTGATGTGGGGCACCAACCCCTCACTTCTCCGGGAGAAGTGCCAGACTGGTGAGATCCCTCCCACTCTGCGTTGCTACACCGGCAGTGGGGTTTTTGGTGAGACTATGTCTCTGCCTCTCTTATCCATCTCAATGTGGTCCTTTTATCCTTTGTTGTGGAGAACAGTTAATATAATTTTCAGATCTTTTTCAGAGGGAAATGATCCATATGAAGCTGTGGATTTGATGTGTCCATGGGAGGAAGTGAGTTCAGGATCTTCCTATACTGCCATCTTGCAGAAGTCCAAAGACTTTTGTTTTGAAGACAAAATGAGTTTTAACTCAATGGAAATCGCAGTAAAATCTCAGCCACTGTAATCAGTGACTGCATTAAAAGTCTCTAGAAGTATGCCAACTTCCATGTGAGGCCATAATTCAGCCAGGATTACAAAGAAACACTATCCACTTTGCCTGTGGCCATTCTGACATTTTACACTGTAAAATTATAGATCAAGGCAATCATCTCTAATATGTTACACACAAATATACACACATACATACATACACATAGAGTGTTTTTCTCCTGTGACCATATAATAAACAGAAAGGTTTTAGTTTACTCTAGGGTAAGGTCTAGCAAACACATAAAAAACATATTAAATTTTTCTGATTATAAACATAATAGTGTTCCCCAAATATTCAGTGACTGGTTAAACAACTCTGGTACACCCCTATAAGGAATACTATGAAGTTGCCAAAAAAGAATAAGATAAATTTATATGTTATATGATAAGATATATGACATATATAATAAATCCTCTTGTATGATTAAAATGAAGACATATGTGTATATATACTGGCATATACATAAACATCTTTTTCGTGGAGAATATACAAGACACTTTTGATTGGAGGGACAAGGAGATATTTACTTTTGATTTTATATATTTTTTCTATTTGTTTGAAATTCTTTTTTTTTTTTAAGATTTTATTTATTTATTTGACAGAGACAGACACAGCGAGAGAGGGAACACAAGCAGGGGGAGTGGAAGAGGGAGAAGCAGGCTTCCCACAGAGCAGGGAGCCCGATGTGGGGCTCGATCCCAGGGCCCTGGGATCATGACCTGAGCTGAAGGCAGATGCTTAACGACTGAGCCACCCAGGTGCCCCTCTGTTTGAATTTCTAATTATATGCTTAAAAAATAATGCCAGTAAGAATATTTGAGTGACAAGGTTATGAGGAATATTTTCTTTATTTTTCCTCTGTATTAAAAAACTTGTATGATATTTTAAAATGAATCATCTCTAAAATAGATTATATAAAAGTAATTCATGTTATAAAAAATTTGAAAGCACTAAAAAAAGCCTTAAAAAACCTTGTAATTCTCTGCCCCAACAATAACCACCATTGAATTTTTGGTGTCCAGTTTGTGAAGTCTTTTCTCCCCTCAACTTTGGGGAAAGTAGAAAGATTCTTTACATTCTTTTAGGTGGAGGGGCCCAGAACAGCATTATGAGCTGTTCTGCTATATATCTTCCTGGACACCCTCCATCAGCACACTGTTTTTGATTGCTAGGATGCTGTTGGAGCAGCACAGGATATATGTAACATTTCTCAAAATTGGACAGGTCTTCCTTCCTGGTATTGCTCCCTGAAATTCATGATCCCTGCACCACTTCATAATAGTATCTGGAATCTCATTATAGAGACCTTGTGATCTCCATGGAGTTGGAAGCAAAAGTAGCATCATGATGCTCTACAATTACTATAGTGTTTGTACCAAAATAGTTTCTGGAGGGCTCAGAAATGCTCTGTTTTCTGAACATAGAGATGCTTCCCTACAAGGTACTTGTGCCTTAGAATTTCTTCAAAGCTAAGGAATTTGAAAGAAGAACATAGAGAGGTGATATACTTGGTATTATTTCTTAGGTAATTGACTTATAGATTATAATACCTTTCAGTACTTTATTTGTTGAGGATTATTTTGTGAGGATGGGTATTAACTTTCTCTTCCATGCAAACACTCATCTTTTAAGTACCTTATCCTCTTTTCAACAAATTTAAGAATTTTCCCACCTTTGTTGTTGCTGTTCTTAAAAATAAGATAATAATGATAATCATTATTTTTATTATGGCTAATGTTCATTGATTGATTTTATGGGTTGGGCAGTTTACTTACACTATTTTTATTTAATTCTCAAAATATCACTTTTCTGGTTGTTCTTGTTGTTATTGTTATTTTATATATGAGAAAACCCAAACTTAGAAATGTTGAAAAACTTGTCAAATGTCACAAATTCATTAACAGGCAGATAAGACTCACATTTACCTTGCACTGATTGAAACCTCCCTTAAGATCATTTTTTCAGAGTAGGTTTACATGACTTCTTACTCAGAAGTGCAAACCATGCCCAGAGCTTTCTTTTTTGCTTTCTTATCTTTCTATTACTGTGTGTGTGTGTGTGTGTGTGTGTGTGTATGAGAGAGAACTCCAAATAAAATGTTATAAAATTTCTTTCTCTAGGACTCCATTTTCCTCACCTTTAAAATGGATAGCACCTACCTCAGAGATTTATTACTGGGACCAAATGAGATAATATAAGTGAAAGCACTTAGTACACCTAAAATAAAACATTATCATTATTGCTATACATGTTTCCCTCCTTTGCATAATGGATGTGTTCTGGAGAAGGTGATTATGGAAATATATAGGCTTAACTTCTATTATCAAATCACAGAGCAATTACATTATAAAATCATAGAAAAAGATTCCTAACAGATTGTGATGAAGACTTGATATAAGGCAGGGGTTCAAGTGAAGGTTGTGTCTATGAGTGTTATACTGGAAGCAGTCTGTGTTGGCATCACTTCTAGAGCCTCTTGTCTCCCTCTCCTCAGCCTCCTTGTTCTGGTAATTCCTGAATCTACTCCATCAGTTTCCAGAGATTATTTCATTCTTTTCTTTTTGCTGGTTATGAGGTCCAGTGGCATTTGTATGAAACAATACTTTACCTGACGGCCCTATCCCACACATGATATAAAATAGTTAGAAAATTCCTTTAATTTGAGATTTACAATTAGATAAATTCATTAGTAACCTACTTACTTTGTATGTTTGTTTATAAGTTTCAGTAATATGTATTAATAATACTTGTATTAGATTCATCATATTCATTATATTGAAAGCCTCCTGGGTCAGGAACCATGTCTTCTACCTTCTTGGAAACCCTATACTTACTAACGAGTCCTATAAATAAAATGAAACTTTAAATAGTACTGACTTCACCTTCAACTCATAACTAAACCTGACTCTGGGCTTGAAGTGCTATTTTCTCTCTCTAGTCTCATCAGACATGAGTGTGTTATGTTACTGACTGAGGCCAAGCTATATGCTCCCACAATTCACTTCTTTTTAACAACCAGCTGCATCTTGGTGCTTGCTTTTTCATGAAGAACTAGGACTTATGCTTAAATGAATGCCTCAGTTCTTCTTCTCTCAGGACATCCTTTATTTGTGGAAAATATTCAGAAAGAATGGAATTTTAAAAATAGACCATCTGTTGCTCAGATCCTGAGAAAAGCAATGATGTTTGAAAACACTAGGTTCAACTAATCAGGAGCATAAAAGCCTTATTAAATGTATTAGCTTTCTTATGCTTAGAGCTCAGGTAGGAAACAAGATCCAACCTTAGCATGCCAACAGGTATCAAGTGAGAGAGGTCAAAAGAGTCTATACCCTTATGAGGTAGCTTGGACACATCAGCTAGAAGTATTCTTTATAAATTCTAAGAGGAAACCTTGTTCCAGATTATTTTACACATGATAGCAGCCTGGGAAACTACCAAATAGCCTCCCTGGTTCTAGACCAATTCAAACAAGGTAAATTTATATTTCATTTAATATTTTGTCATAAGCAGACTATAGGATCTACTCAAGATCACCTTTATTTTACTACTCGTTCATATTTCCATAGCTGTCCTCTATCCCTATTTCACGAGCATTTGTCCGTTTATTTATTATACAATAAATACCAAGTATCTTAGGAGAATGAGTAGATAGACATATGATAGATGGTTGATAAACAGATTGATAGAAGGGTAAATAGATAAATAATAGCTAACTAGACTAAATATGTATGAATCATGACCTTAAGAAATGGCTAAGGAAGGAAATTCCAGATGCAGAAGTACTGAAGAATAGATGGGATTTCAAAATATGGAAAGGAAAGAGAAAGCATTACAAGCAGAATAAACCACATGAACAAAAAAGTCATCATGCATTGGGTAAAGCAAATTATTTAGTTTGTGAAAGGGAGTAGCAAGAACTAAAATGGATAATTTTTAGGTAAATTAGGACTAGATAACAGGGAAACTTAAGTGCCAACCAAAGAACATTACTCTGTCAAGAATATAACTCCAAAGAAAGTTCAGTAAACAACCCACTAGCATCATAATTTCAGCAGAGAATAACCTGTCACAGCCTCCGAGGTTTTGGACTTCATAGGGAGATGCTACATTAGTGGTAGATAAAAGGTCTTCATATCTAATGAGTCTTACTCCAGCTGAGATTAACATGCTTCATCTATTGAGGTTAATCACATCACATGACTTAAACAAGAATCTCATCAGCGCCTAATCACATCAGCATTGGTCCTTCATTCTCAACAACAAATCCTATAGAGTTGCTTAAAGGCTGATGGTGAGTCTGGCTTAGATGAGAGAGGTGAGTATCTGCGTACATGTAAAATATTTGTAAAAAAGTTTGACATAAGCTGTCATTTGACCTTGAATAGAGCCAATATTTCATTAAGGATTGGTTACTCACCTATATTTAGTTCTGGTTTTCCCTATGATACAAATAGTCATTTCAGTGTATTTGGAACCCTGAGATATCCTTTAAGGTCCACTGCTAAATGTGTAGAATTCTTTGGTTCTAGACATCATAGAAATGTCCTTTTCACAACACTTCCCATCTCCTTCCCTCTTTATTGCTCACTATTGCACTTACTGACTTCTAATATACTTAATATTTTATGTGTGTATTTGTTTTTTTTCTGCCCTTCCCCTCCAAATACTAGCTCTTTGTATTTGTCTAATTTGTTTACCCCAGAACCTAGAACAGATACTTGTTGGAAGACCACTTTTGAAAATGAAAGCAAAATATAGAAGAATTGTAAGCAAATATTAACTGGAGTATGGGGGGAAAAAAGTTTTCTAACTAAAGCCTCCCTCCAAAAATTCATATATCATATAATTTGAAAATATCATCAACTAATAACTTCATGAACTCATTTTCTGTAGAACTCAAAGCACTTTCTAAAATGCACCTATTTGCTTTCTTACTGTTACTGAAATAACAGTCTCCTTTTTTCCATTTTATACAGATGGAAATCATGGCAAAGAGATGCTCTGGGATACAGCAAATGAATTCAGGGCCTCTGACTCCAAGGGCTAGGTTCTATACACTATTTTATACCAGTTTGTATTTTACAAGCAATAGGGGTTTAGTGCTGAATTGCATAATATACTAGAATTTGAAACCAATAAATAATGCTATTAGCTTATGGCCTCTCTACTAGTAGACAGTCTTCTCACAGAAATGATGAAACAAAAAATAAAATAAAGAGCAATATAGAAAGAAGAAAGGTGAACACCTTAGAAAGTTAAACATGGTCATTTTTAAATTTAATTTTAAAATCCAGATTGTTCTTTTTCATCATAATTGTACTGTATCTTACTGGCAGAAAGGAATGAGATTTAGTATACTATGCAAATGATAGTAGGTTCACCACAGCTGGAGCTTCTCTTTCCTCAGAGCCTCCTTTATCCTGAAAATATCTTCTGGATTAAAAATCTCATTTGATAAATCATATTTTTCAATATAAAAATCCAAACTATCAAAGTACTAAAAGAAAACGTTGGTAAATCCTTTCATAATCTTGGCATGGGGAAGAGCTTTTTACCTATGACTCAATATCTAGAAGCCATAATAGAAAAGATTGCATTAAAAAAAGAAAACCTTCTGTATAGCAAAAATATATGCACCATAAACAGAGTAGTTTTTTAAAAAGTAAACTACAAAAGATATTTGCAATATTTTCATGTAGATAAAAGAATTTGCAATATTCATATGGATGAATGAATTATCTCCTTAATGTATAAATAGCAAGAAATCAATAAGAAAAAGACCAAGAATCCAACAGAAAGAAGTAAAGGAGATGAACAGACACATTTAGAAAAATTAACACCCAAATTATCAAGCACATTAAAAGATGCTCAGAATCACTCATAGTAAGGAAAATGCAAATTAAACATATAGTGAGATATCATCTTTTACCTATACAGTTGGCAAAAATCCAAAGTCTAAAAAGACACTATTTTGTTGAGGCTAGGGGTAAAGGGATACTTTTACTTATTACCAATGGGACTGCTCATTAATACAACCCTTCTGGAAATCAATTTGGCAAAATTTCTCGAAATTTAGGATGGATGTAACCCTTCAAACCAGCAATTTTACTTCTGACAATTTATCCTGCTGAAAACCAGCACATCTACAAAATGGTTAATGTACAAAGTTTTTCACTGCAGCATTGTTTGAAATCACGAAAACTGTTTATAAGTAGGGACTGGTAGAATAAACTATGACACATTTATGTAATGGGATACTGTATAGCTGAATAAAAAGTTAAGGTAGCTCTCCCTGTTTTGATATGGAAAGATCTCCAAGATATACTGGAGAATGTAAGATTGAGATGCATTGAAAAATGTGAGATTGACCAATTCAAGAATAATCTCGTATGAAAGTGAAAATGAAAGTTTCACGGCAATGATAAAATGGTTCCTGAGCTCCCCCATCTTGTAGCCACTGGTGCAACCAACATTTCAGCAGATGTGGCAAACCAGTATTTGGTTTCCTTGGGACTCTATCACCTTGATCCATAAAATGCTTCAGGTTTTTCCCTCCCTAGTTCAATAGCATTCTCATGATTTTATTAAATAGCTGCTCCTTTCTAGGCCCAGTGGAGTTACTAGTCAAATCTAAAATGACATTAAAATGTTGCAGTCATGGCATTATGAACAACAGCTAAATTACTGAAAGAACCCAAATGTCCATCGACTAATGAATGGATAAAGAAGATGTACTCAGCCATCAAAAAGAATGAGATCTTGCCATGCCCAACAATGTGGATGGAGCTGGAGTGTATTATGCTAAGCAAAATAAGTCAGCCAGAGAAAGACAAATACCATATGATTCCTCTCATATGTGGAATTTAAGAAACAAAACAGGTGAACATAGGGGAAGGGCAAAAAAAAAAAAAAAAAAGAGAGGGAGGCAAACCATAAGAGACTCTTTTTTTTTTTTTTTAAAGATTTTATTTATTTACTTGACAGAGAGAGACACAGCGAGAGAGGGAACACAAGCAGCGGGAGAGGGAGAAGCGGGCTTCCCGCCAAGCAGGAAGTCTGATGTGGGGCTCGATCCCAGGACCCTGAGATCATTACCTGAGCCAAAGACAGACGCTTAACCAACTGAGCCACCCAGGCACCCCAAGAGACTCATAACTATAAAGAACAAACTGAGGGTTTCTGGAGGGGAGGTGGACAAGGGATGGGCTAAATGGGTGATGGGGATTAAGGAGGGCACTTGTGATAAGCACTGGTTGTTGCAAGTGATGAATCACTAAATTTTACTCCTGAAGCCAATATCACACTACATGTTAGTTAACTAGAATTAAAAGAATAAAAAATAAAATGTTGCAATCATGAACTTGTTGGAATAAATTCCATTTAAAAGCCCAGGATGAGGGGCGCCTGGGTGGCTCCACTGGTTAAGGGGCTGACTTTTGGATTTGGCTCAGGTCATGACCTCATGGGTCATGAGATCAAGCCCTAAGTCATGCCTGGTGCTCAGAGGGAAGTCTCCTTGAAGATTCTCTCCCTCTCCCTTTTCTCCCTGCTTGCACTCTCTCTCTCTCTCAAGTAAGTAAGTAAGTAAGTAAGTAAAAAAATAAATCTTTAAAAAGAAAAAGCTTGGGGTGATTCTCCGTATGATCTACTTTCCATGTGTTGAATGGAGATCTGGTTACCCACCTGTTGCTGTATAAGAAGACAACACATTTCTATGGGAGTTTAAGTGTATGAGATTATTAAAAATAATGAGTATAATATATTCATTTGCTAGATAATATTTATCCAGATTCTAAGGTACTCAGGAGGTATAATCAGTATGCATAAGATTATTAACATGAGGCAAAATACAGCATCAGGCTGATGATGTATGTTGAATACTTGGGGGTTCCTAAAGGAGAAGCCTATATAAACAGTATATTATAATTAATTATAAGTTTAATAACAACATCCTAATTTTTTATAATAAGCAACACATTTACTCACTGGTCAGAAATTACAGACTTAGTCCAACAAGCTGTTTCCCCAAAGGTTTCCTCATTTACAGTCAGAGTGTTATCTGGAACAATCTATAAAAGCTCCTAAATTTGACTTCCCATTTCTTTTGTCTTTTTATTTTTTTGGTAAACAGATAACTGATGAGTTATCCATTCTGTGTAAGAATTTCTTCCTCTGGGTTGTTATTTGTTTCAGGCAATTATGTAAAAACATGGAGAAAAAAAAAACATGGAGGAATGTAGGGAGGAAGTATTGATTGATTGATTCTTTACTAATAAACATCCAATATGTTCTGGGTATTTTGTTAGCGTTAAAGATACAGAGATAAAGAAACATAGTGTCTGCCCTCAAATATTTCAGTCTTCTAGGGAGAAAGGAAAGTAAAATCCAACTAATTATGACATAGGATGATAGCTGCTATACTTGAATTCAGCATAAATGGCTATGTGAGAACAGGGCATGGGACCCTAACCTTTAATGAGAAGGCTCAATAACAAGTTTAGAGGAGATAATGCCTGAGCTAAAACTTGTGTGATGGGAGGAGTTGATCAGGCAAAGACTAGAGAGAATGGAAAGAAATACCAGGTCATGGTAACAGCAAAAATACAAATTATAAAACTAAAAATTTTTTTAAATTACAGAGAAAGGTAGAGTATAATCCATTCAGGGAACCGTAGGTGGTTCCTGACAGAGTACTAGGTGATGTTTGGAAATAGCAGGAAATGAGGTTCCAGAGGTGGTTAGGGCCCACCCAGGTTGTGATGGAAGCACCACTTTAGATAAGATGGTCAGGGAAGGCTGAGACCTGGATGAAGAGAAAGAGCCAGCCATGCAAAGCTCAGGAAGAAGAGCATTCCCAGCAGAGAAGAGCACTCAGTGTGCAGATAAGTCTATTCCAAAGAGTGGTTAAAGAGCTAGGGGCACTGATTCCTGGGTGTCAGAGATGAGCAGAACAATTCCAAATACTATTCCCCTGACTATTATCTAATCTCTTTTGTTGTCTCTGGAACCATAGCTCTTTCCCATCAATGAATTCATTCAGTCCCTGTAATCAACTCTGATTAGTGTTGTTTAACATCAATCTTTTCTACCTTTTTTCAAAGAAAGATACCAATCAGTTCTGCACACCCCTGCTTGTTAAAAGCAGCACCTCTCCTGCTGACTTACCGTTCTCTTAATCAAAAGGGCAGGAGGAAGCAGTTGGGATTCACTTTTCTTTTTTTTTCTTTCAAAGTACACAAATGTCAACTTCCTCGAGGATGTTTGGCATAGCTGAGTTCAGTCATGTAATGTACAAAGTCAGCTGCA
Source organism: Phoca vitulina (assembly GCF_004348235.1). Taxonomy (NCBI): domain Eukaryota; kingdom Metazoa; phylum Chordata; class Mammalia; order Carnivora; family Phocidae; genus Phoca; species Phoca vitulina. The sequence goes on from NW_022589711.1 coordinate 37,355,404, forward strand.
TCAAAAGGCTGCAGGCTGCCCACTGCTAAAATGGAGGGAGAAAAGGAAACCAAGGGCTTCTCTGAAGTGTGAATGAGTGCATAGGCCACTGTCACATGTGTATTTACACTGAGGACATGCTGGGCTGACAAGGGAGTTTAGGAAACGTAAACCTCTACCACTAGCCTTCTCTGTTTTCACCTTCAAAACTCTGGAGCAGCATTTTCTCCCTTTCCTATTTTTACAGTTGCACCTACAATCCAAGTAGTTTTCATATAGCTTTGTAACAATCCCAAACCATGGCCATTTATATGTATTTAAAAATTATTTTCACTACCAGTCCTCCAACATTTAGCTGAAGGGTCTAATTCTCCTTGCCTCTATAGACTTCAAAGTGTTAGCCCCTAGAACAGGCACCTGCACCAGGTTGTTCGTTCAATTCATTCATTCATTCGTTCATTCATTCATTCAATTATCTTACTCTCTTAACACATCACTAACCATCATGTGGCTTCAATATGACAAGCCCTTGTCAATAATGTCCCCTGGAAGATGCTTCTAACAGTTAGAAGCAGAATGTAAGTTTTCCAAAGAATTTATTATCTTATTTTTTTAAAAGATTTATTTATTTTAGATAAAGAGAGAGAGAGAGTGTACATGAGCAGGGGGGAGGGGGAGAGAGAGGGAGACAAGCAGACTTCCCGCTGAGCAGGGAGCCCGATGCGGGGCTTGATCTCAGATCCTGAGATCATGACCTGAGCTGAAACCAAGAGTGGAATGTTTAAACCAACCGAGCAACTCAGGCGCCCCAAGTTTATTATCTTTAACTATAACTTAACTGAGTTTCAGAAATAGGTAAAACGTCTGGAAGTAATATTTATGCACATGTCTAAACCTGTACGCACATTCCCATCAAGCACAAAAATCATCATTTATGGTTATGGTCCATAAACAAAGTTACAACTTTGTTGTTATTTAATATTTGTAACAATGTTGAGCTGGTAATGGTTCACAAATAACATTCTGTGCAACCTCATCATTGTTCTAATGTGAACACTTAAGTTATGAGGAGGTATAAGGTCACATAGCTCAGAGTTGCAGCCAGAACTAGAATTCAAGCTCCAAATTCCTAATCGAGGAGCTTCTATTTTACATGACCATTTATTAGGTAGGGATGAGGAGTAGAAAGGAGGGGAACACAAAGTCTTAGGGTCACTAATATGGAGGGACAAGGAGAGATATGAGATGCTATAACAAAACAAAACAAACCCTGATCTAGAGACACACTCACTTGAAATGCCTCTGAATTTCTGAGAAGAACACAGGAGAAAGGTATATATGGAATCACTTTTATATGGAATAAATTGATACATCATTTCCTCTTTCCATGTGTTTTAAAAAAATCTCTTCGAGTAGTGTTTCCCAAACTTCCCTGATCATACCGATCGACTAGGTTTCTTACGTCAGATACAAATATGGAGACTGTTCATGGAAGTTTCTGATTCTCTGTCTGAGGTCGGATCCAGAAATGTGCATATTTCACAGGCAACCTTGATGATTCTTAGAATTAAGGACACACTTGGAAACACTGTCCCAGAGAAACCTTTGCAACAGCAGCTAAAAAATACTTCATTCCTAATGAATCATTGCATTTCAACATGGTAAGCAGGTGCACACTCTCAGAACAAAACTACAAACTCATGTTCCTTTAAAATAACTTTAGATATATTTACTGAGTTGTAGGGCTTTTAGCAATAGCAAAAAGCCAAATGGAGCTCTTAACTAGCTCACTCCCACTGAAGCATCAACTTCTAACTCCCAAGTATCAATCTCTAATTAATTAAAAAAAAAAAAAAAGCCTGTGCTCCGTAAACATCCTTAATTGTAAACAGAGTTTCTTTTCTTTTCTTTTCTTTTTTTATTTAATTGTCTGTCAGTCTGGTGGATCAAATTACTAATTTCTATCCTTTTGGAGGTGATCTTCAGAAAAATCAGTCTGCTTTTGTTGCATCCCAGACATATTAAGAATAGTAAAAGAAGAAAACATACCAAACGAAAATAACTCAGAATAGAAACCTCTACATTTGAGCCCAGTACCCCTCCTGCTCAGTGAAACATCTATCTTTCACCTTTTTGACACTCAGAAATAAGCCCTTTCACATCATCTCACCTCTCTCTGATGAGTTATTCTCTTTCCTTCCAAATTCTGGCTGAGACAAAACTCTTCTGCTCTTCCAACTACCTTTTAGAAAAAGGCACAGTCAGGAAACACTGTCTAACATGAGCTCTCTTCCTTGTGTCTTTCAGTCAGACTCTTATTAAATGGATACTAAGCAAACCAACCAAAAAAACAAAAATACTCCTGTCGCTTCTTTTGCAATAATTCCACAATCTTGAGGAAAATTGAATTTTGGGGAAAAGAATGGTCCATGCCCTCTTATAAGCATGAGAGGGAGGGGCAATGACTATAAAGAATGTCTTTTAATTGTGGTTGTACTGTAGTTATATTAAGAATTGCACAATTAATTCCCACTATCAAATTAAACTGGTAAACGGGCCTAGATTAAAAACACAAGTTTGCTCTGCTCATTTTCCTCAGTTATATACAAAGTAATAATAAATTCAGTTTACCATCACCACTATGTTGTTACTTTGGAGGAAAAAAGTATTTTTCAGTTTCTCAATATTATATATCGAGATGATCAAGCCCACGCTCAGTGATGTATGTATTTGTAGGGGTATGGATGCTGCTAAAATAAGCACCTAGTTTAGTAGACTATTTCCCTTAGAAACTTGAAGCACAATAATTTCTTTCCAACTGCGAGAGGGTGTGTCTGTGAGTGGGGCAGAGGCTAAGAGACAGAGAGCGGGACAGCCTGCAGTAGGAAATGCACCTGACTGTCAGAATCCAGGAGGATCAGACAGAATCTGAACAGCATTAGACAGTGCCTGGACGTAGCGGCGAGGTAGGGACTCTCGAGGCACAGCTGAAAGATTATAGATGGTAGGTAGCCATGGCTTTAAGAGTCCGTCTCCACTGGCCACAACAACACTGGCAGTCAACACTTGCAAGGTCTCTTTAATTATGCCAGTGACCAGAGCTGGCCTCCTGGATTAGGCTAGAACGACAACTGACAAGCTGCCCCTAGCCTCCTTTGGGACTCCAATGATAAAGCCGTCGCCACAGCAGCAGCAAGAGCAAAAGCAAGAGCAAGAGCACAGCTTTGACCTGCAGTTCTTGGCCATCAAAGAGCTTGCCCTGTCTGCTCCCACTGACAGGCAGATAAATACAGGGATCTGTCGGCAAGTACATATTTATGTATATCGACAGCTCCTTCATACAGACCTACAGAGAATGCATAACAACTTCCAGGGGTGTAACACATTCACCCACTAATGGGGTGAGACCCATTACTCACAAATGGGTGAAAAGAAGCATCAATATTCAGGTCTTAACCCCAGTTTGTGGGCAGAAACCTGTCATTCCATTGCAGGCCGATAGGTCTCCTAGTCAGACAGTCCTTGTTTAATTTTCTAAACACCCTTCCTCTAAATGGTGCTACTCTACACTGTGCAGACAGACAGGTTTGACAAGCCGAGCCATCAATTTCGCATTCCCTATGCCAACTGCTGGGAAAAATTAGGCCTAGTATGTATCTGGGACTGCTGGCTGGGGAGGCAAGAGAGTTTGATACTTAGGAGGTATTTTCTACATTAGAGACTCAAAACTTCATGGAGGGTTCTCCCTGTTCAAAATACATGAAATCAGGGGAGCCTGGCTGGCTCAGTCAGTAGAGCATCTTGATCTTGGGGTTTTAAGTTTAAGCCCCATGTTGGGTGTAGAGTTTACTTTAAAAAATGCATGAAATCCAGAGTGTCCAAGAATGTATACTGGTGGTCTACCATGGGGCCACCAGTATTTATTATGCTAACCCCAAAAGATAGAAAAGTAAAGGCATGGTCTTATCTAAAAGGAGCTCTGAGTAGGCAAGAAAATACTCAAATAACTATAGTATAAAATGGTGCACTTAGTTTAAGAATAGAACACAGCAATAGGTACACACAATTTTTGGTCAATGGGAAGTTGAATATAGTTGTGATATATTGGCCAAATTATTACTCTTCAAGAAGTGTCAATACTGTCCAAAGAAAGGCCAACTGGGAACATGATTCATAATGATGGGTAAACTAGGCACACAGCAAAGGACAAGTTAATGAGCATTGTTTCTCATAACAAAGTATGAGAATACCCTTGGGATCTCTGAGATTGCCTCTAGGGTGAAGACAAAGCTTGGAATGGTCTTGAGATTTCTGCTAGCATATAGTCTTTTGGTATTGATCTGGTTGAACTGAAGAAGGAAGGGAGAAAATGGAAGGAAATGTTTCTATTGCTATTCAGGCAGTGAGAGCTGGGAACTATATAGAACCTTCCCCCTGGGGGGAAAAAAGCATAGAGATAGATGGAACAAAAAACAAAACAAAACAAAACAAAACCACCACCACCACAATAAAAAAACCCCAAAAGAAACTTCCTCCTGAACCCCCCTGAGCAGATCAGAACTTTATGATATTTGAGATTTCCTGCAGAGTTGTGCATATCCAGGACTCACAAATGGGAACCCAGAGGAGTTTGTGTGTCCCCTGAGTTTATTCCCTGAGCAGTCAAACTTTGAGAGCATATTATTGTTGTTCAGGGATATAATGAAGCCCTCACAGGTCAGAGGCTTGAGTGACCCTGAAGGTCCATTCCCCAACCTGGTTTTGCCTTATAAATAGTAACCAACTTCACTTAAAATCAAACCAAAAGGTAAGGAGACCCTACAGTTAGGAGGTATTTTCCAGTTAAAGTGATGGTTAGGTGGGACTAGGGTTAGGGCTGGTAGGGAAGAGACAAGGAGAGTGCTGTTAAAGTGTTTTTGAAATATCCCCCCCCCCCGCCCCCGTTAAAAAAATCTCTGAGTTTTGATTGCTCTACATCTGAATGACTGTGATTTTCTCCAAGCTGGCATCTCTGACTAGACTCATCCCTCTCAAACCACTCTGCACACTATAGCCAGGTCAACTCCTAAAACACTGCTTTCGTTACTTTTGCTTGCTCAATTATTCAAGGCCTTATTGAGTTTTAATTGTACAACTGTATGTTCTCATCACCCACAAAGAATAAATTCTGGATTCCATCTGCCTTTCCAAATTCATATCTTAATTTTCACCAACATGTATCTCATCTCTAATTTCATTACTTCTTGTGCACACCAACTTCATTCTCACTGCCATGCCTTCTTCCAGTTTGAAAGTTTTCTTCATTCTTACTATTTCCCTATTTTCTGACATCACACCATGGCAGTCCATCTCTCATTCCCCCTAAAAGACCCTAATTTCCACTTAATTCATTTTAGGATCTAATTACTAATCTTTGCAACAAGACTATACAAACTATAAACTCCTTGTAAGCAGGTATTGTATCTTTGATAATCAGTAACACTTTTAACAGATACTATTTAAGATTATCATCATACTTGTTTTTAAATTTAAATTGTACCTCTTCCCTTTTTTATTTATTTTTATTTTTTTGTTTTTTAAAGATTTTATTTACTTATTTGACAGAGAGACAGAGAGCACAAGTAGGCAGAGCAGCAGGCAGAGGGAGAGGGAGAAGCAGACTCCCCACTGAGCAGGGATCCCGACGTGGGGCTCGATCCCAGGACCCTGGGATCATGACCTGAGCTGAAGGCAGCCGCTTAACTGACTGAGCCACCCAGGTGCCCCTCTTCCCCCTTTTTTAAGAGTCAAAAAAATAGTGACAATAAAGGGAACACAATAAATATATCAACATACAATGGTTAATGGTCTTTACTGGCTGCAACAATGTTGCATTTTGCTGTTCTCCTTCTCACATGTGATATTTACTATTGGGCACACTCTACACTAATGCCAATGTTGCCCAATTAAATTTTACATTAATTACGATTTGGATGTTGATAGCACCAACCTAGAGGTAGAGCAGCTATAGGGCAACTGAGACCAAGTTCAGGATATAAAATCTCTGAAAATTTATCAAGAAGCTAAGATAAGGGCCATTGTGGGAAGCATAGCAAATGGTAAAACACGTAGTCTGCCAAGGTTGTTGAATGCTATTTCTTACAGATAGGGCTTGATATCAGCATTCACTTATTTATTATTGATATAAGCATATTTTTCTCAAAATATAATAAATACAGAAAGGGGTATGTGAACAACATGATACGAAGATCAAAATCAAGGTTAGAACCAAGGACATCAGATTAAATTGTGAATGGATAATGAATCACTTGTAAGATTAAAATTCAAATTTCAAATGGGAAAAAGGAATAGAAGCATAAAGAACACAATTCTAAAGATGGTGCTCATGGTTCCATGAAGGAAAAAATGAAGCAGACAGAGGGGTAGGCCTATTATATTTATTGGATATGAGTACTGAGAGTTTTAAATCAGGCAAGAAGACAAAAATAGGGTGCCTGGGTGGCTCAGTCGTTAAGCGTCTGCCTTCGGCTCAGGTCATGATCCCAGGACCCTGGGATCCAGCCCCGCATTGGGCTCCCTGCTCTGCAAAAAGTCTGCTTCTCCCTCTCCCACTCCCCCTGCTTGTGTTCCCTCTCTCAATGTGTCTCTCTGTCAAATAAATAAATAAAATCTTAAAAAAAAAAAGACAAAGATAACTAGGAGAGTTTGGACTGGAAAACTGAGAATAATAATCAGGGATAGTGAATACAGTGACATAGGTAGACAATGAGGTCAGCAGTTAGAACATCAGGTAGCCAGGACTAGGACCTAAGTGAAGAGGCTGGAAGTAGAACATTCATTCATTCATTCATTCACTCACTCGTCCCACATTTATTTATTGAGCTGATACAATAATTTATTGAGCTATAATGGTGAACTGATCAATAGATCTGGATTAGACTGTGCTTAACAGAATCTATAGTTTAGTAAGGACTTTAGTGATAGATGAGAGCAACAGCAATGAGTAGGTAATAGGAGTGAGTCCAGCATCTGAGTAATTCTGCATCACGTACTTGAAATCAGTGTTAAGGCTAAACTTAGAACCAAACCCACTGCATCCAAAGTATGAATTCCTCGTATGTTCTCTACTTAAGAAGACATTGAGATTAACATGAAGGTGAAGCTTAAGCCCACAGCTAGGGTAAGCAAGCCTTCCTAGGAGAATGGAGTGTGTGTGTGTGTGTGTGTGTGTGTGTGTGTGTGTGTTTATATGCGGGCATGCACACACTTGTGTAGGTTTTTCCCTAACAGGTATTAACCATGACTTTACAGGAAAGGTATAAATGATGAGGAGGATGATAATGGTGATTATAACAGCAGCTAATGTTTATTGAATGCTTCCTGTATACCAGATATTGGTTGAAATATTTTACATTCATTAGATCATTTACTCCCCACAATAATTTTATGATGATGGTATCATCATCCCCATTTTACAGGTTAAGAAACTGAGGCACCGAGAATTAGTTTTTCCAAGCTCACACAGCTAGTGAGTGGTAGAACCGAGGCAGTCTGCCCTCTTAATCATGCTGCTATGCTGCCTAAATCCAGAGGAACAAGAGAAGAATTGTACTATCTCAGGTCAGAGCTTGTCTATGTCTACATAATATCTTTTTACATTTCCATAAATATAAATGATTTGAGGATACTCTTACTAGAGCAGTAGCCCTTCTCAGAAATGTTTAACAATGGCATATTCTGTTGTTCAAGGATGAAATGAAAGTATAGTGGTAACAGATGAGAGAGATTTGGCTCTCGTGGACTTTAATTTTTATTATACTATTTAAGCAATAAAGAAATACTGTGCTGAAGTGGTAGAACAATAGGCCGGTCAATATGGAAAGTGACAATTTTAGTTTCAGTCAGCCATGATGTGTGGGTTCGGCTCTCTACCTCTTCATCCTCCATTTCTCTATAGGGTAACATAAGAGTTAATAAGATGACCATAGAACACATTTACCTTGTGAGGAATTGTAAGTTCTATTCTTACTGTGATTTTCTTAGCCATGATAATTCTGCTGGAATTTCTTATTAAGACAGCATGATGAATCCCAAGCCCAGGAATGAGAGTGACCAAATAAAATATCAGCACCCTACTGGCTGCAGAAGTTTGCACTCCAGTGTCCAGTTTTGTAGTGTCTACTCTTGACAAAATTGATTGTTAACGTAGGGCTATGAACATGAAATCTTCATTAAAAAACAAACAAAAAAAATCCACACTTAGCTTTGACTCTTTCTTTTTTGGTTTCCTGGAATCAATTCTAAAGCATCAGACACATTCAAGTCAATTATTATTGCTTCCAATTCTCAGCTTGACTATATCTTAAGACAAAATGTCCCCTTTAGACATCTAGGGAATTACTTTCATGGGGCACTATATAACCTATATCATCCCAGGTACTAAGACTATTCAGTACTATTATTTTTATAAGTGATCTGCGTCAAAACAGAAAGGGGAGGAAAAGTAGGGCAAGGACTTATTGGCTGTAAACCCGGGTGTATGGGCTAAGTCTAAAATCCCTACTTTCTAGCCTCAACATGCTAGAAGACCCCGACCTTAAATTTGGTAGAGAGTATCTTGAAAGCAGATAAACGGGAACCCCCGACCTCTGAACTCGTCAGAGGTTTCTGGCCCCTTTTAGCATTTGACCTTCAACGAATAATATAGCTGCTTTTGGCCCTTAGCCTGTACTAGCTACAAAGGTGACTGATACCTGCCATATTTTAGGACAGCTTATCACCTCAGCCCCCGGAGTGATTGAGTATTTATAGACACAAAGATAGAAATATAAAGCACATATGTATAGACAGGAGTCCCCTGGAGGTGGCGATTAGGACCAGGCAGTAATTTTAGCTTGAAGTTCCTATGACTTAAAGGACCAGGCAGTAATTTTAGCTTGAAGTTCCTATGACTTAAATAGCCACTTGAGCTCTGATCTTGCAGTTTACGATGTCAATAGAAACCCTAAATGAAATTACAGCCTTCTGATACGCAGCAGGATATCCTTTCTTTGTCGTGCAATGTACACGACCAGGAGAAATTGCTCTGTATATGGAGTTTCACTAAAGCAGAATTTATCATAAGGCTGCTCTGCTAAAATATCATTATGCTGTTATTCACTGGATAACACATCTAATGACTCGGGGTGCACTTGATAGCCATGTTTCAGTGAACACAGACGCACGCCCTGATGTGAACTGGGCACTCCAGTGCTTCAAAGCGCTATCGATTTCAATTCTACCATAATTTACACCTGGCTTGTTTTGCCAATAGCTTGAACCCATGCTAACAGTGGAACATACACATACGAGTATTAGAGAAATCAGAAATGAACTGTATAGCAAAAATGCATGCAGCAAACATTCTAGGAGTCTGCCTTTATAATAATCTCCCTTGATGCTAATTAAGCATTCCACACGACTTTCTCTGTGATGCACGGGCATTTCCTCTGTTAGCACTGTCCCATTGTCCCATGGCTGCTGGTGATAGTAAGGATAACCTCTTCCACTTGTGCAAACTGTGGGTATTTCCGGAGCAGAATCTGGGTGCCAGTCATCTTGGTTCCTCCACCATTTGGCACAACGACTGGCCTATGATAGCTGCTCATAATAATCATCTTCTCTAAGGCTCCTCTTCCACTCTCTGTTCCATAAATGTCGTATACTCTAAGGATCTGCTCTTTTGCTTTCTGTCAATAAATTTTCCTTGAGAAAAGTCCACTCCATAATTTTAACTGCAACCGTGATGCTGACAATTCAGATGACTGCCCAACTTCTGTCTCTCGCTGACCTATCTTCAGCTTTCCTAAGTCCAACAGCCTACCAGAAGTCTGGATGCCCCCCTGACATCTCAAAATAAACACATTCAAAAGCAAATTTATCATCTTCCCCAGCCTGCAAAACCTGCTCCTCCTCCTCCTCAGAGCTTTCCTTGCCTAGTTGTGTAAGGCAGAAACCTGGGAGCAATCCAAAAATGCCTTCTCTCGATACCCAGCCCAAAGGTTATTAGATTGTGCTCATTCTACCTCTTATCTCTTGAACGTGTCTCCTTCTCTCTATTCCCATAGTTATTGTCCTAGTTCAGGGCTTCATTGTTTCCTGTATGAACAATTTCAGTTGCCTCCTAACTCATTTTCTTGCCTCCATTCTCCCATTCCTCCAATCCATCCTCCAGCCTGCTGCCAGGGCGATCTTCCACAACACAATTTGATCATTAACCTTCTCTACTTAAAACTTTCAATGGCTCCCCAAATGCCACAAGATGAAGTTAAAACTTCTTTGCATGGTGATCAGGGCCCAACATGATTGTTCCCTGACTACCTCTACAGCATCATTTCTCCCCCCTCCTCTGCTAAACATCAATGACACTGATCCCTGGCTCGCTACGCTGTTTCCTCTTTTTTTTTTTTTTTTTTTAAAGATTTTATTTATTCATTTGAGAGAGAATGAGATAGAGAGAGAGCATGAGAGGGGGGAGGGTCAGAGGGAGAAGCAGACTCCCTGCCGAGCAGGGAGCCCGATGCGGGACTCGATCCCGGAACTCCAGGATCATGACCTGAGCCGAAGGCAGTCGCTTAGCCAACTGAGCCACCCAGGCGCCCCACGCTGTTTCCTCTTGAAGTGCCTTTGCCCCTGCAGCCTTTCCTCCCTCTGACCATCTGGGAAAATCCTTCAAGGCCCAGCGTGGATTCATTAGCTCTTCTGTGAAGCTTTCCCTGACCCTCTGCCCCAAGGTACATTCAGCTGAACATATTCTGTTGCGCCTCCAAAGTTCCTTGAACATCCTTCAATTACAATACTTAGCATATGGGCATCATCGCAACTTGTTTGCCTATCTGTCTCTCCTGTGGAGCAACCTGAGGTCATATCTTATTCATCTTTGTATTGTCCCTGACAAAGTCAAAACCCTCACATCAGCATATAAAGGCCTACATGCTCAGGCCGCACTGCCTCCTCTACATTACCCCCTCCCATGCTTTTCCTTGCCTACTCTGATTCTGCCACAAACACTATCGGTTATCACTCAAACTTGCCAGATACATTCTTGTCCAGGACCTTTGCACTTGGTGCCACTGTCAAAATGCTTTTGCCTAGATATCTATAAAATTTGCTTCTTCACCTTTCTCAAATGTTGCCCCCTCAATGAGGTATTCCCTGTCTCTCCAATTTAAAATTGCAACCTCACCCCTCACACACACACACACTCACACTCTCCTTCCTCCTTCACTTTTCTCCATAGCAGTTATCACTATCCAACCTGATATATTTGACATATGTACTTGCTTATCATTTTTCTCCTCTGACTAAAAAGTAAGCATTATGAAAACAGAGACTTCTGTTTGCTTTGTTTCCTGTAGTATCCCCAGCCCTTGCAAAAGTTATGGGTGTTTAGTATGTGCTCCCCTATAAATACTTGTTAATAAATGCATCAATCTTTAGTTTCTAGAATAATACCTAACACAGAGTAGGGGTTCAAAATGTTTCTTGAATTAATAAATAAATGAGTGAGTGAATGAATTAATGTTAAATCCATGCTTTATGAATGTGTTGAAGAACAGTCTTTGTAATCTGATCCTCATAACAACACCAGTAAGTAAGTTGAGTGGGTAGTATTATTCTCATTAGACCAATGAAGTAACTGAAAGGTTAGGAGCCTAAATTAAGACTGCATGGGTAGTTTAAGGTTTGCTACTCTTTTCATTTCTGTATTAAAAGGTAAAGACAATTCTTTGCACTCTGTTCATGATGTAGCTCTAACATTTATTACACTATTTTGGTTCCTCTTGACTAGGAAGGCAATTAACGGGAGGTGCAAGGTACTAATACCTTTTATTACAGTTTGTGTCTTTCCTTATTAGGTGCCTTTCATAAGACAGATCCTTTTCTTTCATTTTCAAAAGTGGATTAGGCACTCATACAATTTTGCCCCTCGGAGTGGTTTGTACATGGCTACCCAAGAGGACATCACGCTACAAATCCTGCCAGAATGAACTGGAAGGTGAGTGTGGCATTTGTATCTTGAGGATGAACAGGTTGTTTGATGCCAAGTTTGTGCTAATGGAGGTGTCCTTAATGTGTTAAGACCCAAAGGAGAACAAATTCAACAACAAAACATTTCAGTTTTTGGCATGTCTATGGAGAGTTAACTTTCCATTGTTCAAGGGTTAATTATCCATTATGTGAACCACTTCTCTTTCTCCCTCTGGCTGCTTACATCTAGGAATTCAGTTTACTAAAGGATAAGTAGGGAAAATAAAAAGATGCAAATGAAACTAGTACATTTCATTTATATATATTAGAAGCTCTAGAAAAGAACTCGGTGTAGGAGACAGAATTAGATACAGTTTGCGGACTGCCAAGTTGACTGACCATTGACAACAGACTAAATTAAAGCACATTCCACACAATATCTTTGTTTCTTTCAGTTATTGTTTATCAGGGTTGGCTTGTAGTATATGAAGTTACTCCCTGAATGTAATTCATGTCAGCCAGGTGACATGTAAGGTGCTGGAAGTTCTCTCCTCTGACGTCCCCAGAGCACTAACGGTGCCTTAGTGTCCTGTGGCTTAATGACTGAAGCAGCACCAAGAAATCCCACCAATTTCTCTACTCATCCATGAGGAACAATTGCACTTAGCTATTTTCAGCTATTATTTGCCTAAAAAGGGGCACTTAACTAGTGCCTTAAGATAGGGCGAATGATTGTCCTTTTGCTTCTGTCTTTACTGTGCTGTCTGCCCACCCCCCCGCCACTGCCTAGTTCACAGGGCATTCAGAGGCAGTCTTCATGCCTGTCCACATGTGATAATCAGCCTGAGCTCCTTAGATGTTGGGTCTGAGGAAAGGAAGAACCACCGATTGACTGTAAGTGATTAACTGACAAGCTGGAGAGGACTTTGGCCAATATGATACATTCTAGGTGAGTCTGGTCCTTTCAGACTGCATGAGCACAACAAGCTGGTATGTTGCCACCCTCAAGAGTCCTGGAAAACGAAAGGAACGACTGCAAGCTCAAGACCCCATGTTCCGTCAGGAATGCCCTGTGCATTGTGGAAATTTGAGAAGGTACATCGGCAGACAGCGGCAGGTGCTGTTAGCGAGTCGGAAGATCTGATATGGGAATTTAAGGGGTTCAGATAGAGAAGAATCTATTGATATGTTTTCTGGACATATTCCTTTTGTTATGATAAATAAAACATATACACTGTCAATGCGCTGACATACAGATATTCATTAATCACCTACTCACTGATCCTCCACTCAGACTGAGCAATTTGACATTGGTTGGGAGGGAGATAAACATAAAATGCACTACCTGCCTTCTAACCACTTGTAGTTTCATACCTACAAAAAACTCCAGTTCAAAGCAGTATATGATAAGTGCCCACTGAAACCCAGAGATTTTTAAAATGCTATCCATGTCAGAAGGGGAAATTAACTTTTAGTTTGGGTTATCATAAACAGCTTCAGAGAAACAAGTGTGACTCGGCAAGGAAGTGATATGGCTGGGTGTCTTGAAAAGGTGTCTGGAAAATTATAGTTGCCGATGCTGATACGTAAATACAGCATGAAAGTATTTAGCATACAGCTAAGTAACTGAGAAACTGGAATAAATTGGGACATTTGTATATAAATTCATTCTTACAAAATAAAGCGAATTCATTAAATACAGCCTCAATTTTAAGATAATTAATAGCAATTTAATTTCTTTCTACTTAATTTTAACTACTCTATACATACAGCAATTATTATTTTGAGATTGTGCATAATAGAATTTAGGTTTATAATCTAACATGTATATTTGATGAAGGATAATCACTAATCTTATTGGCTAACCAAATCTCACCTTTTGTAGATACTGTTCATAAATATTTGTACAAAATTTCTGTGTTGTCAATGTGATAAAATGTCAACTACATTTCACTTAAGGTCAATTTGCAAAACGTCTGATTGAATTTAAAGGCAAGTAAGCCTACCTAGTAGTTGGTCATATTTTCAATAGTTGAGTATAGCTTTGTCATTATGTAAGTATATATGCACTTATAAGCTAACATATGTACACAGACACATGATACAATAAATCAACCCCTTCTTTTTAACTTTTGAAAATACGTACCTTTTTAAAGGAATCATAAATATCAAAAAGCATTTTTATATAAATAAGAAAGAATAATTTCTTATTGGTGTAATCATAATTCTGTTATTTAGCGATGTCATCTTTGTCTAATTGTGACTGCCTAATTAAATGAATGTAACATGCAGGAAGCACTTACAGCTAAAATGTACACGCAGGAAAATATTCATTCTATAGCATGCATCCTCTGAAATGACATTATAATTTTTTGAGATGCGCACTGAAAACCTGAAATACTGATAGTACACTATTAAGGTTTATAAACAGGCATTGAAAAAATCAGGTATTAATAAAACAATTTAAGCAGAAAGAAACACATCATTATCTTGCCTTTCAGGGATGTACTGATCATATATGGACTTATATACTCCAACTTAGGAGTTGAATTCTTCCACAGCCATGTGGACCTCCAGATCTTGCCAATAATAAGGAAAATCTCTCTGGCAGGTTATATTTTTAAAATGTCATCTCTTGGGATACACTCTTAGATACTCATGTTTACCTATTCTCTGCTTAAAGATGCTCAGAAATTTTTATATATTAGATGTAGGAGATTTCAACATCAAAATGTTTTCAAAGTGTTGGAGATCCAGCCTGCCTTTGGTGTAGTCCTAATAGACATCCTTACCAGAGACTTACAGATAATTCTCCTGGGAGTCTACAGCCTGAGTGTTAACTGAGTGAAGCACAACCTCCTACGTAGGCCTTGGTGGTAATGGGCTAAAAGCTAGTTACATTTTTTTATACCATATTTTAAAAACTTTAACACCATCTTCCTATTCAACCTCTTTCTTTAAAAAACAAGAGACTAATGGAAAATCCCCAAGAGACATTATAACATACAAATAGTATGGCCATAACTAGCATGTCTAACTGAAATAGGCAAACTTTACCGTTATGTAAAATGTTTATCATACTCATCCTAATAAAACGTGGAGACCGCTTCCTATCACGATGACAGGTAAGGAATTTGAGGTGCCTCACAAATGATAGGTATCGTGATGTGAACCTGAAACTGTTCTAGAGGTCATGAAAGACCTTGATGAGGCTGTAGCAGGGGTAAGTCTCTGCAGAGAACTTGGGATGTATGAGCATGTGTGAGTTAAGCATCTGAATCGTCCAGAGTAGCAAACAAAATTCCAAAGCTAAGTACCAATGTAACATGTTGGATGACTACACTAGCTTGGACAAGAGTGCATACAACAGGCACACACAATACACATCTGGTTCAATGTAAAATCAACTATTGCTAAAGCATTTTCGACTTTTAGGAGGAATCTCCTGGCAATGTGTTAACAGCAAGGACAACTAAAACAATAAAATAGCATTTCTTTCCACCAAATATTTAAGAACATCGAGTAAGTGCCCCTTAGGCTGGGTTGTGGTTCTTGGAAGTTTTAGCCTATGAGAACCATATTGGGGACATCAAAGACTCCTCCCTCTTTCCAAAGAGCAATTTACTTCAGATGCTGCCACACACTCAAATGCTTTTATGGCCACCATGTTTTTTTGTTTGTTTGTTTTTTGTTTTTTCCACTTTTAATATTTTGGAATACGCCAGATTCTTGAAACTGGAAGGGAGACAAGAAAACACGGTAAGATCAAATACCTTTGAAAGAGCAGTTAAGTAGGTGCCTGATGGCAAAGGGCAAATACACATTCCAGCTGAAATTCCACTTCCGGGGAGAGTGTGAGTTATCAGTAAGGACACGGAAGGCACACATTGGCTCTGAAAGCTCGTCTGTTGACTCCTCTGCTAGTCTCATATCAAACAGGATGCAACCACCCCCATTCCATTCCTTCGACAACTTCCCAGAGCACACTCAATCAGAGTCCCTTATATTGAGGACAATACTATATTTGGGTTTAATACTGTGAGGACAGTCATCTAGTTTTCCTATGTCAGGATGATAAATTTCCCTGGAACCAAATAAGGATTCTCACTGCATTCTTCTATCCGATACCCTGAATGCAGAAGAATAAAGAAGAGGGTGTGACAAATAATTTTTTCCAAAGGTCGGGTTAGGGGAGGTTCCCTCACATTTAAAAGCAACCAGTTCTTAGCAAAGCGATCTTTAGAAGAACAGTATTAACAATATTCCTTTGCTATGCATCTACTTTTCTTTCCTGCTTAGCTGGGGATATAAGTATTCTGAGCAGAATGTAAATGTCCAGAATAGAGATGCGTGAAGTTGGTAGAGAGAAACTCCAAATGAACGATGAGTCCCACTTTCATTTCCCCCTCTTACCACCCCAAAAGCTACCTCCCTGCCCTCACACACTCACCTACCTTCCTCCTCCCACAAGCATGTTTGCTAGGCATGTCAAGGCTGACATCCATCGGTGGCAGCATGAAGCCTATGCCTGCAGGATCCTCCTGAGAACGGACTCAAGGCTCTGCCATTGTCTATAGAGTGCTCTCAGCTGTGCACATGAAAATCTTCATCATTCCGTTGGATTGTTTGGTAGCGTTTTAAAAAAAATTGTATTTTTTTTTAAACACCCTTTATTTCCTGACTGCCTCAGAGACACCAAGAATAGAATCCTTGACACATCAAATTCTGGAACCTCACCACTCACCAGGACTGTGGTTCCTGATCCAAGGAGTGTCGACTGAGAATCAGCACAGTCTCTTGAGAGTGTCCAGGCCTGGCTGCTAAGCTCCCTGCTCTGATTAGTTTGTCGAGTTCACAGTGTTCCAGAGTGCTGAAGCACAGAAATTAGGGAGGGGAGGTGGAAGGAAAATCACTGGAGCCTCTTACGATCTAACTTCCACTAACTGAGAGGAAATGTCTTATAAATAAACAACAGCAAGAGAAACAAAAAAACCCCATCCCGTCCTGCCAGAGGAATGTACATTATTGTCTCCCGACGGAAAACTTTACACCACACCAGAATGCAGCCATGTCTCCTGAAACTACCTCCCTCAAAACAGAAAGAAAAGGAGAATCAAGAAGAAAAAAAAAAAAAAAAAAACGCCAAAAATGATTTTTTCATCCCCTTGAATTCTGTTGGGAAGTTCATGTGAGTTCCCAGTAGACAAACTAAACGAAGCAGTTTCAACAGTGTCACTGTTCCAGGATTTCTTGCAGAGCCTGCTTATTAGCAAAATTTCATTTCTGCCCAGATCATTGCTGTGCCATCCGGACATTTTCAGAAGGGAAGTTCAGGGAAGCGGGGGAGGGTACGACTGTGGAGGAGAGGAAGAAGAGAGGACAAAGGAACACTCCTGATGAACCGGAATGCCCTGGCCACGGCCATGAGAAAGCCGGCCCCCACCCACCGCCCGACCACTGCTTGTTGAGGACTTGGTGATGCAGTGTGTGTAATCTACTTACTCTTTCTGCTCGGGAGGCTGAGGTTCCTACATTTCCAGCTCATGCTGGACTGTACCGTAAGCAACAAGTGAAATGAGTTCAGTGATCTCATTCTAGTCCTTCGACTCCTGTCCACATCGCTAAGCGACTGCACAGCTTGGCACAGGCCAGGATGAGTCAGCAGTCTCTGGTCATGAGAGGCCAGGCCTGGAATAGCAGGGGGGGTTTAGGTCAGGAGCAAAATGAAGCAGAAAGGCAGTCTAGATGGCAGGGCTCGGCTCTGCAATACACGGAGATACTGCAGGTCAAAATGAAAGAGCCTCCTCAGCTCGGGGGTGAAGACTGTAGGATTGCAGAAAAAGGAGCAGCCAGGGAAAAACTTCCAACAGCTGCCTACCAAACATAACAAGAACAAATCAGAGTACCATGGGCAGGAAAAAAGGGCACTGCCAGAGCCCTGGAGAAGAAGAGAGGTTCGTTAAGATTTCTGGAATACCTTTTTTTTTTTTTTTTCCATGTGCTCCTGCACTTGATTTAAGAAACAGTGGTTACCTATATACTATCCTGGCATTTTGGTATTGCTTTCCCAATTTAGTAAGTAGCAAAACAAACAAATAAAAGCAAAGCCTTGCCGTTAAATAACAAGAAGCCTCCTACTCCATAAAAGAATGTAATTATAGATAAAAGACTGATATCTCAAAGACGTACATTTGAGTCCATAGTGTCTTTGTATAACCTGTAAAATACTGGTCACAAATGGCTACAGAGAAGTACTCCTTAAGTCAAGCTTGGGTGGGGAGTAGAGAAGAGCTGAGAGAAAAGAGAGGGCCAAGTTCAGTGACAAACGCAGAGGACATATGACATGGTGTCCGTACTTCTACTCAATGGGGTCAGCATAGATGTCTGTCAGAAATAGAGACTTCCCACCAACAGGACTTTCCAACATCTCTCCCAGTGTTGCCGTAATACAGCAAGAGGAGAGGGAAAATAAAATATCAGAGGGAAAAACAAAGTTCAACATAAAAAAAAAAAATCAGTCAGTAATAGACATTTTGTTTGGGAGGAGGCAAGTTGCCCTATGAGCCAACGGATAAGGAAAAAATCTTAGTATCTGAAACAACCTTAGAGGAACCATATCTGGATAAGGAGCTTGAGGTGGTGACCGAGAATTATCAGTAAATAATAGTGATGACCTCATAATAAGGAAGAAAGCAATCTCAAGTCAGATGGTGTGCAGCAAGAATGGCATGGAAAGAGAATAAGATCTGCAGAGCTGGGCAACACTAGTAAAAGATTTCTTTAAAGTTCTTTGACAAGGAATAATAAGGACCCACTATACATTCCTAATTGTTATCTCTTAGAGATGCATACATACGTACGATGTGTAAGAAAATGGAGAGTAAATTTTATTTAGTTTTCATTCTGGAGTGTACTAAATTATTTCAACACATCTTTATTAAATAAATGCTCAGCCTTGGGCAGATGAACTTTCTAGCCTCGATTTTCTTGTCTTTGAAATGGAATATTATCCCCTTGTTGAATTATTTATAAGGCCTGAATCAGTGTTTGTCAGTCCTTATCATAGCAGTGTCTGTCACATGGTGAGCACTCAATAAACTGCTATTGTTTTTATTTGATTATCATATTTTCATAAGTGCCCACTGAAAGAGTCATTTCCAGTGTTGTTCCCCTGGATTGAATGGAACCCATATGAAGGCTCCATCCAGTAAAATGAGTTGGGTAACACTCCTCAGAGAACGCTGCTTTAAAAAGCTCATTTCTGTCTGGGTGTGTTAGACATTATTCTTGAACACAGAGCATGCTGAGAATCTATTATGTTAAAGTCCCAATTTGGGGTATCTATACTGTCAAACCAGCTTGAAGCTTAACAGTGTCCAGTAACTAGGAGCCTAAAAAAGAAAAGAGGGATTTTTAGAAGGTCCTCCAAAAGCAACAGGATAAAAGTGCTATTGGCCTTGACCGCATGATGAGGGTTTTTTACCAAAGGGGAAACTTAGTCCAGTTGATCATCCCAGCCTAATTGATTAATTGTGGGTCTGACCATCTGGCTGATGAATGCTGACACCCAGCAGTGATTACTGTGTAACACAAATCCGGATGTGCTCTCCCTGATGCCTCCCACAATAATGGCAACTCTGAACTTAAGGTTAGTTTATTCAGGCCTCTTGGCTCAATCTCTTCATGGAACAGTGGTTGTGGCAGGGAATATTTTACTAGACCTGGTCAAGCATTATCTTCTCTTATTTCAGTTACCCCCTCCTTCCCAACTCCACGCCTACCCACTCCTGAGCCCTCTCTTGTCTATAATCACTTTTCATGCAAAGCATTCCATCTGTAGTTTTCATCATACTGTCTGATTCTCTCATTTCCGGTTGCTCTATTCTGAAAAATATTTGGTTTAAAAGACCTGTACTGCTATTTCACAGGGAATCCTATTGAGACGTTTTTTATTGTATCTTCTTTGCTACTCTTTTGCTTTAAATTAATCTGTGCTTCCAAATTCTAGATCTGTATCTCACCTAACTCATAAGCCTGATTAAAAGGCCCCTATATTGCCTAAGTTCTCCATGAGGTTAACAGAATACAAGGGTTAATAGAAGATAATTCTTATATCTTGAACCTACATCTGATCTTCAGTTAGGAGTGTCCTACAGAGAAGACTCTGGAACATATTTCACTGCTAGAGAAGGAAAGTTAGGCTCCTGTAAATCACAGGAATCAATAGCAATGCCACCAATCCATACCTGGAGATAACCTGCATGCAGGAGAGTTTGCCAAGCAAATCAAATCTGAATGCATAAATATAAACCCTGGGGGACTACAACCGAAGGTTTTATTATTTTTCGTGGGAAGGCACGGGGGAGTAAACGGACACAAACTGTCTTGCACAAGCTTGGCCAATGAGTCACAACCAAGCAGGATCATCCATTTCCCCTCTCTTTTTCCCAGACTGATTTCCATCTCAAAATTCATCATGTTTCTTGTTCCCCACAGATGCTGAATTCTTCTCTGTTCCAGGCTGGGTTAGTGTTAATTTTCGGTAGAGGATGGCAATAGCACGCTGAACTGCAGAGTTCCAGACTGGGAACTGGGAAATGTTTTTGGCCTGACTGTCAGTAAACAACTATGTGTTTGGGGCAAGTCAAGTCCCTTAACTCCCCATGTCTCAGTCTCTTCATTGAAAAATGATAGGGTAGGACCACATGAACTCCATAATCTCTGCCAACACTAAGATTCTATGGTCCTATAGCTCATTTCCTTTTTCTCTCTGGCATCAACTGCTCAACCACTCTGCTTATAGTCCTTTCTCTGCTCTCAGTTACTGATGGAAAAATAGCTCCTTCATTTACTACCCGGTATTTGGTATTTGTAACCTCTCTCTCTCTTTCTCTCCCTTTTTTGATGCTAGCTATTTGGAGTCAGAAACACGAACCTAACTAGATAGATGCTTTAAATGTGAAGGCGTTTAAGGAGAATAGCTTTCCCATGTAGAGCATTCAGTGTAGCTCGGCATGGAGGAAGCCAGCCATCCAAAAGTGGAGCAAAGGGGCCAATTCACAAACGAGAGGAAGCCTTTCATAATAAGAGTCCCCAGACCCTTCAGTTTCGATAACACTAAATGCTACCAAGTTCCAGCTACTCTACTAATCAATCTCAGTGATGCAGTTCTTATTCTACCTCCACCACGTATTGCCAAGTAGGATTTAGGATGGCATAGTAATAAGAGCCAAGAGGACAATCTGTCATTTATTTTCCTCCAAACTTTCCGAAATTTCCCATTTGGGCTCTGTTTCCCAGTTTTAATTTGGTAACTGCCATTTTTCAGCATTTCTTTTAACAGGTTACTAATAATTTCTGATACAGGATCTCATATTTCATTTTGTGCTGCTAGAACTGCTGTTAATATTTCATCTGCCTTCACTTCGGCTCAGAATGAGGGCTGCTAGGTTTTGGATACATGGTTAACACTTTGGTTCTGGGGACTGGGTCATCAGTGTCTGTCCAGTTTTGTCCATATCTTGTTGGGGACAAGATTGCCTGTCTCAGAAATAGCTCAGGGCAGGGTGTGGTGGACATTCTAGGGATACTTCAGAGTTGTTGTTGTTATTATTTTCCTGGATATTTATGAAAACAACAAAAACGAGATTTTGTGTTTGTTCTCCCAGGTAACTTGCTATCGGCTTCAGTGGTAGTGTTCTAGAAGCAGAGGGCAGTGGTTAAGAACCAGGGTTCACAGGAAAATCTAGGTTCAAATTCTGGCTCTGAAACTTATCACACATAGCATGTTAGGCCAGTTCCTTAACCTATCCAAGCCTTTGTTTTCCCACTGGTAAAACGGGGGTTATAATAGTATCCACCTTTATTGCTATGGGGATTCAACAAATTAATGTAAAGTGCTAAGGACTTTCTGAGTCCTCAGGAAGTGATGGGTATCATTATTATCCTAGCATTAATAATCTACCAATTTACATCATAGTGTTATTTTGCAACATCTTTTCAAGGTCAACAAATTACTTTTGAGTCTAGACCTTTGTGGTTTGCTTTATTACAGTTCACATATAAGAAATTCTCAGTGAAATCAAGTAAAATATTTTAAAAATGGTCCTTAAAACAATATGTAGTTAAAAATAGTACATAACATCATATTATATCATCTTTCAATCTAGCATCAGATTCTCAAAAGTTTTTTTTAAGATTTTATTTATTTATTTATTTATTTATTTATTAGAGAGAGAGAGAGTGCACAAGCAGGGGGAGTGGCAGAGAGAGAGGGAGAAGCAGGCTCCCCACGGAGCAGGGAGCCTGATGCAGGGCTCAATCCCAGGCCAACTCAGCCACCCAGGCACCCTCTCAAAAGTTTTTGTTCATCTAATAGCCAGGCCTAGATAAGGTGCCTTGTACCAATGCTAATCCATTCCACAAAGAGATGGCTTATCGTATTTACTTTTCCACACTCCTAAAGAATACAGATTATTCTAATATTCTTTGGGTATGTATTAGACAGGGTCCATTAGGAGAGAGAAACCACACAGCAATTTGAATAGGAAAAGTTTAATATAAAGAATTATTAACTATAACAGCGGATTGCAGTAATGAGGGAGTAGCTAGTAAGAAGTAAAGAGAATTCTAAATTATATAAGAATAGCAAATATTACTTGTAGGGCTGAGATACAGTGCCCAAGGAAGAGTTCCCTCCAGCCCTGGAGTGGGATCCAGATCTTGGTGGACCAGGCACAGATACTGATGAATGAACAGCAGGGAAATTGCTAGAGAGCTGCATTAGCAGATCTTGCTGGAAATCTGCACTCTAGGGAGTAGGGAAGCTGTTCACAGGGAGGTGTCTCATTGGAGGCGCTCTACTACACAAACCACCCAATATGTGTGTGTGTGCGCACGCACGTATGTGTGCATGTGCGTGCATACATGTGTGGTGGGTGCTGGGGGAGGCTGCTGGTCGCTGGGCCCTGGAGAAGCTACATGTTCTTCAGCTGCTGGACACCAAAGCAGCTGTGTGTGCTGCAGGAGCCAGGCCCTGGAGAAGCTATGCATGCTGCTGGAATCTGCCAAAGGAATACCCAGGAACCAGCAAGGAAAAGCTCTTCTTCCTATAATGTCTCTCCGAACCCCCTACTAACAAAGTACACTCACACCAGCTTGGAAAAGAAACATATTTAAAGGACTCAGATACATTTTTGTAGAGAACGTAAGGAAGGGTAAATTTGGACTGGAGAGGTAATGGGTTGATAACTCAAAGTTATCATTATTTGCTCACATATTTTATAAAAATACTCACTTTGCTGATTATAATCCAATGTTCTCAACTTACTACAATACTGTTCACCTTTCCTAATAAATTGACTCTGCATAGCTAAATAAATACTGTCAGAATTAAGGAAAATAAGATTCTATTAAGAGTAGCAATACTCGGGGTGCCTGGATGGCTCAGTCAGTTAAGCGTCTGCCTTCGGCTCAGGTCAT
Organism: Phoca vitulina; assembly: GCF_004348235.1. Taxonomy (NCBI): domain Eukaryota; kingdom Metazoa; phylum Chordata; class Mammalia; order Carnivora; family Phocidae; genus Phoca; species Phoca vitulina. Next base: position 37,378,873 of record NW_022589711.1, read on the forward strand.
GATCCCAGAGTCCTAGGATTGAGCCCCGAGTCGGGCTCCCTGCTCCTCCAGGAGTCTGCTTCTCCCTCTCTCTCTCTCTGCCCCTCCCCCCACCACTCCTACTCTATCTCAAATAAATAAAATCTTTAAAAAAAAAGTAGCAATATTAGTATCTGTATAATAATCTTTTTCCTCAAGTGCTGCCCACGTGTATTTTAATTGTTTATAATTTACAGATTAAGAAAAAGATGTACAGAAATACTAAACTATTGACCTAAATTTATGCATCAGTGATCCCAGTCCAGAATTTCAACTAAATAGATAATCAGAGAGTCATTACACACAACCCACAGCTTCAAGAGAGGTAAAAATTATCTCAATTATCATTTTTACTTTTTTTTCCTTTCCTTTTTATTGACTCCAGAATCCATATTTGCTGTTGACTCATTTTTTTGGGAGGCTGTTAAGTATAGGTTGCTATTTTTAAGAAATATGTATCATATATTTAGGAGGAAATTTTTCCTATGGTTCCTGTCTTATATTGTTACATCTTTAATATCAAATAGAGAAGCATCAGGAAATGACCAATTTGGTGCATTCCTCAAGGTATACAGTGATCACTCTTAGAACTGGTTTTACATATAGATAAGGAGGTATCTTGCCGAAATACCAACCCTGTTTCACCTAATTCTTAAATTCCTTTAAAAAGAGGCCTGGGGGCACCTGGGGGAGCTCAGTTGGTTAAGTGTTTGATTCCTGGTCTCAGCTCAGGTCATGATCTCAGGGTCCTGGGATGGAGCTGTGCATCAGGCTCCCTGCTCAGCGGGGAGTCTCCCTCTCCCTCGGCCCCTCCCCCCCACCCCCATTCTCACACTTGCTCTCTCTCTCAAATAAATAAATAAATCTTTAAAAAATAATAATAAAAAAATAAAAAGAGGCCTGAACCTTTTATTCTCTAATTAGAGGTAGGGTTTTAAAACACAAACTTTTGACATTAGGAAAGGTTGTGCTGGTGAGAGGCCGGAGGCACAGAAAGCAGTTCTGGGGAGAAGAGAGTCCTGTGGAGAGGAGACTGTCGCCAGGCGAAGGCCACAAAGCATGCGTCTCACTCATTTACCCATTTCCCCCCATGCCTGGCCAGAAGTAGTACTGTCTGTGCTCGACGTTATGGGCAGGACCCGCTTGCTTCCTCACAGTTGTGTTCTCTGAAAACCAGTGGTTCATGGAGCAAAGCAAGCCCAGTCAGGCTGTGTCACAATCACTGGCAGCCTCCTGGATAGCTGCGAACAGTCGTCTCTCGGATGCCCCTCCTTTGGGTTGTGTGTAAGGACTGAGGATAAACCTAATGACCTGACATACGTTTGATCCCCACCTCCCCAACAAACACATACACACACCTCTCCCTTGTGATTCCTGAGTCCAAAGGGGGGGATGATGACAAAGGAGAGCCGGAAGTCCATGTGAGTCAGGCAGGCGAGTCTGTTTTATTTTAGTTTGCCCTTCTGTTCAGCAGGCTTTTCTGCTCTGACCCACTATACTTACCCTGTCGCCTGCTCTCACTAGCAACATGCCTTTTTAATCAGCCTTCCTGGGGTCTGCATTTGATTACAGCATTTGTGTTCTATTTTGATTCTTTTGTACTGTGCCCTGTGGTGTTAGCTTGAAAGGTGTTATTTATAAAATGAAATTCTATTGTATTGCCACTTGGATTCAAAGAGGACATATAATATTAATGCAAAATGTATTTAATAGTATCTTGAATCTATTAAATCAATTTCTTCATGAGAACGCAGAAGTGGGGGGAGGCAAGTTGGTTAGTAACCAGGTAATAAGATTTAAGAATTACCTGAACTTTCCTTTACAAGCACTTGTAAAAGCCCACACAAGAATCATTCTCTTAACGTCAGGGTTTCCAGAAGGAGGAGACTACCTATCCTCAGCCAGCCCAGTGCGGTGTGCACCTGTTTAAACATTCAATTGTGAAGGCCAAACATTTTCCTAGGCCTCAGATGCAAATTTTTTTACTAAGGAAACCATGAGACGAAACACAGATATGACTTTTTTACTACCTAGGAAGATTTAGGTGAAGAAGGAAATATAATCTAGCAAGATTTGTAAAAAAAAAAAAAAGGAAATTTCTTATGTTCCTGACTCCTCTTGAAAGCAGGCTAAGAAAATCCTAGTGATACCAAGACTAGAGGCAAAGTTTTCAGGGTGACATGTTTAGAATGATGTTCTCACCCAGCGTAAGTGCAGGTTTCTTTATGGCTGCTGGGCCTCCGTAGTTTGATTAGATTGATGAAGGAGTCCCCAACTTCTTTTCACTACGAATTTTATTTTTTTTAAAGATTTTATTTATTTATTTGAGAGAGAGAGAGAGAGAGAGAGAGCACCAGCAGGGGGGCAGGGGTAGGGGGAGAGAGAGAAGCAGACTCCCCGCTGAGCAGGGAGCCCAATGCAGGGCTGATCCCAGGACCCTGGCATCATGACCTGAGGACCTTGAGATCATGACCTGAGCCTAAGGCAGACACTTAACCGACTGAGCCACGCAGGTGCCCCCTTTTCACTTCTAATTTTAATGTATCCCCAACACTGAAACATTATATCATGGTATCACTGCTTGCTTGTCACAAGTGTTGCTGCACACACACCATTCTTCCCCTAAACCTTTTTTCCCTCTGTTGATACAACTGAAATCATCAATGGCTAAGCTGCTGTTTGAACAGGGAATAAGGAAGGATCCAGTGTGGAAGACAATTTAGCAGTGGGGCCCTATAGAACTTGCCAAAAGAAACTTTCGCACCCAAGGGAAGTTGGCTGTGCAGCCCTGGATGACAGCACCTAGATTATCATGTGTTCTCACTCACTGGCTCAGTAGAGAACTCCAGGAAAGCTAGGGTCCAGTTTCTAATCACAAAAATGGGAATAACTGTATTTATCCTTTTCTACATGCATTGGGCTTCTTTAGGGTTGAATGTGATAATAGTTCTGAAATGCTCTAAATTCTTTGAAGTGAAGGTGGGATACAAATGCACAATGTTATTAACATGATAGTTCAGACCCTTTTTTGGGTTCAAGTCTAGATATGAGAAACATTGACAGATGACTAAATTTGCACCCCTTTGGGAATAAATTATATACCCTCGTTCATAAATGACATCCCAAACATAAGGAGCTAGGATGTGTTGGGAAATAGACATCTCAACCTTGAATGAATCAAATTATAAGCTACTTACATAAAAAGATCATGTTATTTACCTCTGTATCCATCTAGATTCTACCATATTGGTTTACATTATTTAAGTGTTCCATTAAAATTTCTTGAATTGAACTGAAAAATGAGATCATACAATTTTAGAGCTGAAAGTAGCTAGAGATCACACAAGTCCAGTTAACTCATTTGGCAGATGATAAAACCGATACCCAGATAAATTAAATAACTTATTCAAGTACAATATTAGCAATGTTACAAGTCTTTGGAGGAGTTGTTAAAGATCTGCCACTGAAAATACATCATTCAATCAATTAAAACAAAATAGATGTTCCTTTGTCAAATAAGAAGTACTCTTCAATTCAAATAAATCTGAAGTCTTCTGATCTAACCAGGGAGGCTGAAGCCTAAAGTAACAAGTAAACTTCATTAAATGGCCATAGACCATCAATGTGCTAGAAACGCCAAGTAATTAAAGTTGCTTATTTTAATACTGTGCCTATCCCCCAATCTGTTGGCATATTTCTTAGGTAAAATCAAGGTTGTACAAACAAAAGGTAATGTCAAATCTTTGAAATTATTCATGAAGGTGGAATTCAAAAATGAAATTAGTTTCACCTATTATTTCAGTCTACTATTAAGCCATATTGTAGACTGTAAACCAAATTTAAATTCTAGGTTTTGGGAAGTAAAATAGGACAAGACACTTTATTCTTTGTTAAAAAAAAAAAAAAAGCAGGCCTATAGCAAGAAAGGCAATTTCCCTTCGATGTATCGTATTTGCAGAAACAAGTTGTTTAACTCTTGGCTCAGCTGTCTGGTTAAATTAGCACCATAACAATAAAAGCCAGTCAAACTATCCTTTTGATTGATTTTATTTCTTCTTCTTCTTCTTTTTTTGGAACAGTATTAATTTTTTTCCTTTCTTTTATCTTAAATCAACCAAAATATTTAAATTATTAATTAGAATGTAAACAATTTATAGTCAGGGTTATTTTCATAATCTCCTAAAAACCGCAGCAGGGTGACTGGCATACAACAGCCACTGAATAAATGTAAAATTTCAATTGTTGTAGTCATCTAGGAAATCTCCAATGAGCTACTTTTCATTTTTCCAAAGCCCCTAGCACACTGGACATCCCTGAAGGTCACACAGAGAGCAGAACTTGGAGCAAACGGAGCAAACGATAGCAGCAGGCTTGGTGCTTCTAACACGTGGAGGGCCTGTCGAACACTGCTGTTTGTGTATTACCGAAACTGGATTCCAGAAACATGATCGGGCTTTCACAGGTCAAGTTCAATTTATTAACTTGGCATTTCAGCCTCCACTTCTTGCTCTACCTTTCTTAGGCATCCCAGGTTCCAATCCTTCCCAACAAGTATTCTAGAGTATAGCTGGACTGTATTAGTGTTGCCTTTATCCTGGTATTGTCAAGGGAGTCCTAAATTTTAAATTTTCTTTTCTGTTATCTCCATAATTTGTGAAGTCATGTCTGGACTTCTGGGTTGGAATATTACGCATTCATTTACTATCATTCAATAAGCATCTACTGTGTGTGAGACACTAGGAAAATAAATAGAAATAAGGCTTACTTCCTGCCTTCAAAGGACTAAGGAATTCACAATGTAGTGGCTACTTCTCAAATACAGGATAGATGTTCCTGCTTTTAAGCTTTTGTTCTTCCCTTAGTTGGAGTGTCTTATTGTTATTCTTTTATTGATCTAATTGCTGTAGTTATCTTGTGTTCTACCTCCACATAAATCATTTTGTAGTTTTTGCCGTCCACATTAACTTTCCTTTTGTTTCGCCTACACAGCTAGAGTTGACGCTCTTGCCTACCCAATACCCATTCCCCCAATTCTTCCTAGCTACAGACCCCTATTTTGTTCAGAATGCCAATGTGCCCAGTCCTGTATGATGAGTTATGATATTTCTGAGCCAATTATGACAAATCTGTTCCCTGATTTTCTTGCCTCCCTAGCAACCAAGTGTGGCTTTGGGACCCGGTTCTATACAGTAAGATCTATGTGGCAATCTGCTGGCTTCTGAGAAAGCGTTTTCTTTTTTGATAAAGGTAGAGGTAAAAGGCGATCCTTTGGCATTCCCTTCTTCCCTCTTTTTTTTTTTTTTTTTAGGTTTTTATCTAAATTCCAGTTAGTTTACACACAGTGTAATATTAGTTTCAGGTGTACAATATAGTGATTCAACACTTCCTTACAACACCTGATACTCCTCCCCCTCTTCCTTCTTTGAACATAGACATGATGCTTGGAGTTGCAGCAACTATTTTGTGATCCTAAAGCAACAAGCATGAACAAAAGGCAAAGAGAACCCCAGAGATGTTGGCCCTGGCTTTATCACACACCAGCGACTCCCTACCTCTGGACTTCCTGTTCTGTGAGAAACACAAACCCCTATTTGTTTAAGCCACTCAACTCAGGATTTCTGCTACTGAACACTTTTCTAACCAAGAAATATCTTTCATAATTTAAATTATCTGGACTATTCTTCTTAACCAAATGGTAAACACTGGTTACATTCTTGGCCTTTAATAAATAATCATTTGCTTCACATCTTGATTATATATACTAGACATTCAATACATGTAATGAAATTCTCACTCTGAAAGCAAAGGGGAAAATTGTAATTGTACTAAGATATGAAAAGAGAATTAAACCAGCTCAAAAAAGAAAAAAAAAATTCGAGTCTAAAATAAGAAGTTCTATGAGAAGAATTTGTTACAACCTAGTTCTGTTACTCATATAATAAAAGAAACTTTTAAAAGTTTTCCAAAATTAGGAGAAATTTATTTTAAGTAAGAAATAAAACATTAGAATATGCCCCAAAGGGATGGATGTTTTAAAGAAGAGATCATATAAACAAGATTTCTATTAAATACAAAGAAGACAATGCAATGCAGTTCCAGCTGTATTAAAACTAAGTGAGGAACCAGCACTTGTTAAATATCACTTGTAACGAGACACTTTTTCTGTCCCTCAGGTAGCATGACTGTGATTCACCCAAATGCTCAAGTCCTTAGCATGCTAATTAGCTTCCAAAATCTTTCACCCGAGGTTTAACCCATGCATGAGGAAATTGTTATAGCACTTGCTTTTGGAGAAAAGACTACAGAAGTTGGGACAGAAGCTATTTTCAAGCCTTCCAAATATTACAAGTAATGGGGAACTGTTGAGAGAAATAAGTAGCTTTGGGTCGTTTTAGGTTAGTGACCTTAAATATAAGGTGTGATTTAATCAGAAGCCAGAGTAATCATAGCAGGATGTGGGGAGAAAGACTCAGAGCTGCCTGGAGTTAGGGAGGACTTTGGTGGCCGCTTTCAGCTGAAGCACAAACTGCAGGATTCTGTCAGAGGCTCCACAAACAAAGGGCTGCATTATGTAACACATCTTGTATTCCTTTGTGAACTATTCCACAACAAAGTTTCATTAGTCCTCCCCCTACCCCCTAGACATTTTACCACTTCCAGGCTGCAACTTGTCCAGAAGGGAAACTTTCTACCTCAAATAAAAATTTAAAGTGCAAAAAAATGGGTATTTTTTTCCCCAGGAACCAAATGCAATTAAATTGAACTTTATATGGATTGAGAAAATACTTCGTAAGCTAGGTGGAGAAAATTAATCTCATTTGAAGAATTTCCAAATAGTTCAGCAACAGTTAGCAATAATTGTCAAACTCTCTCTCGATCTATCATTTTCTGGTAGTGTTACCCTGTTGATTGTACCACTCTCTGAGGGTCACCTTTCAATACGGCATTTTATAGGCAAAGAAGACTATTACGTTGATGATGCATAGCAATACCTTCTCATAAATAGTATCTTTTTTCAAATTAAAATTTATTTTTGTGCCTGTTATGAAGATGTTCTAAGATTAAACACAGTCCTATGCTATCGTATTTAGTTTTGGTATATAAAAATGTACCAGTGTAATTACTTTTTATTAATTACTAACTTTTTTAGCAGTGTAATTATTTTTATTAATTACTCACTTAAGATCCTTCCATTATATAATCTTATTTTGATCAGCTATAAAAATGATTTACCTGCTGAATAGATTTTCCCTTTTAACATTTCAAATGTTGGTTTAATGTTTGTCACTTAGACCCCCATAAAAATGGTTAAATTTTTCTGAGGAACACTGCATAGAACCTGTCTTTTGGTCTGAGAGTCTGGGTTATGCATAGTCAAAGCTTAGAGGGGAGCCCCCAACTATCAAGTGGTATAAAAAAATTAGGGTTTGAATCTCAGCAGGTGACATTCTTCCTTCTGACTTGGTCTTAAATGGATGCAACAATCCGTCACCTCTTGGGCAGAACATGAGGCTGAAGTGTTGAACAATGCTTATTAAGAACCAACCCCCTGGGAGCTGGAAATCAAGATAAGTTATAGGTCGAATACATGGATTTTCATTCTGCTGGCCTTTTTTTCACTCAAAACGCATCACTCTCAGACTCAGGATTATGTCTTGTAAATTGGGTAACCATATCTCCCAGTTTACTCAGAATAATTGTAGTTCCAACTGTTCAAGCACAATTTTTAATAGTGGTCACTTTTACTCTCAAAAGTGCCCCAGTTTGGATAATAAATTATATGGCGACCTACATAGAAGCTTTAAGAAAAGTTATTTATAGCACCATTTGCAGTGATAATCACTCTCTTTAGAGCAAATTAAAATCATCACTATTGGTCAACTTTTGTAAAGAGAGAAATAAACTAAAAGCTAATTACTTTAATCCCAATGATTCAACCGGAGAGATTTTGCCATCGAAAAGTTTATTGTAAGATGAGAGTAATTTTGGGAAATCATATTTCAATGAATTATTTAGGATACCAAATTTTAGGTAGTATTGCCTTTTTTGTTAGCCTTATTTCAAGCAAGAAGGCTTATTTTCCCTTAAAATTTGCTATAATGAAAAAAGCACAAGATCTGAAATGAAATTCTTTGAATCTTGGATTTGAAACCTAACTCAACTATTTCCTCAATTGGCAAATTCAAATAATCTCTGTGAACATCATTATTAACCCCCTCTAAATTGTCCTTAAGGACATTTAAGAAGCCAGAAGTGAAAGAGCTATAAATACTGTAAAAAGGTAACATATTTTCAATATAGTTACTATTTTTTTAAATAATAAAAACAGCTCTTCCCTTTGCAACTTCTAGGACACTTGTATGACTGAAGAAAAATTACCAACAGTAGCTAAGATTGAACCACAGGTGCGACAGCCGGGGTCTTTGGTTAGACTCTCTGATGACAGTTTCATCACATTTCTGGGTGACCCCTGTACATGGACATCGATGGCCCACAAAGATCAAAGGAGAAAAGACTAAGGACTTTATGTACTGAGGCCAGAAAATGAAAGGCTGAACTTTATTTTTTTGTTTTTTTTTTAAGATTTGATTGGGGGGGGGCGCACAGAGGGAGAATGAGAGGGAGAAGCAGACTCCCTGCTGAACAGGGAGCCCGATGCAGGACTCAATCCCAGGACCCTGAGATCATGACCTGAGCCGAAGGCAGACACTTAACCGCCTGAGCCACCCAGGTGCCCCAAAAGGCTGAACTTTAAAGCACAGGGCTCTGGTCAAAAGTTTTATTAGAGGTTTCATGAGTTTCTGACATAGATAATCTTATCTCAAAAGAAAAGGGAAACATGGCAGTAAGAGGGGCTGGAGTAGAAAGGGTAGTTCGTGAAGCAGAAAGATTTTCTTATTACTCGGCACGTTTTTCTAAGATATTCCTGGATATTCTTTCTTCTTATTCATGTTCTGCTCTTTCTTCTCTGAAATTCTAAATTCTCTGGCCCAGAAAAACATTTGGGTGCTCTGACTTAATTCCTTTAATCTACTTGACATCAAAAATTATATGGGGAGTGTTTTTAGTTTTTCATCTATATGAATGTAATCAATGATTTTATTTAAAAAAAAAACTCTCTGAGTTTCTCCTACCTTGCCATTGTTTAAAAGACATTTCTTTAGAAATGTCCAAAAGTAAGTGAACGTGGGGCAGTCCCTTTTCATTATCTTGCTAGTCATTCACTTCTTTGGAGATTATGGTATGTAATCCTAGAACATACTGTAAGCAATTTCAGAAGAATATAAGATATGTTATTTCTATATCTGTTTTAGTAAGTGGTACTTGACCTGATATCAAAAGGCTACAAAATTTGAATTAGACTTCAAGTGACTTAAGCTACAAGTCTTAGCTAAGCAAAAATTCAAGGAAAAATATTTTATGACATAACATCATTAATCATCTCTCCATCTATATGAAAAAAAAATATGCTAAAATCTTCAATGTTAAGAAAAGGGGTCATCTTTCCCGCCAAAATGGCTATTTTTAGTTTTCATGTGGTTGGATACATTTGTAAATGATTACATAAAAACATATGGTTGGAACATGCTTATTCCTTCATGAGTATTCCTCTTTTGAGGCTACAGAATTTTTAGTTGTTCCATGTGCTTTTTTTGTTGTGTTGATGGCTTCTTGTTCTAAATAATTTTCTTCCTATTCTATTGTTAATGAAATGAATTCTAATAAGGAAAAAAAAAAAAAGAAACCCTCTAATGAAAATCCCTTTCTTCACAGATGTGGGCTGGGAAGTGATATAGGACACTGGGGGACTACAAGCATTTTGCACATTCTTCAGTTGATCCCTCTATGGTTTATTCACCTGAGTGCATTTTGAAAAGCAGTGAAGCCATAGTGGGAGAGGGACTCTGTGTGGCTAATTTCAGTTACCGATAAAGTACTAGACAAGTTCATCTTATTATTAAACATAAATATACACACATTTTTATGTTCCATCAGATCAGTGAACCCCATTTTAAGGTATCTCACCCATAAGGAGGAATGAAAAGTCCCAGAGGTATTAAAATTTCACAAAGCCTGAACTCGGAGTTTTGTTACATGATTCTCAGTTGACCTTTATGTGTGACAGTCAACTACTGAACTGGCATGGTTGAAGTATAGTTCTTTCAAATAGTTCTTACAAATACTCAAAGAGGATTGTAAAACAATTGAGAATCTTTCCAGCTACTTAATTTGATTTTTTACTTTATATTTTGCCCTTATCTTCCCTTATAACACTCTACCTCTTTTCCCTACATATTTTCACTCCCATACCTTCCCAATTCAGCCTGACAGTGAGACTCTATAGTTTTGACATATGATGGGTTCTCTATAAATATGTGTTGAATGCATGAAAAACCACCTGGATAAATATTAAGAAGTGAAAAATAGGAAACTTTTAATTAGGCAAATTAATAAATTTATAGTTTGGAGGGACATCCACAATAGTAACAAAATGATTAATAATTCCAAGGATATTTAGGAAGGATGTAACCTAGAAGGTTAAAAATGAGAAATTGTAGAATTGGAAAAGAAAAAAATAATACAGCTCAACACAACTGAAAGCACATGCAGAAGAAAGCTATATTGTTTATTAAAACATTAAATGGAAAGACTGAAATTAGAATGCTAGTTGGTATTATTATATCAAAGCAGAAAGTTGTTTCTTGTTGCTCCAACTCTGGAGAGAACAAATTCTCCAAAGCCACCAAGAACAGAATAAGAGAAATGTTTGGAACTTAAGAGTTGCAGTAGATAAAAAAGCTAGATGTTCGGGGCACCTGAGTGGCTCAGTCGTTAAGCGTCTGCCTTCAGCTCAGGTCATGATACCAGGGTCCTGGGATGGAGCCCCGCATCAGGCTCCCTGCTCAGCAGGAAGCCTGCTTCTCCCTCTCCCACTCCCCTTGCTTGTGTTCCCTCTCTCACTGTGTCTCTCTCTGTCAAATAAATAAATAAAATCTTGAAAAAAAAAAAAGCTAGATAGTCAAGGTAAGTCAGTTTGATTTATGTGGTAGCCAGCTTCCAAGATGAGCCCCCTCTGATCCCTGACTCCTGGCATTCACACCCTTGCATATTCCTGCCTACATTGTACCAGGTTGGCCTGTGTGACCAATATAATGTGGTAAGAGTGGTGGTATGTGACTCTCAATGCAGAGTCAGAAAAGCCATTACTGCATCTTCTTAGTTGTTTCAATCACTCATTCTGGAGAAGCCAACCCCTATGTCATAAGGATCTTCAAGTGGCCCTATAGAAAGGTTCACATGGCAAGGAACTGACTAACTTATGAGCCTTGTGAGTGAGCCACCATGGAAGTGGATCCTCTAGCCCAGTCAAGCCTTCAGATGACTACAACCCCTGCTGACATCTTGCCTGCAACATCATGAAAGATTTAAAAACAGAACCACTTCACTAAGCTGCTTTTGAATTCCTGATAATGAGAGATCCCTGAGAGATAATACATGCTATTGCTTGAAGTCACTAGGTTTTGAGATTTTTTTTTTTTTTGTAGCAATAGATAACTAATAAAGTGATTATGGCTTCCCCCCTCTCCCACCCCTCAGGTGCACAGAACTGGATTAATCATAATCCTTGGTACATGATGCATACTCATTATTGGTCCATGCTTGGCCTACTTTAATTCATATAGCATATAGTTGGTTATTTTTTTTAATGAATTAATAAACACCAGCAAACTAAGTCCCTAAAAGAAGAGCTAGGATCTTTATAATAACTTACATCTATCCATATAGTTTACCCCTCTTATATTCTTGCCTTTCCCACCTAAAATAACCATTATCCTGATTCTTATGTTTACTATTTATTTGTTTTCCTTTTCATATAGTTTTATCATGTCTATAGGTATGCCTAAATTTATGTTTGTGTATATACATATATGTATATAAAATAATATGTATCTAATATGTTCATATATTTATTGCTTTTAACTTTATAAAATCCTATTATGCTGCTTATAATGTTTTGAGATTTAATTATTTTCACTAATATTAAATTGTTAAGGTTTATCCACATTGTTGCATATCACTGCAGTTCATTTTGTCTCTTATTGATGTTGCCAAGGTAGTCAGTAAGACAGAAAAATAAGACTAATAAGCCCTTACATCACAGAATTATGTAGTTGTGGGTAGGCACGATAAAGCATATTTAGGATATAATTTAAAAAAATTAATGAGCTCTAGGAATAAAAAGACCCAGGAAATTAATTTAGAAGTTAAAGAATTCTTTCCCTATGGATAATAGCATACTTTAGTAATGTATACACATTCATTTTAAATATAATACAGTCTATTATATACACACACAAAGTATGGATTCTACAGATGTTTGTTGAAGTGAATATTATAAAGTTCAAAGACCTATGAAAATATAGTAAGAGTTGCCTATATAAAAATAAAATGCTAGTGTTCTGAAGGACCCATTGCTAGAGACTACATCAGTGAGTGAATAACAAAGATGATCTATCTTTTAAGAATTCATATAATACATTTGTATGTAAATAATATTTATGTACAGGACTTTTCTTTACTACCAACAGTTCTCAAACACACACACATTATCAAAGAATTCCTAAATATGATTACTTAATGTCTACCTCAAATCTTTATGAATACAATCTAAAGTATTACTGACAAGTCTAATTAATTATATATCCAAATGGTGAGGGTCTCTCAATCCCACCTCTTAGCTTCTTCCCAATCATTCAAAGAGCATATTCGTTTGTCTTGACAGCACTATCCAGAAACTAGCCTCATTTGTTAATTTCAGAAACAACTGTATTTGTTTCAGCTAACTATTTTTGATGTCTTTCTGGCTGACATCGGTTTACAATGGATAGTATTGTTGAATGTCAAAGTTATTTTATTTTAATATTATTATTAGAACCCCAGCATCCCCTACCCCCACCCCCATCACCAGTGTCTCATGGAGGTATGTTGATTCATGGAGATTTAGTATGTTTCCTTAAGCTAAACAGACTTCCAGTACAAGTAGACTTTTGTTATAGAGAAGCCAAATTAACCTTATCCATTAAATCAGGATCTATTTAGCCATTTGGCTTTACCAAATAGACACAAATACTTTTCTCTGACTTGACACAATTACTAAGAATGTGTGTGAAAACTATCTATAAAGGAAGAGAGATTTCATTCTCAGTTCTTCAATAAACAAATGATGTAGCTTTAAGGAACAGAAGGAAAAGAAATATTGATGAAATAGAACCCTCAAATATGGCATAAAGTACAAAGTATGGAGCAAGTCAGAAAAGAATGCAGAGGATTAGCAGAATTACTGAAGGTGATCAGAAGTATTGATAGAGAAGAGTCACCTTTTCTTCCTTATTCATTTCCTTAAGACCCTTTATAAAAAAATAGGGCATACACATTTTAAGAATACATTTTTCTCAAATTTCTCAGTTTTCCAAAAACCTCTACACAAGAAAGAAAGACTATTTGAAAAGCAGCTAAGTGAGAGGATGATAGGAGGCTGTGGGCCAAAAAAGGAGGCTACCCGAGCCAGCTCCTGTCTTGATTGCTTCTCTCTTGTGGTAGATGGAAGAAATTTGGAAAACTTTTATAAGGGGATGAAAACAAATGGAAGCCCTGGTTTAAACACAGTGAAACAAGTATCTTTTCTTCCTTGTACTAGAGTTTGTATATGGCGAAGGAAAAGTCTGCTTCCTTCTAATGAAGACTTCCCCTTCCTAATGAACACTCCACTGGGAACATTTGCAAATAGTCAAGGCACAAGGCACAAGGCAATGGCAATGGGAAAGAGAGATCAGACTTAAGATTTGCTTTGCAGGTTGATGTGGTGAAAACAAGCTATATCGTACAATAAGCCAAAATAGAATAATCTCTTTCTTCTAGTCTATTGTATAATGGAGAGTTTGTTGACTTTTATACTGTAAATGTAAAAAAACCCAAAAACCCAAAAGTTTCATTCATCCTCCTGTAATGATACCAATCTAATTTGCTATCAAATTTCCATTCAAATGCTCTATTTTGTTTAGTTATTAAGGCATTTGATCCTCTTAAACTTTCCCAGAAAGTTTGTATGGAAGTCAGTTGCTAAGGACATTCCTAGGGGAACCTACAAAATGTTGCAAGATAAATAACCTCAGTACCATATGAAGATTAAGTAGAAGGGAAGGTTTAAGAGTTACCTTGGAAAGGAAAAGAAACAATTTAGAATTCTGGGCTAGAGTTGCTAGTCAATCACTGATGGAAAGGAACTTAGTCAAGACAGTTTTACACTTCCCAGGAAGGGAGGACTTCTACATTTTTCCTCTTGGGAATAAAGGTAAGAGTTTTATCATGGAGAGGAAGCCAGAGAGGAATGTTCATCATCTCTCCCCTCCACCTCACCTACACACACACACACACACACACACACACACACACACACCCTTCGTTTTCTTCTTCCTTCCACCTCCACAGCTCTTTGGTGACTCAAAGATAAAAGACCTCACAATAATAAGCCATAGGGGACAACTGGGAAGTCTCAAGTGAGGTTTAACTTCTGGAAAAGGCTTTCAGCAATTTACTTAGGTTGAATGAAAAAGCAACATGATGGGAAAAGCATGGGTTTAGGATCAGGCAGCCATGAGTTTGAAGCTAAACTCTACTACTTATTATCGGTGTGACCTTGAGCAAGTTAACCAACCTGTTTAAACTTCAGTTTAGTCATCTCTAAAATGATGATTACGTATGGAATCTGTGTTACATATAACATGCAGGTACTCAGTCAGTACTCAGTACTTCTCTAGTATCTCTCTAAACTGGATTTGGAGTAAGGAGCTAGTAAACAAGACATTTATAGGAAAGAAAGGAAAGACATTTAATCGTGAGAGCACTCGCTGTCTGTAACAGTCATTTGACGATTGACCAGATGGTACTTTGTTGACATCTCTTCATTTACTAATTGATGAAATGTTAGGAGTGGAAGAAAAAAGATTAATCTCTAACTTCTATCACTTGGAAAAAACTAACAATCAGAACTGAGAAACAGAAGACAATAGTAGATTATTTTTAAGGTTAATCTTTCAGAGATTTTTCACAAACATATGGTGTTTAGTGTTCTCACATTATGTAACATATTCTCTACTTATACTTTAATCTGGTTGTCTACCAGAAGAGTAAAAAATACATTAAGTGTAAATTTTAACTAAATTTTGTGCTATGTTTTGACTAGTTGTTTTACCTGTACCATTGGATTTGCTATGACATTCCCTTCATTATTGTCTTAGCACCCCAGTTAATAAAAAATTTACCAAGGGACCTATTAATTAACATAATTAATATTTATTATTTATTTTATATTAGATATTGTACTCATCACACTATTAGTATTTTTAATATCATTAAGAGCTATAAACATATTATGGATAATAACAATAGGAACTATTTATTGAATGCTTATTGTACACCACATTTTGCTAAGCATTTTCTATACATTTTCAGTTAATACTTTCAAAGACCTAACGAGCTAAGTAGCAGTAGATAAATGAAGAGACATGATGATCTTTTCTTGTTAAAGAAAAGCACTGATAGAATAGAATGGTAATATCTTAAATTTAGAAAGTGTCATTCATGAAAGAGTATTGTTAACTACTTTACTAGCTTGTGCTACATGCAATAATAATCTTACATTACACAGGACTGAAAGGCTGCTCCTAAAAGATAGCATTTGATAAATTGTACACAAGAATCCATTAGAATAACAGCTTAATAGAGGAATGAAATTCCATCTGAAATACAGAGAGAATTTAGAAAAACCGAACACTTTAGGTTAACTGGAATTTGTCCCAATCTATTTCAGAGTTCATAAATATAATAGGCAAAGATCATTGACATTGTCAGGGGATTATCATTAAGTTTCAACCCAAAGGCAACAAGCTGAAGTAATGCAGACATAGAAAGTAGTGCCTCCTAAAATAAAAGTAAAGCAAATATCATGATTTATTTCAGCTCTTACTCTTTTGACTAACCAGCAGGCTCAGAAATTAAATATTTAAAGATTTAAAAATAATACAACTTTAAGCAGTTGACCAATATGTTACTAAATGAAATAATCCTCATTACATCTGAAGTGTCTTAAGTTCAAAAATTTAACCTACACTCATCCATTTCCTATCTCCCCAAATATTGTAAGAACTTGATTATCCCACGGTTTAATCTGGCAGAGGAATCAAAGAAAATATGATATTCTTTCACTGTTACTTTATGTCAGGGTAAGGAAAACATTATAAACTTTATGGAAAACCTGATGCGTGTGTGTATTCACCACAATGCTTGTACAAGTAACTCTCTTGCTGACTGAATACAAAATATTACCATTCAATCACATGAAGTTAGTAACATTCAAGTGAAATTTATAAAATAAAGATAAATAGATGCCAGAATTCCAGTTCTTGAGAAGCTGATTATACACAAAAGGACCATTAAAAATCAAAGGGTTAAAAAAAAGTGAAAGGGTTAGTAGAAAATCTTCTGAGCTCATTTAATAAGAGAATGTGCAATTCCATGAGATTCTTTTCTAAAGAAACCACTAACAATGCTGTAGATCTACAAAACCTGCAAGAATACACAATGGACTCAAGCCCCTGCCTTGTGACTCATGGGTATACTTCAGCAGGATGTACTTCCTCTTTTGGAGGGTCATATAGGTGAATAAGCTGACAAAGTCTACAGAGAATGAAATTCCACATGTGTCATAGAGAGAAAATGCATTTGATCTCAAGTTCCATATACATATAAAAATTGAATTCTAATCCAAACCTTAATGAATTCAGTACCACTGTTGGTCTTTTTTTTCCTGCCTCTAGAATATAACTAACATTTATTTAACTTTAAATTAACACTAGGTAAAAAATAAATAAATAAAAGTAAATTTACACTAGGTAGATTGTATATTTCTCAAATCTTTTTTTAATTTTTATTTTTTTCTCAAATCTTTTATAAAAAAGAAGCTAAATGAGATAACTTTTTTTATAATTTTATTTTATTATGTTACGTTAGTCACCATACTAAATGAGATAACTTCTAAAGGCCAGTTGAAGATTTCCTTTTGAAAGTAGTAATAACAATACTAATACAGTAATAATGAATAACTGAATACACACCATGTATCAGGTACTTTGCTGAGAGTTTTACATGCATTAATAAATTAATAAAGCAATCAATGCTTTTGAGAACCTACTCCAGACTAGGCACCATACAAAATGTGTCATACACAAACACACAAAAGATAGAAGCAATTTTAATTATATAACAGAGATAGAAAACATAATGGATAAGAATATCATGGGGGATTTTTGGTAAAACTGAATAGGTCTTTTCACATTTCTCTGTTTGAATCTCTCCAAATACCTCTAATGTCTGCTTTTAAAAAGAAAAAAAAAAACTACAATAATTTTGAAAAAAATTATTCACAAAGAAAACTGCCACTCTTATATAAAAGCAATGATGGTTAACTTTTTAAGACACACAATATTCTCTACTATTTCTGAAAAATCATTGACAAGTAGCCATAAAAACCTAAATAATAACTGAAAATATTCTTCAAAGATCACTAGGCCAGGAAGAATTCTTACAATATGCATTGGCCTCCACCCATATTTTTCGATGTCCTATACTTTTATCCATCAAAAATTTCTACTGTTGTTTTTCATATCCCTAGATTAAGGAATATCAGCATTTATTTACAGAGATATCCTGAGAGTGTGCCTACAAATGCATATTCCTATGAAACCAAGAAAACAAGAAGAAAGCATGATAAAGTATTCTGATGTCCTTTTATTTATTTTTTCTTTTTCTTATTACCATTCTTAGGTCTACCACCTATTTCTAGTAGGTTGCATCTTTCATTAGACCCAAAATACAGGTCTCTTTACTTAGGACTTGGGCATAAATATCAATTGCTCAGTTGTTATTTTCATGATCATTTTAAGTTATTTCAAGCATAAATGCTTTAATTCCCTGAATATCCCAAAGCTGTCTAAGTACAAATATACTCCCACCACATTCCTCTGTGCTAACACATTAATGCAGTTGGAGTAAAGTTTCATTAAAATATATGAGGGAAATTGGTACTTCATTAACATTTAAAAATTAAACAATATACAAAATAGTTACAGGACATAAGATATAGTCAGGTCTTCAGAACTTCTGAGGCATCATTTTAAAACATTATTTATCATTTTGATAAAGCTGAGGTCAAGTTTCTAAAAATGCAACTTGTTAAAAGCAGGAACAAATGAATGAGGGATGAGTCAGTTCATTTGACGGAAAGGGTAAAAAAAAGCTTCAAAAGCATACCACATGACTTGGTAAATATTCAGTGTATCAAAATGTAGTTGCCATCTGGTGTTGATAGACCGGGCTAGAATATGTGTTAAAAAAAAATAAGAAAGGAAATAACTCAGCCAGGTTAATGTGCTCTTGTCTACATTTCATAATTCAGGTACTAAGTGCTTTAATAAATATTCACTACAAAAGAAAGGCTGCATTACAAGTCAGACTTGGACAATGTTTGTTAAAGATATTCACAGGTTTGTTGGGGTGGGTGGAGAAGAGTAAAATCAGACAAGATCTGATGACACCTATAGAAGCTGAAAACAAAAAAGTGTTTTAGGTAAAGCAGAATTCTCAAGTATGATGATACTGCCAGAATACCAGCTTCACAGTCAAACACAGGGAAGTGGTAAGCCTACATTTGTAGGAAAAAACCTGAAATCTTGTGTATTGTCAGTTTTGAATATTCAATTATTCTTTTCCTTGACTATGACTATTTTAAAGTATAGAGTAAACCAGGGAATAAACAAAACTAATGGTTGGATAGTAGAAAGAAGGAAAAATTTGAAAACCCTGACATTCTTTGAAGTTTTTAAGCTAAAGTTTGCTATTAACTTTGCAGTATGTAATCAAACAAAAAGTGAATGTGAAGGACTTTATTCTTCTTGCTTAAGAAATGAATGAAGCACATTTAGAAAACAGTATCGTTTGCAAAAGAAAAAAAAAAAAAAAACTGAACATGAGCAGAGAAAACTTGCCTGAGGTAACAATGCCTGTTCAAATCTATGTCTGGGGTTTGTTATTAGATACCTCTTTCCTTAACCCTGAACATTGCCTGGGTTTCCACCTCTTGACAATTTATGTTCTACCCACATCTCTTGTGATCAAGGCAGTTGGCAGAAAATAAAAGTTTTCATATAGCTTTGCAGGTCAGTTAAAACAGGGTGTAAGGAAACTTAGCAAAATGGATGAAACACTCAGGAGAAAGTTGATTAGGGTCAAGTATTGTTTTCTTGTTTTTTTTTTTTTTTTTTAATGAGGTTGAGGTAAAATTTATATAAAGCAAAATTCACAGATTTTAAAGTGCACAACACAGAATTTTGATAAATATATACACCTGTGTAATCACCATCCTAACAGAGATACAGAAAGTTCTTTGTTCCCACTTCAGGTCAATTCCCATCTCTCATAAACAACCAATATTCTGATTTTTATCACCATTGATTAGTTCTGCCTTCATATAAATAAAATCATACAATGGGTAGTTTTTTGGGTCCTGGCTTCTTCTGCACAACGTGTTTCTGAAATTCATCCACACTGTTGTCTGTATTATAGTCTATTTTGTTTTATTTTGTTCACTTATTAGTATTCTGTTCTACGAATATACCACAATTTGTATATCCATTTTCTACATTTGGGTGTTTCCATTTTCAGGCAATTATGAATAAAGTTACTATAAACATTCTTGTATAAGTCTTTTTGAGAGCACAGTTTTCATTTCCTTTTGTTAAATACTCATGAACACAATACCCAAATCATAGGGTAGGTATATGTGTTAAATTTTATAAGATTATTTACCCAGTTTTCCAAATTGGAACATTCCCCAGTAGCAAATGTAATAAGAATGCCAAGTATTCTACATACTTGCCAACACTTTAATGTGTCAGTCTTCTTTCTTTTAGTCATTCTGGTAAGCATGACTAGAATCTTGCTGTGGCTTTGATCTGAATTTCCCTGATGATTAATGATATTGAGCACCTTTATTTATGAGTTTATTGGCCATGCTTAGATCTTCTATTGTGAAGTGCCTATTTAGGTCATTTGCCCATTTTTAAAATTTGTCTATTTGTTATTGATGTGTAGGCATTCCTTACATATTCTAGACATGAGTCTTTTGTTGATGTATTTTACAAATATTTTCACCCAGTTTGTTGCTTGCCTTTTCATTTTCTTTCTTTCTTCTTTTTTTAAAAAGATTTTATTTATTTGAGAGAGAGAGTGAGAGAGCACAAGGGGGGTGAGGGGCAGAGGGAGAAGCAGACTCCCTGCCGAGCAGGGAGCCCCCCATGCGGGGCTCAATCCCAGGACTTCAGGACGATGACCCAAGCCAAAGGCAGACGCCTAATTGACTGAGCCACCCAGGCGCCCCGCCTTTTCATTCTTAACAGTGCTTTTTGATAACCAGAAGTTTTTAATATGGATAAGATCTGACTTATCATTTTTTTTTCTTTTATGTTTAGGGCTTTCTGTGTTCTCTAAACAATATTTACCTACCCCAAACTCATGAGATTTTGTCCCCTATGCAACATTCTAGAAGATTTATAATCTTAGTTCCTACTAAGTTCCTAAATATCAAATTAATTATAGTGTGTAGTGTGAGACAGAGGCCAAGGTTTAATTTTTTCCCATTTTTTTTCCAGTTGTTCAAGCACCATTTGTCAAAAAGATTTTCTTCTCCCAATTAAATTATGTTGTCACCTTTGTTGATATCAATTGATTGCGTATTTAGAGCTGATACCTGGGGGGAGGTTGCTTTAATCTGTCTTTATCACTATATATTTATAGAAAGTCTTGAAATTAGTGTGAGTGCTCCAACTTTGTTCCTGTTTTTCTAGGTTATTTGCAATTCCACATGAATTTTAAAATCAACAGTTTTTTCCAAAAATTAGGAAAAAAAAACCCCATTGAGATCTTGACTCAAACTGTATTGACCCCTAAGATCAATTTAGAGAGAAATGACACCTTAACAACCTGAGTGCTCATCCATGAACAATGGATATTTCTCTAAGGCCTTTTTAGTTTTCAGAGTATAGGCCTTTTGAAAGCCTATAGGCCTAAGTATTATATATATTTTTTGCTACTGTAAATTGACTTTAAAAATTTATATTCAGATTATTTGCCACTACTATATAAAAATATAATCAATTATTTGTATAATAATCCTGTGACCTTGCTAAATGCACTTATTAGCTGCATATTCTTTGTATATTCTTTAAGATTTCTAATGTAAACAATTATGGTATATGTGCATACAGACAGTTTTACTTCCTTTCCCAGCCTTATACCTTTCATTTATTTTTCTTGCTTTATTACCCTGGATAGGATCTTTAGTACAATGTTGAACAGAAATAGTAAAAAATAGATATCCTTCCCTTATACTAAATCTTAAACGAAAGCATTCACTTAGTCTTTCATCATTAAGTATGATATTAATTGTAGGTTTTCACAGAAGCTCTTCATCAGATTGAGGAAGTTTCTATATTGTCTGGTTTTCTGAAAGTTTTTATTATGAATGCCTTTGTTTTGTTTGAAATGCTTTTTCAAAAAAGATCATATTTTTCTTTTTTATTCTAGTAATATGGTGAATTTACATTGATTTATTTTCCCCAAATGTTACACTAAACTTGAATACCTGAGATAAACTCCAGTTGGTTATGAGTTATCTGCATTTTGCATATTGCTGGACTTTACTTGCTAATATTTTTAAAAGATTATTGTATCCAGATCGATGAGGAATACTGGCCTGTAATTTTCTGATAATATCTTTTTCAGGTTTTGTTAATACGATTATTCTGGCCTCTTAAAACATTTCAGGAAGTGTTTTCTCCTACCATATTTTCTCAAAGAATTTATGTAGGATTAATATTATTTCCTCCTTTAATGTTTTATAGAATTCTCCATTGAAACTATCTGGGCCTGGGGTTGTCTTTTTAGGAGTGTTTTTGATAGCAAATTCTATTTCTTTAATAAATATAGTGTTATTCAGATTTTCTATGTTTCTTGTGTCAGTTTTGGCAACATGTTTTTCAAGGAACTTACTTATTTCATTAAAGTTGCTGGAATTATTGGCATAATGTTTTCATAAATTCCCTTCAATATCTGTGTGATATATAATACTATATATCCCCTTTCATTACTGATATTGGTAATTTGTATTTTTTCTTCTTGATCAATTTTGCTAGGGGCTTATTAGATTTTAAAGTTTTACCTTTGTAAATCTTTGTTTGTGTTTTATTTTCTGGATTTTTGCCTTTATTATTTCTTTTCTTCTACTACTTTAGAGTTTAACTCAGTCATATTTTTTTTACTTAACTAAAGTGGAAACCTATGTTTCCACTAAACATAGGAAAGGAAAATAAACCTTTATTTCTTCTGATTTGGGTATAAAAACTCTAGATTTCTACTAAGCCCTTCTTTAACCCATACTGAATTTTCAATATAACTTGACTTAAAATATTTTATAATTCTTCTCATGACTTTATCCATACAAGTATTTAAAACTTACTTACTCAATTTCCAAATGGTCTTTTCTAGATTCTTTATTGTTTTTTATTTCTAGTTTAATTGCATTCTGATCAAGGAATACATTTTGTAGTATCTCAAATCTTTTGAAAAATGCTGAAACTCATTTGATGGCCCAGATTTTGTCTACCCTAATGAAAGTTTCCTGTGTAGGGGTGTCTGGGTGGCTCAGTCGGCTAAGCATCTGCCTTCTGCTCAGGTCATGATCCCAGCATCCTGGGATTGAGCCCAGGCATAGGCTTCTCCTTCTGCCTGCCACTCCCCTTGCTTGTGCTCTCTCTCTGTCAAATAAATAAATAAATAAAATCTTTAAAAACAAAAAAAGGAAGTTTGTTTCTATTACCTGTTTTGGTTTTTTTTTAAGTTAGAGGTTACATTTTCCTGTTTCCATGTCCAGTCATTATTTAATTGCATTTGGGCCTTGTGTATGATATGTTGTAGAAGACTTTGTGTTCTGTTATCTTTCCCTAAATAATATATTTTTATTCTACCAAACATTTAAATTACTGATTGACCACTTTGACATTCTGGTGGCTTAGTTTTATGCTTTGTTAGAGCCTTTCAGTATTGCAATTTTATCCTTTTTTCTTGAATTTATTTCTTAGTCCTGAGTAATCATCTATATTCCTAAGGTGTGGCCCTTCTGGATTTTAAGTAAAGCCTTAGACATTTACCAAATCCTTCTACCTTAGTAAAACTCAAACTCCTAGTTTTGTCTTCCCTTCATAAGATACATTTGCTCAGCTCTTTCAGCCTCCTAGTTGTTCCTTTTCTCCAGGTTCTTATAGCCTCCCCTCTACATGCACAGTTCACAAATCAACCAAGGCATTAGGAGAGTTTATATGCAGATTTATGGGTAACCTCCCTCTGTGGCTCCAGTCTTTCCAAGTTTTCCTCCCTCAATTTCAATCACTCTGCCAACTCCAAACTCAATCTTCTCAAACCAATAAGATTGTAACTAGCTTCTCGAATTCTAACTGCCCCACATCACATAAACTGGAAAGTTCCTTGGAGGAAAAGCTGTGATAAATGTGAATTCCTCCCAGAACAGTTTACTCCAGATTTTGTCTGCCTTTGGTCCCTCTCCAGTGCCTTCAAGTAATTGTTTGTTAGTTTTTAACTGCAATTTAGTTGTTTTTAAAGAATCATAACCAGGGTTTGGTATTGCTATCTGAGGAAATGTTTGTCCTGGAATAGTACAAGTTATTCCTTCATTACCAAAATCAGAACTATGAAAAGAATTGTTTTATGGTAGATAGTATTTCGATAGTATTTAGAAGCTGATTGGAAAATTACATTAAAATCAGTGTCAATGGGATTTCCTCTTCTAATAGACTGCTTGTTGAGAAAATACTATTTTGAGTGTTTACTCAAAATACTCAAAGAGAATATTACTATTGAGAAAATACTATTTGAGAAAATACTATTTAAAAAATTCTTTTTAAAGAAAATCATTCACAGTGCCTAGGAAAATTATATGTATTCCACTTAACTAAGTAAGGCCAATGAATATCTTTATAGTTAAATTCAACAGAATAATCTAGATGAGTGAAATGAAATAGAGTTATAAGTAAAGAAAATCACCTTAAGGAACATGTTTGGGAGATTAATGGTATGTGATATTTCTGATTATAACAGAGAATCTGAAAATGTGGTATAGCTATCCAGGGAAAATGGGTTATTCCATCCTTACCATTTTTAAAGCCTTATTCTAAGACAGGCATTTGCTAAGTAATTTGTACAGATGAACTTATAAAGTAGCCCAGGTAGTCAGACTCCAAATTAAATTCCAACCATTCCTTCTTATTGCTTACTCAGAGTTAAGATCAAACTCACTCACAACACTCATCACTAGTTTTGACAATATGTATCTCCTATTAATATTCTTCCCATCTCCTATGTTAGCAACTTGCTTCTCTGTCATGCAAACTTGCTCTCCATCCTTCCTGTACAATTCTTGCTCATTTCATGAAGCAGCAGTAAAATGGAGATCTCAGATTGAAGCAGTGAGTGGTGGAGAAATACCTCTGGAATCAATGAATCTGAAACAGCTTGTCTAGTTCTGCCCACCTCTCTTGTCCTTTAGAATCAGTTTGAAATTCATCTCTTCCAGAGAGCCTCCAGTGTTTAGCCTGCAACCACCTACCACTCCATCTAATCAATTACCCTGGCAAATTGATATCACAGGGCAATTATTAATTATTTAATTTTATGTTTCAACAATATGCAAGGTTATGTTTAGAAAACAAATGAAGAACAAGACAAGGTCCTTAGCTATGAGCACATTACACTTTGGTTAGGAAAATTTTACCCATCATCTACAGTGTAAATTTCATCCAACTTATCTCATCAATCTCTGTGTATACATATATTCCAAAATGTTGTTTTACTTTTCTTTCTTCTTTGTAATGATTTCATGCAAGCTATTCATTTCAAGAACCTCACTGACTTCCTATTGGTACCCAAACCTTTAACCCTCAGAATGAGGGCAAAGTGGAGCCATGTGACTCCTATCAGGTCTCTCTGCTGCAACTAGTCCTTGCTGCCTCATCCAACCTTCCTCACTCAGCTTGTAATCAACTTAACTTTTAAAGTCTTTGTACACATTAGGTAATATTTGTCCTCTGTACTCCCAGAGGACTGTGGTCACTGCCCAGCTAGGAAGCCCTACCCTTCATTATTCAGCAACAGCTTGAAGAGTATTCTAATTCTAACCTTCCGCCCTCTGACAGACCAGCTGCATCAAAGGCTGTGTTCCCTTGTTTGTTTGTTTTATCCCTGAAGCAGAATCACGCTTTCAAACTAAGTCATATATTAGAAAAGTAAGGAGTCTGGGTCCAAATTTTCAAAACATGGCTCTTCTGTGAACCACAGCAAATCTAAACTGGATTATGCCTTATGTTAGAGTCAGAACTCATGTGGTCCCCTTTTCTCTGCCCTTCTGGATCCCTGCATGCTGTTCAGGGGAAGTTGCTGGCTTTTGAACTGACAGTTTGGAAATGAAGGCATTTTTCTTTTAGGGAGAATAGTCCTTCAGTGATTCAAACAACGAGCCTTGTGATCAAAATAATTCATAAAGGAAAAGATTTATGAAGTGACTTCACTAGCACACAATGCATTTTTTAAACTTTGTTTTTAAAATAAATCTGTCAGTACACAAGCCAAGACAACACATCTGAATGCAATATCAGTGGACACACCCTGAATCTCTTCTTTGCTTGTCCAAGACTGTGGCAGGAAAGGAAAATGCTTCTCTTTGTCTTTTTAAATTTAGTATTAGTTTTTTTAATTAAAAAATGCTAGCTCAATGAAAAGACTTAAAAATTATGCATACTATCATTTCCTACATAAAACCTGCCTTAAAAAAGTATATTTTCCATCTACTACTAAGCTTGTTTTAAAAAAACAAAAAATAAATAAAAAAGCCCAACTTATAATGAATTCCTCTGGCATAAGGAAGCCTGTTCTAATCTCCCTTTATCAGCTTTGAGTGATAGTTCTGCTCAACGAGTATTGACAGGGCTGTCCTGTTTCTCAGGCTTTCGTTTTCCTCAGTTGGAGAAGGATACAGTGCATTTTCACATTCTCAGAGTCTGCAGTTGTTTTTATATAAGAAGCAATTTGCTTGGGTCACGTCAGGTCGAATGGGATGCCTGCCCAGCTCTTGGTTTTAAAGGAAAAACATACAGAAAGACACAAAAACACAGCAGTTTCCTTCATTAAATTCCACTCTACCTGCCATGGGCTTCTAGCCACAATGGAATTTCCCACCCTGGCCTAGTCTAGCCTAACTTTTATTTTTAGGGATTTTTTTCCCCTTAAATCTTATGAGCTTTCTTTCAAGTGAACTTTGAGGTAAGGATTATTAAATGATAGAGTAATTGCCTGGTTTAAAAAGAATCAGACATAAGAGACAAATGCCTGGTGACCTTCCATAATATTGTTGGATAACCACCCTCTAGATGACAGCCTTTCAAAAAACTGTTCATAATCATCACAACAAGACAGGTAATGTAATTCAAAATCAAAATCTGAATCACGAAGTGAAGTACCTTCTCAGTAATACCCTCTACTTACCGTTACATTAGATAGAGAAAATTTTAGAGGAAAAAATGGAACTGAGTAACTGAAAAACAAGGTATATACACATAATGAAGAGAGAAGAGAGTAAAGAAGAGAGAGGGAGAGAGGGGGAGGGAGAGAGAGACACACACACATAGAGACAGGCTTTAGGACCATTTTCTCCTAAAAACCATTTATGCTTTTGTCCATAGCCTGGGGGCAACTGATTTAATCATGATTGTTCATGTGGATTATCTAAACTATGAAAAGCAACAGGGAGAACTTCCCAAGAAATCCAGGCTGGGTCTGCTGCAAAATACTTGGTTTGGGGCCTGGAGCTCAGCAGACTGTTCACATTGTATTCAGGGTCCTAAGGAAAGTGGCTCAATGCCTCTATAATTCTTTATCCCTTTGATCTACCTCACCATTTGGTGTCTCTTGGCATTATGAATGCTCTCAAAAATGACCCTGCCTAGTTAACTGATTTACAGTCTGGGGACAAAAAAAGGAAAGAAAGAAAAAAGAGACTGGTAATGAGGGAGGAAAATATACCTTCTTCTTATCTTTGCTCAGCATAAATAAAAATTGAAAGATGTGATTTTGGGGGATGTGAACTCCACTCTCCACATTTAGCAACAGCACTGTCAGAGCTAAATTGACGCCTTCTCTCAACTGACTCTCTTTAAAACATACCAAGTTGGCCTTCTCGTTCACTATTTTCAAGCTGTATTTTATATAATCTTCCTTCGAATGATGAAGTTTACTTTTCAGGCATGCCATTTGCTGTTAGCATTGTTGTTCTTCTTTACCCATTGCAGCTTCTTATCCTCAAATCCCTGATTTCTTGTTAAAGTTGATTGTTAATGTAGCCATTCTTTAGCATCACAGCACATTTATAAACCAAAGATGAGTTCACTCTCTCTGACTTCCAAAACCATTTGCTGCTTGAGACCATTTCATGAGTTTGTCTACTCATGTGAATAAACAAAAATGTGTCCATAATGTGAATCTGGAAAAGGAAAGAGCAGCTACATGGAACAGTCTCCAGAGGCCAAAATTACTGCCACAGGTTTCAGCTGCCCTTGCATGTGCTATTCCACATTAACTCTATCTTAGATATTAGAATTTTGCTTCTTAATGGATGCCATTTTCCTCCAATAAAACCCTGTGGTTTACCCTGACATTTAATAGTGATTTAGTAATTTTAGAGTTTTTTCTAACTCAAAAGTAAATGTTCATGAGACTCATGAACTTGAATCTAGGCAATTAATCTGAACATTTTAGCAGTTCCCTGAGGCTGCATATAATCTCCCACAATCCCTTGCAAAACCTGAGATTTTGAACCACTGTTTAGTTTGTGGTTGCACTGCCAAGGAATAAAGCAAAATCATTACTTACGGTAACTCCCTCTCAAGCACTGTAGTGAACTGAAGCACAAGGAAACCTTTACTATACTTTGGACAGAACATTAGGATGAATGCTAAAAACCAAGTAACTAAGAGCCTAAAGATATACCAACCTCAAGGAGAAGAAATTAAACAATACTGGAGTTTAGAAACAAATGTAGTACTAAATCAATATATTACTATGAAGCCCATCATTACAACAAAACTAACCAAAGGACAGCCTCAGCACCAATGGAGGAACACCTGTGTATAATTCTTGAAGCACTACTTGAACTGGATTTGTGGGAAACAGTTCTCATAGGTTTACTACTCACCCTTTTTCTGAAAGCACACGCGCATGCACACACACAAATGCACACATTCACACACATCTACATATAGTACTAGACTAGGCCTGTGGCTCTTGAGTTAAATTTGTGTCTGTGAGCCACTAAGCAGCTGCTTTATATATGCACTGTAGAAGGTCAAAGTGAGAAAACTGGTGTCACCATGGTTTTGTATAATATTGCAAGGAAACAAAATAAGCTTAGATCAAGTTAAAGGCTAATGGACAGCGGTGAACATAGAGAACAAGTTAGGATTCCTTAGGAATTGGTAATAGGACTAACCTTGCTTAATACATTTATAAATGACTTGGTCACCCCAGCATCCCATATTTTGCCTGGCATATAGTGGAAACTCAGTTAAGTTTTGCTGAATGCATGGATCAATAATCTGAAACAAGAAGTCCACAATAAATTATCCAAGTATGGATATACTTGGACAGAATTAAATTTCCCTGAGCAGAAAAAAGCTAAGCCGGGGGGCACAGTACTTGTGCAGGTGTGCAGAAAGGTGGCAGTGTGAACATAGACAACCAAAATATCCAAATATATAAAAAGGATAGCTTTAAGTCTTAACTAAGAAAGGGACTTGAAGGCCACTGAGCTCTTTCAGGCAAAAAGGCCTTGAAAATTACTAAATTAGTCACTGTTAAGAGAAGTAATGAAAATAAAAGTTATACTTCCTTTATATAAAACCCTCTGCTCTTAGAGTACCATGACCCTATGATGTAACATTCCAGAGTTTCTTACACAAGGCAGTCATTAAAGAATTCAAACTGGATTAATATAATATAAGTTGGTAGAGAACAAGTTATTTTGTGACATCATAACAATTCATTGACTATGAGAAACATGCAAATGACATGGTTGTTGATAAACGTTATTTAGCTGACGTCATATTGACATTTCTTAATAACTGGCTGCCATGGCATCTTCTTAGTAAGTCTGATTTTCTCCACTCTCTGAGCTTATGGACTAGTGATCTTGCAGCTCTGGGTGTTTGTGTTTATTAACGCACTCAACAAACTTTTATTGAGTTCTTCCTTCAGCTGTACCAGCCTGATGAGATCAGACTGGATGCTTTAGATACTGTCACTATCCTAAATGGACCCCATGCCTCTTTTGTCCCTTAAAATTCCCTGGTTTTTACTTGTGGTAATCTATCATGATTACACATCCAGATCCCCGATCCCAGTTTCTTTCCCACTTATTTTCCTCGATTTATTTCCTTTTACCCAATGTCTCTCTTCCTATGAGGAGTAGAGAGTCTATCTAGTTCTCAGCAGTGGTCATAACGCTATCTAGAGTGGACCTCCATCAGCCCCAAACACATTGCCTTGTTGAAGAGATACAATATACTTTCCGCAGTCAAGAATGATTTGATCTCCTCTCCCTCAGGAGATATATTACAAGTTAACAGTGGTTCTCCTGTTATAAACCACAATAGCAATCTACTCACCAACATCAGTTACTAAATTGTATCATGATAGAATTCTAAAATACCTGTTAGACTTTCTTTCTACAAGTTGCCTATTTCTTCTGGATATAGTTAATTCACCTAGCAACAAAGATTAATTAGCCACTTCTTTTTGTATGCAGACAGAAAGAAGTATGATTCTCTTTGCTTATAAAAACTTCTGGTAAGTGGTGATAGCTTTCAAAACCCTTCTCTTATTTGGCAACCATGGTTCAATTATCAGGAACTCCAAGTTCAGAATCTGAGAACAGTGATTCTGTTCTGTGATTTTACACATGCTAGGGATTGGTAAATTGCTGAAGACTTCTTAAATAAAAGAGGAGACACTGTTCTCTTCATCCTCAAGGAATAAGCAGGCATCTTAAATGGGGTTTTAGAGTATCTAGAATAACATGATAAACCTTGGCTTTCTTTTTAAAAACTATCCATGAAGTTCTCTTTAGAAATAGGACAGACTCTGGTGATTCATGGGTAGAAATCCAATCTGTAACAATGCTTTACAAAGAGACAAACTAGCAATACTTTTTCCAGTGAGATGCAAATACTAAAAGCAGATATGAGCTGGGCAAGATAATTAAAAATATAGGTAGAAAATAATCAAAGCTACTGAGATAGTTTAGATTACCTATGAAATACATAAAAGAATAAAATGAAAAATTCTTTATTTTTTAAAGCTACATCAGAATTTCCCTCCTGCATGATAATCACCCTCTTAAAATGTTTATCAAAAGTAACTTTGCTAGGTTCATGAAGAATGGCCTTGATAAGCACAGCACAACTGTAAGCAAAATAATTTTTAAAAGAATGAGTCTACATAGTTAATTTCATCATTTCTAGAAACATGGATGTCATGGATGTCATTAGACTTGAAGGTAACCAGTGGATTGGATCAGCTTATTCTGATATCAACCAAAATGTGATCTAATTGCAGGCTGCTGTGATTAAACACAGTTGGGAAGAAATGGGTCTACTCTATGCTCTTAAAGTGCCCACCCCTCTGCTCCTCTTCCAGCACAAAATACCTTACCTCCAGCCAGTAAATTAGAGAACAGGGTGAATGAAACATCATTTTGGCATTATTTTTTTAAATTACAAATAATCAAAAGAGGTGACCCAAATGTTTTAGTGAATGTTACAGGATATAAATTAAGAACTAAGGGTATTTACATATTGACTAATATTGATGCTCAGAAAATTTTAAGTATCAAGATAATTTTTCAACCACAGTATTCCAGACCTATGAATGTTTTAGTGGGTACAGTATACAAAAAAGATGCTTGGAAATTCATAATTAAAAAAGATAATGGCATCTGACTTCTTTATGGTCTAAGTTCTTGTGTTTTCTGGAAAAAGTATTTATGAGAGAGCATTATCTGACAGTTAATGAAGGAGACTGGAAATTAGCTGTTGCAGGCCAACCATGCTCAAAAGCAAAATAATCTTTCAATCTGCAAATGGAAATGAGGCATTAGAAAACACTTTGAGATGCTGTAGATGGAACAGATATTCTATGAAAATTTTGTAAATATTATATATTTTTAAAATAGCATCATACAATAACATAGCTGATTATTAAGTATGTAAGTAGCCCTTTTTCTTGATCATCTCCCTTCCCTAAATCTGAAGGGTCTATTTTCTTCATTTATTCTTTTGCATAACTATCCTGTTCATGGATGCTTGAAATATCAGCCCATCAGTTTCCCTTTCAACTCTGAAATAATGTAAAGGACTTCAGAAGACCAACAACTATGGAGTACTGGCTAATTTGGAACTTGCGTCTACATCTTGCAGGCTGTGTGACTTTGATGAAGCTGCTGACCTCAGTAGCCCAGGGTTCTCATCTGTGAGAATGGTGTAATAGCAGTGCAGGCTTCCCGTGCTTACTGTGAGGGCTGAGTTTTATACAGTCAATATGAGGCTGCCTCTCTGAATCTTTGAAAGTTACTGAAATAAGGTTAGTTAAGCAAAACTTTGGTCTCTTTGTTTGGCTAGTGATCTCCAAACTTCGCTTCTGGTTTCTGACCTTCTGAAATGAGTGGAGTGCATCTCTGCTTGTTTATTTGCCATCTTTCTGTCTCAAAGCCAGGATGGATTTACCTGTCAGTTTTAGTTTTCACTGACTCTCTCTTTAACTACATGCTACTAAGGGTAAAATATCAACTATTAAACTGTTTGAAGCAAGTAAATGTTGAAAGGGGAATTTAGTTAAGTCAATAGCAGTGTGCCAGCTTGATCTGCCTTTCAGAAAGATCACCATAATAAGGAGGCCAATAAATAAATAAAAAGAATAAAATATACATCTATGTCGAATCTTAGAACCCTTTCTCTAACACATATCATTAAAGGAAACTCTGAGTCCTGCCTATGTAATTTGACATTTAAAAGAGAACCCATCACAGTTCTATGGACGAAATCCACAGCTGAGAACTACCAACTTTTTCATCCAGATAAGAAGTTTCTCCCTTAAAAACAACAACAAAAACAAATCAACAACAAAAACCATGGTTCTGGTTGTAGGTATGCATACTGCTAATTCAGTGGTTTTTAACCAGGGGACAATTTTGCCCCCTCCCTCCTAAAGGACAACTGACAATGTCTGGAAGCAATTTTGATGATCACAAGTGAAGGGTGCTATTGGCACCTGGTGAGTAGAAGCTAGGAAGACTGCTAAATGTCTACAATGCACAGACCAGCACCCACCCACACCCCAAAAAGAATTACCTGGTCCAAAATGGCCATAGTGTTGCTGTTGAGAAACCCCATACTAACCTGTTACCCCAGAGACACTGGCCTTAAACCACACTGGCCACATCAACATTGAAGAGACTCCATCCATGGGATAGTTTAACAGTTGAAGAATATGCCTACAAGGAGCACCACTTCAAATATACAATTTGGCAAATCTGGATATGGTGCTAAGGAAAGAATTGGTAAAATGAGTTGTTTGGTAGCTAATTATGTCAAATATTACAAACATAATTTTATATTACTGAGTCAACCAAATTAACATCCTTTTTTAATTATAGGGGGTCTAAAAATATGAAGTTATGGACTAATGCAATGTTATCCTGACACAGAAATTTTTTGAAATAGTTTCTAAAAAGCAGTGAAAACACTGAAAAAAAAAAGGCACAAATGAGTCCTGAAAAGTTAGGAGTCATTGATTTTGGGCAGGTTATTTCTACACACAGTATTTTCCATATGTATCACATACATTTGTGCAGACTGCAGCCCCACACTGGAACACTGCTTCTCTCAGAAGACAGATCAGGCTAAAGCTCAGAGTTTGAGAACAGTTTCCATGCAAGAGTCATTTTCAGCAAAGGGAATACAACATGAGCTCTAAAGTAGGTGTGAAATTTATTTTTTCAGTGAGCCACAACTATTCTGCAAACATTTAACTCCTTGCTACTGTTAAAGGATGCTGATTACATATAAAAGGAAGAACCAATAAAAATGACATTTGAAAATGAAGAAAATAAAATATGTGAAAATTATTTTTAATATGGTTAAGATTCAAACATGTGCCATTTTAAATTTTAAGGGGTTCCTTGTCCAAGACAACACATGTTTTCTGATGAAAGAGGATGCCTGAAACTGACATTCAGGTGAGCATCTGGACACTCCCGGTGGGTGAGGTTGTACATTTTTAGTCACCTCTGCAATCACCCTCTTGCTTTTGAATTTTATTTTGGTCAGTGGTGCCAGAAATTAAAATGTATTGAGGGCCTCAGAAAAATTGGCTTTTATTTCTTATCTCTTAGAATCCTAAGAATTTGCTCCCTAGGCAGGCACTTCTCACTGATGAGGAAACAAGAGGTGAAATTGGCTTAGCCACATAAAGAATGAAAACTCACTAATTTCTGAGTGGCCAGTAGCTTTTCTTCTCCTTGTTTTCCTTTTTAATTTCTAGATTTAGCTTCAAAACATTTGTTTTTTCTCCCTTAAGGGGAAGTTCTCGAGTCAGAAGGATAGTGGTGGGGAGGGTAGAGATGGTTACAGGTTTTCAGAGCAGTTCAATTTAAAACTGTTAAATACCCCCTATCAAGAGACCACGACTGAACCTGGAGGAGCAAGATGGCAGAGGAGTAGGAGACCTAAATTTCGCCTGGTCCCAGGAATTCAGCTAGATAGGGATCAAACCATTCTGAACACCTATGAACTCAACAGGAGATCAAAGAAAAGAATAGCAGCAACTCTCTGAACAGAAAAGCGACCACTTTCTGGAAGAGTCATATCCTATCCCTTCACAGTAGTTAACTTTATTTTTGGTATATATATATGAGTTGTTCTCTCTTTAAAATTTTGGGATACAGTTTCTCCTAACAGACCAAAATATACCTTAAATCTCTAGTGTATGGCTTTGTTCTAGTCTCCTGCCTGATCACATTCTCTCTCTTTTTTTTTTAAATCCTCTTCTTTCTTTTTCCAACCAACATCTTATCAATTCCTTTTATAAAATCTTTTATAACTTTATAATTTTCATCTTTACAGTCATATTCCATCCATCATATTTACCCTTATTTTTGTACATATATAAGCTTTTCTTTCTTTAAAATTTTGGGAGGCACTTTCTTCTAACAGACCAAAATACACCCAAAATCTAGTGTGTGGCACTGATCTATGCAGCAGCCTGATCATATTTGATCATAGTCTGTTTTTTTTGTTTTTGTTTTTGTTTGTTTGTTTGTTTTACCTTTTTCTTTTTTCTTTCTTTCCCTTTCTTTTCCCCCGGTTTCAGGTCTCTTCTGATTTGTTTAGTGTATATTTTTCTGGGGTCGTTGTTACCCTGTTAGCATTTTGTTCTCTGATTCATCTATTCTCTGCTCGATAAAATGACAAGACGGAAAAAATCACCTCAAAATAAAGAACAAGAGGCAGTACCGACTGTCAGGGACCTAATCAATACGGACATGAGTAAGATGTCGGAACTAGAGTGCAGAATGACGATTTTAAAGATACTAGCGGGGCTTGAAAAAACCATGGAAGATAGAGAAACCCTTTCTGGAGAAATAAAAGAACTAAAATGTAACCAAGTCGAAATCAAAAAGGCTACTAATGAGGTGCAATAAAAAATGGAGGTTCTAACTGCTAGGATAAATGAGGCAGAAGACAGAATTAGTGATATAGAAGACCAAATGATAGAAAATAAAGAAGCTGAGAAAAAGAGAGATAAACAACGACTGGATCATGAGGGCAGAATTCGAGAGATAAGTGATACCATAAGATGAAACAATATTAGAATAATTGGGATCCCAGAAGAAGAAGGAAGAGAGGGGCAGAAGGAATATTGGAACAAATTATAGCAGAGAACTTGCCTAATTTGGGGAAGGAAACAGGCATCAAAATCCAGGAGGCACACAGAACCCCCCTCAAAATCAATAAAAATAGGTCAACACCCCGACATCTAATAGTAAAACTTACTAGTCTCAGAGACAAAGAGAAAATCCTGAAAGAGCTCGGGACAAGAGAGCTGTAACCTATAATGGTAGAAACATTAGTTGGCAACAGACCCATCCACAGAG
This sequence comes from Phoca vitulina, assembly GCF_004348235.1. NCBI lineage: Eukaryota > Metazoa > Chordata > Mammalia > Carnivora > Phocidae > Phoca > Phoca vitulina. Next base: position 37,414,331 of record NW_022589711.1, read on the forward strand.
ACCTGGCAGGCCAGAAAGGACTGGCATGATATATTCCGAGCACTAAATGAGAAAAATATGCAGCCAAGAATACTATATCCAGCTAGGCTGTCATTGAAAACAAAAGGAGAGATAAAAAGCTTCCAGGACAAACAAAAACTAAAGGAATTTGCAAACACGAAACCAGCCCTACAAGAAATATTGAAAGAGGTCCTCTAAGCAAAGAGAGAGCCTAAAAGCAACATAGACCAGAAAGGAACACAGACAATATACAGTAACAGTCACTTTACGGGCAATACAATGGCACTAAATTCATATCTTTCAATAGTTATCCTGAATGTAAATAGGCTAAATGCCCCAATCAAAAGACACAGAGTATCAGATTGGATAAAAAAACAAGACCCATCAATATGCTGTCTGCAAGAGACTCATTTTAGACCCAAAGACACCCCCAGATTGAAAGTGAGGGGGTGGAAAACCATTTACCATGCTAATGGACACCAAAAGAAAGCTGGGGTGGCAATCCTTATATCAGACAAATTAGATTTTAAACCAAAGACTATAATAAGAGATGAGGAAGGACACTATATCCTACTTAAAGGGTCTATCCAACAAGATCTAACAACTGTAAATATCTATGCCCCTAACATGGGAGCAGCCAATTATATAAGCCAATTAATAACAAAAGCAAAGAAACACATTGACAACAATACAATAATAGTGGGGGACTTTAAAACCCCCCTCACTGAAATAGACAGATCATCTAAGCAAAAGATCAACAAGGAAATAAAGACTTTAAATGACACACTGGACCAGATGGACTTCACAGATATATTCAGAACATTCCATCCCAAAGCAACAGAATACACATTCTTCTCTACTGCCCACGGAACATTCTCCAGAATAGATCACATCCTAGGTCACAAATCAGGTCTCCACTGGTACCAAAAGATTGGGACCCTTCCTTGCATATTTTTGGACCACAATGCTTTGAAACTAGAACTCAATCACAAGAGGAAAGTGGGAAAGAACTCAAATACATGGAGGCTAAAGAGCATCCTACTAAAGAATGAAAAGGTCAACCAGGAAATAAAAGAAGAATTAAAAAAATTCATGGAAACAAATGAAAATGAAAACACAACTGTTCAAAATCTTTGGGATGCAGCTAAGGCAGTCCTAAGAGGAAAGTACACACAATACAAGCCTTTCTCCAGAAACAAGAAAGGTCTCAAATACACAACCTAACCCTACACCTAAAGGAGCTGGAGAAAGAACAGCAATTAAAGCCTAAATCCAGCAGGAGAAGAGAAATAATAAAGATCAGAGCAGAAATCAATGAAATAGAAACCAAAAGAACAGTAGAACAGATCAATGAAACTAAGAGCTGGTTCTTTGCAAGAATTAACAAGATTGATAAATCCCTGGCCAGACTTATCAAAAAGAAAAGAGAAATGACCCAAATAAATAGAATCATGAATGAAAGAGGAGAGATCACTACCAAAACCAAAGAAATACAATTATAAGAACATAGTATGAGCAACTATATGCCAGCAAATTAGATAATCTGGAAAAAATGGATGCATTCCTAGAGATGTATCAACTACCAAACTGAACCAGGAAGAAATAGAAAACCTGAACAGACCTATAACCACTAAGGAAATTGAATCAGTCATCAAAAATCTCCCAACAAACAAAAGCCCAGGGCCAGATGGTTTCTCAGGGTAATTCTACCAAACATTTAAAGAAGAATTAATACCTATTCTTCTGAAACTGTTCCAAAAAATAGAAATGGAAGGAAAACTTCCAAACTCATTTTATGAGGCCACCATTACTTTGATCCCAAAACCAGACAAAGACCCCATCAAAAAGGAGAATTACAGACCAATATCCTTGATGAACATGGATGCAAAAATTCTCACCAAAATACTAGCTACTAGGATCCAACAGGACATTAAAAGGATTATTCACCACGACCAAGTGGGATTTATCCCTGGGCTGCAAGGTTGGTTCAACATCCGCAAATCAATCAATGTGATACGATATATTAATAAAAGAAAGAACAAGAACCATATGATCCTCTCAATAGATGCAGAAAAAGCATTTGACAAAGTACAGCATTCTTTCTTGATCAAAACTCTTTAGAGTATAGGGATAGAGGGTACATACCTCAATATCATAAAAGCCATCTATGAAAAACCCACAGCGAATATCATTCTCAATGGGGAAAAACTGAGAGCTTTCCCCCTAAGGTCAGGAACACGGCAGGATCACCACTGCTATTCAACACAGTTTTAGAAGTCCTAGCCACAGCAATCAGACAACAAAAAGAAATAAAAGGCATCCAAATCAGCAAAGAAGAAGTCAAACTTTCACTCTTTGCAGATGATATGATACTTTATGTGGAAAACCCAAAAGACTCCACCCCAAAACTGCTAGAACTCATACAGGAATTCAGTAAAGTGGCAGGATATAAAATCAATGCACAGAAATCAGTGGCATTCCTATACACCAACAACAAGACAGAAGAAAGAGAAATTAAGGAGTCGATCCCATTTACAATTGCACCCAAAACCTTAAGATACCTAGGAATAAATCTAACCAAAGAGGCAAAGAATCTGTACTCAGAAAACTATAAAATACTCATGAAAGAAATTGAGGAAGACACAAAGAAATGGAAAAACATTCCATGCTCATGGGCTGGAAGAACAAATATTGTTAAGATGTCAATGCTACCTAGAACAATCTACACATTTAATGCAATCCCTATCAAAATACCATTAACTTTTTTCAAAGAAATGGAACAAATAATCCTAAAATTTGTATGGAACCAGAAAAGACCCCGAATAGCCAGAGGAATGTTGAAAAAGCAAAGCAAAGCTGGTGGCATCACAATTCCAGACTTCAAGCTCTATTACAAAGCTGTCATCAACAAGACAGTATGGTACTGGTGCAAAAACAGACACATAGATCAATGGAACAGAATAGAGAGCCCAGAAATGGACCCTCACCTCTATGGTCAAATAATCTTCGACAAAGCAGGAAACAATGTCCAATGGAAAAAAGACAGTCTCTTCAACAAATGGTGTTGGGAAAATTGGACAGCCACATGCAGAAGAATGAAACTGGACCATTTCCTTACACCTCACACAAAAATAGACTCAAAATGGATGAAAGACCTAAATGTGAGACAGGAGTCCATGTAAATCCTAAAGAACACAGGCAGCAACCTCTTTGACCTCAGCAGCAGCAACTTCTTCCTAGAAACATCACCAAAGGCAAGGGAAGCAAGGGCAAAAATGAACTATTGGGACTTCATCAAGATAAAAAGCTTTTGCACAGCAAAGGAAACAGTCAACAAAACCAAAAGACAACTGACAGAACGGGAGAAGATATCTGCAAATGACATATCAGATAAAGGGCTTGTATCCAAAATCTATAAAGCACTTATCAAACTCAACACCCAAAGAACAAATGATCCAATCAAGAATTGGGCAGAAGACATGAACAGATTTTTTTCCAAAGAAGACATCCAAATGGCCAACAGACACATGAAAAAGTGCTCAACATTGCTCGGCATCAGGGAATCCAAATCAAAACCTCAATGAGATACCACCTCACACCAGTCAGAATGGCTAAAATTAACAAGTCAGGAAATGACAGATGTTGGCGGGTTGCGGAGAAAGGGGAACCCTCCTACACTGTTGGTGGGAATGCAAACTGGTGCAGCCACTCTGGAAAACAGTATGGAGGTTCCTCAAAGAGTTGAAAATTGAGCTACCATACGACCCAGCTATTGCACTACTGGGTATTAACCCCAAAGATACAAATGTAGGGATCCGAAGGGGTACATGAACCCAGATGTTTATAGCAGCAATGTCCACAATAGCCAAACAAAGGAAAGAGCCAAGATGTCCATTGATAGGTGAATGGATAAAGATGTGGTATACACACACACACACACACACACACACACACACACACACACACACAAAATGGAATATTATGCAGCCATCAAAAGGAATAAAATCTTGCCATTTGCAATGACGTGGATGGAACTGGAGGGTATTATGCTGAGCGGAATAAGCCAATCAGAGAAAGACATGTATCATATGATCTCACTGATATGAGGAATCTTAATCTCAGGAAACAAACTGAGGGTTGCTGGAGTGGTGCGGGGTGGGAGGGATGGGGTGGCTGGGTGATAGACATTGGGGAGGGTATGTGCTATGGTGAGTGCTGTGAATTATATAAGACTGTTGAATCACAGACCTATACCTCTGAAACAAATAATACATTATATGTTAAAAAAAAAAAAAAGAAGATAGCAGGAAGGGAAAAATGAAGGGGGGGAAATCGGAGCGGGAGACGAATCATGAGACTATGGACTCTGAGAAACAAACTGAGGGTGCTAGAGGGGAGGGGGTGGGGGGATGGGTTAGCCTGGTGATGGGTATTAAAGATGGCACGTACTGAATGGAGCACTGGGTGTTATATGCAAACAATGAATCATGGATCAGTAAATCAAAAACTAATGATGTAATGTATGGTGATTAACATAACATAATAAAAAAAAAAAGAGACCACGACTAACAATTACTTCTAGAACAAAGCAAAAGAAGAGATTTTAAAAAGGACAAAATAAAAAGGAAACAGCAGTGTCCTGACACTATGAAAGATTCAGGGAAAAAAATCTGATTTCTGCTCTCATGATGCTTACAATCTTGTTCTAGAGAAAAATAGATGAATTAAAATAACTGAAGAAAAATACGAAACAGTACAATTAAGTGTAAAAGTGGGTGGTGGAAGCAAAATCCTGTGGGAAATCCATGCCTCTTACATGTTTTCCAACTCAGAGGAAAGAAACAATGGGTCAAAAGCAACCTACTCTAGTTTCTGATATTAGTTTCATAATTCAGCTATAATCCCATTACAAAGAACTTCAAGGAACTGTTGACATTTTTTGCTGCCCTGTAGTTTATTGTCTCAAGTATTGCTTGAAATACCAAGCTACACACAGAGATGTCTGCTCTAATGGTATTTGTTGACCTGCATTAGGTTAGGGTTAGACTCAATAAACAGAGATGAACATCACACGGAACCAGTTAGTCAAATTGTTTGTAAGTAGTCTTGCTTTTTTTTTAGAATGTTTTATTACTTTTACCCTAAAGACTAGACATTAAAGAACGTTATCCTCAAATAATCTTGTTATTACATAAAACAGTAATATTTATATATTTATATTTATTATTACTATAAAGCCCAAAATGGGGATGTGCTGAGGTACCTTTACTGGGAATTTAATAAAGCCTAAACTTCAGGATCCTCACTTGCATGGCCCCTTGCAAATGCCTATAAGTTAATTTGTAATTATAATTTTGTATTCTTTTTCTTAAGGAGGATCTCCCAAACAGTTTAAGCTTCTGGCAAAATCTTGATTTACTCTGAGTATAAAATAACCTTGAAGGGATCAAAACTGACCCTCCTTAAAGGCCAATTCTGAGAAGGGTACAAAATATACTTTTACAAGGATATATAAATCACATTTCCAAATGTATCCTTCCTATTGTCTCTGCCATCCACTCCTGCCAAAGAATAGATGCCATCTTACCCCACTGTTACAAGGTTACTAGATTCTTTTAAATATAAACTTTGTCTGTTCAATGACTGAGAATAATCAGAGCGTTTTGCCTTTTTTTTTTTAAGATAAAAAATTCAAAGGTAGAAGATAATTCCTAAGAATAAAAGGTATATTGGAGACTCACAAAAATTTTCACTAAAACAGTGATAATTATTATTCTTAGCTAAGGGATACATGCATTTGAGAAGAGGAAAGACATGCAAATTCTCTCAGTACAATTTACAGTAGTACCTACTGAAAAATGTGGTGAGTCTATGCAGAGTGTGGGAATTTTTACCATGAGGAACACCACGTGTCTGTTTTCTGGTTTCTGAAAACCCCAAATAAAATCCACAAGCACCTCTAAACCCCACCACGGAATTCTGACACTTCTGAGTAAGAGGTTCAGAACAAAATAAAATCTTTAGATGCACTATGTCTGTCTGCAGTTTTTCCTATAATGCCTTGTCCCAGTTTTTGAAGAAAACCGAATAAAAATTAATTCAAGAAAAAATGAGTGAAATTACCCCAAATGGAATACTAAATTGAAAAATAATAGTTAAATTGTTCATAACCATTTCCTGTTATATTTTTTCTCTCTGTCTTAGAAATGGAGTAAGAATGCTTCAAATAAAAAATGTAAAACCCATCCCATCCCATAAAGGGCCCACTCACGTAAACAGGAAACTTATTAAAAAAGCTTTTCTTGGTTTTCTGGCAAAGCCCACTTTTTATTTTGGTGGCAGCACCTATTAAGGAGTGGACTCTTTGTGGGATGGGTGAAAAATCAAAACGTTGCAAATCCATCAGGCACTCGCTGGATTAGAGTTAGTTGACTGACTTCTTGGCTAGAAAGAGCAAAGTGGCTCTGAGATCAAGGAACAGGCTGCATTCAGCCTAGCCATGCCCTATAGATACTGGTCTTCCCGGTCCAGGCATCACAAATCAACTTGAGGTTCCAAAGGAGCCAGCAGACACCAGTCCATAATAGTGCAAAGTGTTTCACATGCACATTGAACTAACCTCTCCTTTCCTATACATTTAAATCCCATTTTATTTGTTTCTGCGATTTCCCTTTCTGGGAAGCATTGTAGCATCAAAAGAACACAGGTTTTGGAATCTGAAAACTTGGTTTCTAGTTCCAGCTCTGCCAAATACGGTGACATGTTGCCTTCCTGAGTCATCAATTTTCTGATATGCAGAATGGGAACTAATACTTCTTCTTCAATCAGCTCAGGTTTCTCAAAGCGTGGGTAAGCATCACCTGTCTCAAAATCACCACAGGTGAAAATACAGATTCCAAGGCTCCTTTATGACTTATTAAATTAGACTCTTTGCGAGCTAGAAAGCCTTGGAATCTTCATTTGAAACCCACTTCCCAAATAATTTTTGCACATTAAAGTTTTAGAGCCACATTCTAATTTGTCTCGAGTCAGGATTAAATTAAACCATTTTGGTGAAACATGTCTATGAACTGCAAATCAGAACATACATGTTGAGCTGCTCTCTCACTACTGTTATTTTCCAGGGTAGCTCAAAGCACCAAAGCCAGGACACAGGACCATCTTCCCAAAGATCTCGCTTGGAGCCATACCCTGCCAGGCCACAAGCATTCCACTTTATTTTCAGTTAGTCAGGGTAGGTTGACTGGGGGGGGGGGGGGGGGGGGGGGGGAAGGGGGAGAGTGGTAGAGCTCAGTTGTGACACAGGCAGGATTTCTGTAGAATTTCATTTATGTGACTGTACCTACCCCACAGGGCGATATTAGGATTAATTCCTATTTGGTAATTTACTGTGTGTAAAATGCCTCAAGCCCCTTGGAGGAAAGTGCTATATAAATGTAAAATAATAATTATAATAATAATAACCTTGACTATTTAACTGATCAGTGAATTAGCTAGAAGATTTAGGCTGCCAAGGGACAAGGCAGAAACCATTTTAAGTAGAAACACTGTACATTATCATATCTCATAACTGTTATCACAAAAAGGGGAAACAAATGTTGAAAATTAAGATAAATCCATGTTCTTCACGGACTTAAATGACAGAGGATCACTAGTCTTGTTTCATGAAAGCCAGGAAATGCAGAAGTGACTGCTGAATTGTAATTCTAACTCAGGCACACATCCTGAGGTCTAATACACTTTGGTCTTTTATTTGTATAGAATATATCTCATTGGTGCAACGTCTAAAATTTAGCATGAGTAAGGCACCTGACCATGATTTTGCTTAGTTGGAATATGTTCATAATTTACCCCTATTGGTAGGTAATGGTTTTGCTATTTGAAAAAGTATTGATGTTATTTTATAAAGTTCCAGATAATATTTGAATCAGCTGTTGACTAAATTTGATTCCTGTGTATCTTCCTAAGAAAACTAGGGTGTATTTCTATTTCTGAATTTAGGAAACTAAAACATATGAGAGATACCTTTTCTTCCCAGGAAAAAAAATATTTTGGGGCATGTACTCACAGAAGCTCAACTGCCCTCAGTTCTTACATTATTTGTTTTATTTATTAGATTCATGGAGACCCTCCCACCAAAAGCTCAAGGGGCTGAACCCAGAACTTTCATATACTGAACATGAATCACTTCTTAAACCACAAAAAGCAAAAAAAAAAAAAAAAAAAGGCTATAGAAATCTTAATGGGCAAGCTTCAGATGCTCAAAAGCAATTGTTTAGTTACTCTACTTAGTTATGCATCGTTCAAAACACTTTCTAAATCGGGCAAAAAAGGTTCTTTGTGAAGAACAGGCTTTGGGGTCTTGGACAAGTTTTAATTCTAGTTGTTTTATAGCTCCCACACAAAGTAGTTTCGATGTGTATGTAAAGAGGTACTGTACTTCCATGCAATAAAATTTGTAGTTGAGTATTTTGAAAGGGAAAGAAAGCAAGCAAGAAGAGGAATGAATATGTGGTACCTTGCTCTATTTTTAATTATTAACTCATAGCCTCAAAGATCTACACTTTAAAAAAATCCAGTATTGAGTAAAAATAGGTGCAGACTAAGGTGAATGAGTACTAGAAAATAAAGTTAAACAGTGTAACTCAAATTACCTTGAAAATACTGAAATTAAGCTTTACTCTGTTTATAGGGTAAGGAGAGAAAGACAAAATGACAGAAAGACAGAAAGTCAAAAATCTAAAAGCCGGAGTTGTAACTGCTTTTCTTTGCATGAAGTAGTAAATATTAAAAATGCCTTTTGATTTATAAAAAGTCATATGATACATAATACCCAACACAACAAAATATTCCAAATGTGATGTGTGTCTAAACACATGCATGCAAACACACACACATACACACACACACACACGTCAAAAATATGGGTCTTTCTGGCTTCAAAGGGCCTCTAAAGAGGACAGAAGACAAAGGATTTCTGATAAACTGCTTCTGCTAGAGTCACTAGCAGAGAACAAGTCCAGCCAAGTGCTGCCAATAATCATTTCTGTTATAAACATTTTAAAAATCCATCTTTCCTTTGCTGATGCTTTTCCTTCCATATAGCTAATATGGTAGCCAGTACCCTGGTCCTTTAGCCACATTGGAATTTCTTGCCCTGCATCACAAGCCCAGCTGTACTCATCAAAGTAGAAAAACTGACAGCATTGTCTGAAAGACACAGCTTGGGATAATTGCTCCTTGTAGTTCCCCTGTCAATGAATATTATCATATTCTTCTCACGAATAAGGTTACTGTACTTTTTTTTTTTATTTCTACACACTTAGCCACTAAGCACATTACTGTTTCTTTAATGAAATGGACGAAACGTGACAGTGTGAGCTGTGGTTTAGCATTCCCAAGATTCTGTTCTAAGGCTTCTGTGTGCATATTTTTAAAAACAATCTTTGTATGTCCAGAAAAAGTAAAAATGACAATAATTTTTTACTTGATATTACTGTTTTTTTAAGAAGGCTAATAGAAATATCAATGGACTGGCACAAAGGAAAGAAAAAAAAAAACCACGTGAGGCTAGCAAACATACCCTCTTACTGAGTTTCTTTCACCCAAATATATAATGGAATCTCTGACATAATGCATTTTCTTTTCCCATCATGTTAGACTGAAACTTAGTTATTTGGCTGAAAGTAGAAAAAAAAACCATGCTTTAAATCTTCTAATAATCTACACCTTTGAAATATTATTCTCTCCTTAAATTTTGAATGCCAACTCATTAAGAAGGAAAAAATTTCAAAGTATTGCGGTCACTAATAACAGCAGCAAAGCTAACATTTATTGAACTCATAGGTGTTCTCGGTACCACTATAATCACACATATTGATTGACTCATTAAATCTTCACAACAACTCTATGAGGTAATGCTATTATTACTCTCATTTTATAGATGGGAAATACAGGCACAGAGAGATTAAAAACTTCCTCAAGATCACACAGCCAGTGAGTAGAGGAGTCAGGATGCAAACTGAGGGAGCCAGATGCTGTTATACAGTGAATATTTGGTCCCTAAAGCCCAGTGCTCTTTACTTTTCCCGAAGCAACTCCTCCGCTGAGCAGCTCTCAGCATTCACTTTCCCTTCTGAACACTTACACACCTGTTTGCACACAGCTTGCTTTGAATATCACAGTAGTGTAATGCTCAGGCTCTGGAGACAGATAAAAGGGTCTATCCCCACATATCAGCACTGCTTACCTCTACTGATATCTGTGCCTCAGTTTCTTCCTGTGTAAAACAGAAGTAATAATAGCAATTTCATGTAGTTGTGGGGATTAAACGGGAGAATACCCATTCGAACTCAGTGGAGGGTCAATGATGTTTAATAATTGCTAGCTTCGTTATCACTGATTTTAATCTCTTAATACATATGATCCCTTTCCTCAACTAGACTGTACTTCTTTTCAGAGAGATTATCAATATGAATCCTCATTGTTTTGTGTATGGTTTTCCAGATGCTTAATATATGTTGTTGAACTCTTAGATGTCCTAGACGCCACCATAATAACATGTATTAACTCATTAAATCTTCATAACAATTCTCTCAGGACATATATTAATTCAGAATATTATAAGTAATGTAACATTTATAGCAATATCTAAAATTTAGTGCACCCTTACTGTGTGTCCAGAGCTCAAGCAAGTGCATGATGGCATTGTCTCATGTAACTCTCCCCATCATCCTCTGAAAGAGGGACTTTCAAAATCTTCACCTTACACAGGAGGAAACCAAGGCTCAAAGAGGTCACACACCTGTGTTCAAGAATGTGAACCTTTAACCACAACCCTCTACTACCTTCTAAAGAATGAATTCAAAGCAGGTTTTCATAAATATTTGGTCTTGATGGTGAATCAATTGAGTCACTTCCTTCTGTCACCAGAAACCGTGCTTACAGTAAACTAATGTGGCCTGTGCAATATCATTCATTCATTACTTAACTATTAAAAAGAGATTATTGTGTGCCAGGCACATGCCAAGTACTGGCAATAAAAAAAACCAAACACTATGGATCTAAAATTTTCTCATCAAAAGCAATGAAAATTTAATGTAATTTCATGACCCCCATTTGCTATGCCTACTCTTAGAAAAATCGAACTTCCTCTCTCCCCTTCCTTCCCTGCCCACTCCTTATTCTTTCTTTTAAACCCAAGTTTCATAGTATTCAATTTATACAGATTTTTACCCATAAGAAGCTTACATGTCAAGGCAAGGAACCATTTTAATTATATTTACTCTTCATTTTGAGTATATTTCCTTTTCATATCTGACAAAGACTTTAGAAGTGACTAAAGAAAGGCAAAGCAACCTGATTTTTTTAAAAAAATTCTTTCATATACAATCTTTTGTCTGTAATATTCTCATAATGGCTTAGAAATTTTAAAAGAAGATTTTAGCTATTTTCCTTCTTTTCAAATTGGCAAAATTTGAATTTTTTTCTTCACATGTTTAGATTGGCTTTAAAATCAACAAACCAGAAAATAAGAACATATTCAGCTTAAAAAACACGCCCTTCATGAGTGCCTGGCATCTTCAACTAGTGTCAGCATCACTCTGAAAACTGGGTTTCTATTCTGTTTTTAAAAAAAGGTTGAAAAAAAAGTTGAAAAATGCATGTGTAGAACTCACACAACACCAAGCCTTATGTCTTAAGGAGAGAAAATATTTCAGGGCAATGGAAGACCACGATTGCTGTAACAAACTCTCCAGTAGCTAGCAGACCTTGTCAATACTTCCTCACCTCCACACTGAAGGTACAGGTGGTATTTTGTCTGTGACCTTAAAACATATCTACTTAGGGTTTGGAGTGGATAATTCTGAAACTGGTAGTGTTCAGGTACACTTTGAAGAATCATTATTTGCTATGTATGACTTTAGATTGTATGGAGTTGATAATTTCAAAAGGAGGGACTTTTGCTTGAAGAAAGCTCTCCTGAAATTCTGTCATGAAATGGTTCAATTCAGCAGAATTATTTAAAATATAATGCCCAAGAAGAGTATTTTATATCTAGAGTACGTGAGCAGAAAAATGCCCTTCAGAAGTTAGCATCATTTGTTAATTCATTAAAGATACATTTATTGTGTACCTACTGTATGCTAGGCATTCTAATAGACAAGGACAATACAAAGAACAAACAACTAGATCTGAAAAATAGTAGCAGGGGTATAAATGGGGCTGGTGAGAGAAAACAAGGAAGAGATAATAAAGTGATTACAATCATAGCTGCCACGAGCTGAGGGCCTGTCACATATCAAGGCAATATGAACCACTTCATACCACCCCTGCATGATAGGTATAATCTTCTCACAGATGTGAAAAATCAAAGTGTTGATTGATTATAAAGGGCTTTGTAATGCTATATAATAAAGTTTATATTTTATTTTATAAGTAATGAGGGAAAATTTTTAAGGTGAGAAATGATATGATGAATTTTTTTTAGAAAGGTAACTTTGGTGTTGCATTCATTTTGATATAGTATCGCTATACTACCCCACAAGGATGTGATTTTTTGGGTGGAACTGATCCAGAGTTCATTGCTAATGGAGCCCACTATGAATTAAGAAGTATCTGGCTTCTGAAAAATACAGATTGGATGCCACCACTCTTTACTTAAAAAAAAAAAAAGTCATCTTTAATGATTTCCATGAACTAGTTAGTAGAACTTCCTTCTGAGGCATGCATGATCTGCTCCTGAAAACTGTACAGCCTCACCCCCTAAATTCCATAATGCCTTAATAGCTTGCCACACTAGTCCACTCCTTACCATTCCAGATTCTAATATGTCTTCATGCCTCAGTTCTCATGACATTCCCTCAGTCTACATTTTTCTACCAGGTGAAAACCTCATTCATTCTCCATATTGCTTGAAAGATCACAGCCTTTCTGAATTTTCCTTCTCATTCACCTTAGATTCAACCACTTTCTCTGGTTTCCCACAGCATTTCACCTATTCTCTTCTACATCAGCATCTTTTTTGTTCTACTTTATACTGAAGCTCTTTGTTTCCAAGTCTCTCTCCTAGAATCTAGAAGGTTAACAACTGAGGGTATTGACCTTAATCTTTCACCTAAGTTTTACAAACAAAAAAAGGAAAGGAAGTACAGAGTATATACTTGGTCAAGTAATGATATCCAGATGCTACCCTGCCATAACCAATGCTCAATAACTGTTAGATGGATAGAGTCACTCATTCAATCATTCACTCACTCACTCACTTTTTTATTCATTCATTAATTCTACATGCTCACAAAAGAAACTAAAGACTGCTTTATAAAAAAGTTTTCTGTTCATTTGAAGAAAATCTTTTACAAATCAACAGGCTAAGGCAGAGAAGTCTATTATATTATGATTACTATTATCGAATCAAATAAACAATGGGTATATCTACAGAGTGCATTCCAAGCCAGAGTCAGGAAAACTGGTTATAAACTGTAGAAAACTGAGGAATGTACCAGCTCACCACTTAACATCACTGTCTCCATATAGCCTATAGGTATTTACTGCCTATTTCATACTAACATGAGAGTGCCTGTGGTACTGGCAAAAGTAGATGGATCGCCTGCCCAGAGATGCTATTGAAAGGAAATAAAACAATTTCATAGCAATACAAGGGAGAAAATACTAACATTTACAAAGTTATTTATTGTCTAGGGCAGGTAGTTGATTCCAAACATATATTATCTCATTTAAATACTCATAAAAACACTAAAATGGCTAGTATTTATCCATTTTAAATAAAAACATAACTGAATGTGAGAATCTTAATTAAATTCCCAGAGGCCACATTACTAAGAACCTGGGGGAGCCAGAATTAAAAAGCTGAAAGCCCTTACTTAGTCTTTTCTACTTATATTAAATTACTTCTTAGAACATATTTCTAAACCAAAGAAGTTGAAATCAATATGTTTTATGGAAGACCTTAATGTAGGCATCAAAAGACAGAAAATAATAGCTAATATTTATTGAATACTACTGTTCTAAACATTTTGATATATTCACTCATTTAATCCTTACAACAATGTTTTTGGAGGTGAGTACTATTATTACTGTTATCACTTTAAAGTATGGAAGAGAAGACAATAAACTTTCAAAAAGTCACAAAGCTAGTAAGCGGCTCTGCAGTCAGACTACAGCCCACAGAATTTAACCATCATGTATACTGCTCATTAGGCTAAGATTTTTTTTTTTTAAGATTTATTTATTTCTTTTAGAGCGAGTGAGAGTGGGGGAGAGCTGCAGAAGAGGAAGGAGAGAGCATCTTAAGCAGACTCTGCGCTGAGCAGGGAGCCCGACACGGGGTGCACAGCCTGACTTGGGGCTTGATCTCACGACCCTAGATCATGACCTGAGCTGAAACCAAGAGTCAGCTGCCCAACTGACTGCACCACCCAGGGGCCCTAGGCTAAAAGGTTATTAAATGAGACAGCTTAAATAAAGTTCCAAGGATAGGGCATGCCACAGAGTAGGCCTTTATTAAATGTTACTGTGTCTCTTTTTCTTCAATCTCTAAAATTTTATAATTGTAATAATACCTTTATTTTTAAAGTATATTCTGCTTTTTAAAGACTTAACAATACCCAATTTCACAAAAATAGGGCACTGAATGTAGAATATAGTAAACTAGTATTAAAATGGTGTTGAAAAGTATTTAACATTCTGCTAAATGTTACTCATAATATAGATTTAAGTGACAAAGTATGATTCCAAAGAGTGTATACAGTGTTTTACCAAAAATTAAAAGGCACAGAAAAAACAACAACAACTGGAAAGGTATATCCCCAAAGTTTAAAGGAAATTATTTCTGGATGATTGTGAATTATTTTGTCTTCTTATATTTCATTCTATATATTCTACCATGCCTATGTATGCTTTCTTTTTTTTCTTTTTAAAGATTTTATTTATTTATTTGACAGAGAGAGAGCACAAGCAGGCAGAGGAGCAGACAGAGGGAGAGGGAGAAGCAGGCTCCCCACTGAGCAGGGAGCCCGATGTGGGGCTCGATCCCAGGACCCCGGGATCATGACCTGAGCTGAAGGCAGATGCTTAACCGACTGAGCCACCTAGGCGCCCCTGTGTGCTTTTCATAATAAGAAAAATAAAATAAAAAAGAATAGCTGGGACAGAAACATTCCTAATTTATTGATATAACACTGAGCAGCAATATTATATTAGAATTGTGTAAAATTCCGCATGTTTAGAGATGGAGCTTGAATAGAACCCAAGATTCCTCATTTCTAACACAGTGTGTTTTCTCTTACGCCCTATTCTCTACCCAGTGGTTATCATTATGAGGAATTCAAAAGTAATCTATGAAGAAGACCCCTCTGGAGGGTGGTTAGAGATACTGTGATTGCAAATGTGCTATGAGTGCGTGCGCGTGCACACACACACACACACACACACACAGGTGTTCTAGCACATCAGGCTTCTTAAGCTGCTTATGCAACTGTGTAAGCCATTTGTTTCTGAGTCCAAACTGATACTATATATGGCAGACTGATTTTCTCTAATTTTTCACACTCTTTCTATAATAGAACTATACATCCACACACACCACATGACTTTACTGTAACTCTCAGTAGTGTTTGTTAATGTGGGGAACAGACTATAACTATGTCCCCTAGCTTTGAGTTTGGTCAAGTCTCACTTGCCTTGACCAATGGAATGTTGGCAGAAATGCCATGAGTAGTGATCTGGCTCGCCTTCTTATGGCCATGGAATTTGCAATAAGACAACTTTGTCTCAAGTATCTGGTCTCTTCATCCTGAGTCCCAGAATAAGAAGCATGTGGAGAAGATATGAACCCAAATGCAGCCTGAAGGTACCCAGATTCCACATAGACCTATAAGTGAGAAATAAATGTTTACAATTATAAGCCACATAAATTTGGGGGTTGTTTGTTATGCAGCATTACCACAGCAATAGCAAACTAATATACAAACAACTATAAATGCAATCTATGGTGGCAGGTTTTGTACTATATATATAGTATATATTATATATATTATTATTAAATAGTATATATATATAGTATACATCTACTGTCTGTCTATCTATGTATCTCACAAGTCTAGATACCTGACACTACAGGTAACATATGCATTCACATATACATGAGAAAAGGTTGTCAGTTGAAAGTCCATAAGGGTATGTGCTATGGTGAGTGCTGTGAATTGTGCAAGACTGTTGAATCACAGATCTGTACCTCTGAAACAAATAATACATTATATGTTAAAAAGAAGAAGAAGAAGAAGAAGAAGAAGAAGAAGAAGAAGAAGAAGAAGATAGCAGGAGGGGAAGAATGAAGGGGGGGGAATCGGAGGGAGAGACGAACCATGAGAGACTATGGACTCTGAGAAACAAACTGAGGGTTCTAGAGGGGAGGGGGGTGTGAGGATGGGTTAGCCTGGTGATGGGTATTAAAGAGGGCACATTCTGCGTGGAGCACTGGGTGTTGTATGCAAACAATGAATCATGGATCACTACATCAAAAACTAATGATGTAATGTATGGTGACTAACATAACATAATAAAAAAAAAAAGAAAGTTCATAAGTGGAGAAGCTACTATGCTCCTATGCTTTTCAGTTAGCCATATATGTGCTTCTCACATTTCACTGCATAGAAAAAAAATCACCTGGGATCTTATTAAAATGCATATTCTCGTTCAGTAGGTCTGGAGTGAGGCCTCAGATTCTGCATTTCAAACAAGTTCCTAGGTAGTACTGATAGTACTAATACTATTATACTCTGAGTAGCAAAGGTGCAGAGGACAGATAGTGGTAGCCATATGGAGGAAACAGCCACAAACAGAGAAGATAGCCTGGAACAGTATGCAACTGAGAATGGAAACAATTTTGATTAAATGTTTATCTTTATCTTATAATGAAACAATTCACATAAGAGACAGAAGAGTCAAAGGAAATGGGCCTTGCAAACAAATCAAATGAGTGCCCTTATGTTAATGGTGAGTATAGATTCTCAGTCACATATATATATATATATATATATATATATATATATATATATAGACATGCCTGCTAATGACTAGTACTAGAGTCCCACTCAAGCAATGCGAATGTAACATCCCAGGGCATTCTGTATAAACATATATACTGATAAACTTATGACCTTGCAGCACTCGCTTATGGAAAAACCTTACATATATGTTCACTTTCTGAAATGTAGCTTTCTAACAGCAAACTTGTCTTTATTTCTCTATTTTCTCTTTTTGATACTTCATCTACTCCACTAAAATCCATTAGATTAGTTGTCTTAGTTGGCTCAGGCTGCCATAATAAAATACCATAGACTTGTTAGCTTAAACAACAGAAATTTATTTCTCTCAGTTCTGGAGGATGAGAAGCCCAAGATCAAGATGCTGGCGTGGTTGAGTTCTGGTGAGGGGCCTCTTTCTGGCCTGCAGTTGACCACCTTCTTACCATTCCTCACACGGCACAGAGAAAGGAAGCTCTGGTGCTTCCGGCTCTTCTCATAAGGGCACTAATCCCAGCATGGAGGCTCCACACTCATAACCTCATCTAAACCTAATTACCTCCCAAAGGCCCCACCTGCTAATACCATCACATGGGAGTTGGGAGTAGGGCTTCTACATATGGATTTTGGGAGGACACAAACATTCAATCCATAACACTAGTACTTCTCAAATTTTTTCAGGTCATGGCATACAAAGAAAAGGGTAGGGGCACATGGATGGTTCAGTCAGTTAAGAGTCTAACTCTTGGTTTCCGCTCAGGGTCGTGAAATCGAGCCCTACATGGGGCTCCACACTGAGTGTGGAGTCTGCTTGAGTTTCTCTCTCCCTCTCCCTCCGCACCTCCCACTCATGCTCTCTCTTTCTCTCTAAAATAAGTAAATAGCTCTTAAAAAAAAAAGGGGTAATATTGTCTTATTCACTGGGATAAACTAGGAGAGATTTGGAGCTTTAGAGGAGGCTCTGCTGGGCTATATATGAGTAACCCTTGGGCTCCCGCTGTCACTAGGCCTCCCTGAGGAGATCCATACCCATCCCACATAAGTTGGCAAACTACACACTGGATACAACCACAAACTCTATAGAACACAAACAGTATCACCAATTACCATCACTGTTTCTGAGCCTCATTTCGGATCTTTCATAATTGAGCTGATATTTTCTGGAAAACAACACTAGTGTGTAAAGGGGTTTCCTAGGCAGTTGATCAATAACCACTAGAGAAAAGATGAGAGTATTTAGAAAATTATGCTGGAAGGTGTAGTGTAAATTCCAAATAAGGCCACTTTAGGAAATGGCAGATGAGATAGTTGACTTTTCTTGAAGAATATGTTTTTAAATTTTTATAACTTTAGGGGTGCCTGGGTGGCTCAGTCATTAAGCGTCTGCCTTCGGCTCAGGTCATGATCCCAGGGTCCTGGGATCGAGCCCCGCATCGGGCTCCCTGCTCGGCGGGAAGCCTGCTTCTCCCTCTCCCACTCCCCCTGCTTGTGTTCCCTCTCTAGCTGTCTCTCTCTCTGTCAAATAAATAAAATCTTAAAAAAAAAAAAATTTTTATAACTTTAGACATCTCCAGGTGTCACAATGGATGCTAATAAAGTAAATGGGAATCACCATTTCTTCCTGAGACAGATACTTGTTTTCTTTTTTGGGACAAATTCAGGTACTGCCAATAGTTTATCTTCCCAGAATAAAAGCTTAAAAATTTTTCTAAAAGTAGGGAAGAAAATATTTTTTTCCACAGAAATACAGCTAACATGCAACATCAGGTCCTTTGGTACTCCCATGGGGACAAGATGCACTACTTGGAAAATTGAGATGCCTTTTCCTGGAGTTTTCTTCATTCTTTGCCTTCTTCAGTCCAGACTGGGTCATTGGGTAATAAGGAGGAGGTTTGTGGTGTTAGGGTGATCTTCTTGGTCATCACACCCTGGAAATAGCTTTAAAATTGGACATTGAGAAGCAGGAAGAGAGTTTCAAACTTTCCATCTCATTGTTATTTGTGTTCTGGAGCCTCATTAATTTCTCTCACAGAAGGTGGACTCTTCCCTGGTGCTGATTATAGATATAGTGGATCTTACATTTCTGTCTAGAAAACAGGCACCAAGAAGACTTCACCAAGTCTCATTCCAGACTGGATTCACATGATCATAGCAATAAATATCCCCAAACAAGAATCATTCAAAAGCCTGTTGAATTTAACCAGATACTTCAAATGGTAGCAGATACTGCCACCATTCCTACAGTATGACCCTGAAGTCCTCAACCTTTTCTTCTCCACCTTGATGTATAAGAAAGATGACATTTAGATTCCAACACATTCTCATGAATTTACCTAGAGTTATTTGCAACTCCTGGAGTATAAACTAAAACATTACCCATTGGCTCCCACTTAATAAAGCATGTTAGAAAACACAAGTATATGAGTAAAACTTCATTATAAATAAAACGAACAATCTTGTGTTCGTTTTAATTTAATTTTTAAAAGAGTAAATCAAATACATATACTTCATAAGTTTATTATTCATAAAAAATTTATTGTAACACATCTCACACTTGATTGAAACACACGAGTAATTTCTTATTACCGACAATAGAAGTCACTGGTATAAATTATGCATTATTCACTCATCCAACAAACATTAACTGAGCACTTACTATGTGTCAAGACAGTGCTAGATACAGGAGACCACAGATGAATAACACGTCTCTCTCTTCAAGTGTTAACAACTATTGATGTGAGCAATTGGGCTTCTATTGGACTTTGGGAACCAGGATATGAATGGGCAGTGATTCACTGGAGGTAGTAGAAAGCAGAAAAGAAGATGCTGTGAACTGACTAATTAAAACAAACAAACAAACAAACAAACAAACAATCTGCGTACCCATCTCACTTTGGGTTCCTTCCAAAGAAGAGTTTGCAACAAGGACCTGGGTACAGGTTGTAATCTGGAAGGTGATCTTAGAAGGCAGGCATGGAGGAGTGGTGAGTGAGTCAGAGCAGAGGACAAGGCAATGATGAAAATGTGTCAAAGGGGCCGGCCACCAGTGTACCAACTGGAGCATAATTCAACCAGCATCTCTGAGACTTGCGCATAATGTCTCCAGAGGTATCCGAGGTGTGGGTCTGAAAGAAACAGAGGCCGGAACATTTTTGCTCCAGTCCCATTCCTCCTTTGGTTGAGAGTTGCTCCAGGGCATTAAGCAGCCAACCCCCTCTTTCCCCTATCTAATGTAGATTTATTGAGCTCCCCTAGCCACGGAAAAGGTCCTGGGAAAGCCCTCCTGAGGTGGGGGGCTGGGCTAACGCAGAACTGCTCCAAGTCTTGCTGAAATCAGAGGTGAGCTGCGGGGCTGCGGAAGGGGTCAGACACAGGAGCTGGAGCAGCCTGCAGAGACTCCTGGGGGTGGGGCATAACCTATGCAGTCTGAGCTTGCAGCCCCGGAAGGGTGGTCTGGGGACGTTAGAAGGACATCTTTTTACGAATTATATTCCACGTAAAGTGCCTCTGACTCCTGTAAGAAGTCAAACTTTGCGACAGTAAATCCTGACACTGCTCAGGTAAGAAACAGAAAAATGATGATTTGCTAATCGGCTTACTTGATTCTCTGGCTAGGATGTCAAGATTGGACTCAGCAGTTCTTGGGAAAATCCTGACACTCATTCACCAATTATCCCCTGGAAGTTGATATGTATCGATCTCCCTATGTTTCAGGGAAGAAATCTTTGAACTGCTCTAAGGAGCTTTTCCAAAAATGGTGATACATTTTTGCATCATTTTGTCATGATGGGCCCTATTGAAAAACCTCCTGAAATTCTGAATTCATGGCAGTGATATCTACGTTGTTGTATTTGGCTTGCATTTTTGTTTTGTTTTGTTTTGTATTAAAGCAGAGGAGAAATGGGTAAAGGTTAAAAACTGCACCTAAATGTATTAAGCTTGAAGGCTTTGAACATAAATGAGAAGGTTTACAGGAAGTTATTCAGACCTTTAAGCTTCGATAAACATTTCATCACTGCTGACAAGATCCACTTTAGGTAACCCTGCCCAAGCAGTTCCTGTGTTGCTAAGGGTGAAGGTGAGTTTATTTTGCAATTCACCAAGCAGGGTAGGAGTTTTTCTGGGGAATTTTGGTTTGGAGCCCAGAGCCTAAGGTTAAACCATAGATACTTTTGTGGTTATAGGAGAAGAATTGATAGACCCCTCGTTTTTTTAATTATAATGTATAAAGGAAAGAACTGGATTCCTAATTCCTAGGAAAGGTGGTGGTAGTAGTAGGTAGGTTATGGTCCCTTATATGAATATATGTGGCTTCCCTCTGACAATGAGTGGGCAAGTCTTTAAAAAAGTTCCAAAAGAGAAAAGAAAAGCCCCAGGGACCATTTAGGCTCTGTCAGTGAGTTCCATCCCAAGACATCAAATCCAGTTGCACAGAAACCAAACGTCAATATTTACAAAGCTCTTTCCATCTTATATCCTGCTTTCTTTTTCTTTTATGCCTTTTCTTCTCCTTTTCCTTCCTCCCTATTCCCTTGATCCTCTCCTTTACCCTTTTTCCCATTTGCACTCACTTCCCCCACACCCATTAGCCAGGTCCACCATCCGTTCATCCCAAAAGAGGCTTCAGTGACGGAAAGGAAAGGACTTCAAACAAAGCCATAGTCCAACACAGGGAGCTCCAGAGGCTGGGGGACTGTGACTGAAGCAAAGCCTGAGGAGGGGCCTCACCCCTCTGAGGCTCTTCACCCAACAGGCGATTAGGTTTCAGCCAGCTTGATAGCTGTATGGAGCCTCATGATTTCAAAGCTTTCAGGGGCTGACAAGGACTTGCTAATTTCAAACTTTCTAACCAATTACAATCACAAAGAACTCAGGACAATAATCAGTGAGCAAAATGAAACTGCTGGAGTGAAGCAGCCCTAGCAGGTTTCGCTCTTGTGGCTCTGCCACACGATGTGCAGCTGGGACTCTGCTTCCACAAGTAAATAAAAATACATTATAAAATAAAAACACGCACAGTGGGTCCCTCTTGCTGTCTTGTTCCCAGCAGTTGGGTCTGGAGGAACCCTGTCCTGCGTGTAGCCCATTAATTTCTGATGGTGTTAATTAAAAAACTTTTGATGCTGGTTTGAATGGAAAATATCTCAAACAGTGTTTCCTTTATTGAAACATCAAGTTCCAAGTCTTGGATTATTAGGTTAAGCTCTGTTGCAGCAGTGAGACTAACATAAATGCTTTCCATACCATCTATTACTGCTAATAATAAATAATAATAATCAATGAAAAGAAAGAGGAGAAACTGTTTAGGTTGAAACTCCCTTATTTCAACCTGTTTTGTTTTGTTTTGTTTTCAGAACTAAATTGAAAATCCGGGTCCCTGAATGTAGGACATATGATATTTTAAAAATCTTTTTTCAAATCCTTACAGAACATTCAAATCACCCAATGTTCCAGGACCTGAATTTTTTATATTTTAAAATGGGGAAAGCTGCTTAAAATAAGTGAATCAGCTGCTAAGTGATTTCTCTCTGTCTCTTCCCCTACTCTCTTTTGAGAGGCTGAAAAAATGCTTAAAATGGTATATGCAATTGATATGTGCTGCTTAAGAAGCTTAATATAATTACTGAGGACTCAGACTTTCTATTTAAAACGAAGATAGGCTGGGGCAATAGAAACTATGAGTTGTGAGCACTCATCCCTCGGGAGGTGTGGAAAATGTTTCCAAACGTTTAGTCCACTGAGCGAGGTGAGGGGTGTCAAGCAGTTATCCACAGGGTTCTCTGTCCTCCCGGAAACCTAGGGAAACCGAGGAAATCCTGACAGCAACGTAAGGAGCCAGCGTGACAGATGTCGTGCAGGAAGCCAGCAAATAAAAATGCATCTCTGCAATCCACCACTTTTGTGAAGTGCTAAGCAAACCAGCAAAACATTCTGATTGGTTTCTAAGACTCTCCTCGAATTTGATTTTTTAACCATTCTTCCCTCTCGTGCAGGCGCCTGAAACCCCGGACGGACGCCCCATGGGAGACGCCCCACAAATGCTGATTCACGGACGCCCTTTTCTCTCTTGTGCTCTCATGTACTTCACTTTCTCTCCCATTTTTCATCTCCCAATCTGTTTATTCATGCTGTCTGCAACATCAGCTGAATCCTTGAGGGACGACAAAACTTTCCTTTTTTACCCTGAAGGTCTTCATCAGTCTTATTCTTGTTTTGATCTACGCATCCCTAAAGTGGATGAAGTTCTGCATAAAGAAAGGCGAAGCATTTTGGCAAATCTCCTTTCCTTCCGTCCCTAACCGCAGGCTGCACTGACCTCACCCTCTTGCAATAGTTTGCAGAACTGGCCTCCCCGCCTGATGTGACATGATGGGAATCCTTCAACGACATCAACAACCACAACAACAGACAACCCTCACTGTAAAGCACGTGAGGGGAATATGTAGAGCAATAGAAAGAACTAAAACTCCAAAAGGGACATAGGCCTGAGCAAACCACAGCATGAGTCTATCTGTTCACAAAATTTATGAATTTTCCCGAGTAAATTGACAGGCGATATTGTCTACAAAGGACTAGTAAATGTAAATTAACTAACAGATATGTAGCAAATGAGTACATTTAAAGATGATTTCCAGCTGAAATGATTTTTCTTCTGAGAGACCAAGTTTTTGTTAAACTTAATCCTACTCTCTTCCCTCTCCAGCAGCAGAAACATCTGGTCGGTTTTAGATTCCCCTTGGATTTCCAACTTCAAAGGGAATTATAAAGAATAACAAATTCATGTACCGGCACTAAAAAAAAATTAGAGCAGCAGGAGAGAATGGTAAAATTGTCCTTATTTGACTGCTAGTGACAGGCGCCACAGGCAGAACTATAAGAAAAGACAAAAGCAAGATCACCGGTTGACAACCAGAGTTCCTAGAAGGGACAGAATCTTTGGCTACATGCAGATATGCACAGGGCCCTTAGCAATCAATAAGGAGATTTCTCCTTGCTTAAGTGAAGAAAAAAAAATTAAAGGAGTTAGAAGGTGAGAGAGAGAGAGGAAGAAAGAAAAAGAAAGAAAGAAAAAAAGTTCATATTTACCTGTCACATAGTAAGCATCAGCAAAAATTTGTTCAAACAATGACCTGGAGATTATCTTAAGGATTCAGCCCCTGGGTTTTTTATTTGATCTATAGAAAACTTGAGTTCCGATTCTACCAAGGGCTAGATATGCCATCTCAGAAGTGACTCAGGCTCTAAGAATCCACCAGAACCATCATCTCCTCCTAAAAGATAAGACCCCCAAGAGTCTCTTGCTCTGGATCTTTATCAAAGGATGGCCAGAAGTCAAAGTCCTTCAGGAGTGGAGGTATAAGGTTTGAATGAGCTATTGATATTTGCAGTTGTGCCAAGTTACGCTTGACATCACTTAATAGAACTGGATTTATCTTTCTCCTCTGTCATGTACTAGCAAAACTGAAACATACTTCTTAGAGTGCAGGTCTTGATATAATCAAAAAGAAAATAAGAACAGTTAGAGAAAGTACAATTTTGCCATTATAATTAGCTCTTATAAACAGCTCTTCTCTTTCCTGTTTCATGTACAATTTGTACAGCAATAACAATAAAAATAAACAAGACATGATTAACCAATCAACGTGTTCATGGACAGAGAGAGAAAGAGTTAAGGGCTAAAATGTCTTTAAATAATTAATTATAAAAGTCTTTAAACTTAGTGTTCAGAGGTTACCGATCCCCACACCACATATACATTAGGTTTATTCAGAGTGGCCATCAAAAACCAGACAGCAAATTACTTTTGACCAAAAAGTATATATCAACAGCACGTTAAGAATATTTCACAGAGTGGGATAAAACAAACAGAACCAATTCTCTGTGGACCTTAGCATGGTTTGCAAATGGAGCAGTCCCCCAAAGAGAAGACCATTCTCCAAAGTATGTTGTCTATATCACAGGCTTTGACTCATCTTTAATGAAGGAAGAAAGAGTTAAGACTTCTCTTCAGCATTTCCAATGTAAAAGGACTGAGCTGGCTGCAAAAGCATCTTGAATGTCTGTCTTGAATGGGGTTTTCAGTCTTCCCTCACCACTCCAGGTAAAGCAGGATCAGCCAAGTGATCTCGCTAAGAGAATGCCATAATTCCTATCCTGGTGGTAATTGCATATGATGATATATTACATATCCGATAAAGTTCATCCAGAAAATATGCCAACTTCGTGAAACATGGATCTGATGATGTGAATAAACCCTTTTTTTTTTGGCATATTTTTTGGCAACTATCTGTGTCTTTGGTCTAAAATGAAAATCCTGGCTTGATCCAGGCATTTACAAAGGATTCCCTGCCCTGTATAAGCAGAATCAATCATCCAACGATGATTCTGAACTTACCTAGAGAGAAGGAAGTAGAGGATATGGAATACTACTTTATTCCAAGAAATGCTGTTTTATAGCTTGAGGATACATATGGTCACAAATAGCAACAATGGAACAAACACCAGACCCAAAGGCTGAGCATAAGGAAACCCCACACACATATACCAAGAAGCAAACACTATCATTAATAATAATAATTATTATTATAGCTATTATCAGGATGAGGCATTGATGGTTCACTTGGGTATAATGTATAATACATTAGCTAGAAAGAACCAAGGGTAAACTTATTCTTATCTTTAAAAGGCAGTTTGTATTCTGGTTTATATGACATGAGCTACATAATTAACACATACGAGAAAATGATGCAGGAAGAGATGAAGACTTATGCCTTTATTTCAGTTGTTGTATTGTTAATATCAATCTTAAAAATAATGATGAAAAGGTTAGCTGTTTTAAAATATGGGTGTTATGGGGTATGGTAAAATATCCTCGTGGCTTTAAAATAGTTAGTGGCACAAAATATATATTTAAAGTATAGAACTTGTCATTGGACACTTCTGTCTATACATTAATGAGAAAATAAATATATAAAATAAAAAACAAAAAAAAGTAGTTAGTGGCTAGATCCTACCTATCCTTCCTTGGAGCCTGTCTCAATGCCAAGCCATCAGATCCTTTCCTGACCTTTTGAGGACATTTTAATGGTGGTAACACCAAACCAAGGTAAAGGAGAAATAGAGAGGATCAGAAGACTGAAAGGGAATAAATGAAATGGAAAGAAAAAAAGTTTGTATTGTTTACACCATCCAGTCTGGCAAATGTTACAGATGCTTTCTGTTTGCTTGGGATGGTTTATTGCTTATGTTATTTCTTTTTTTTTCTTTTTTTTTCCTCCATGTGCTTTCCTCTACCAACTTCCGCTGAAAATACTTTGTATGTGTCCATACTGTAAGCCCTCATATTTTTGTAGAGATTTAGTGTAGTGGAGAAGCACTTTTTTTTCTTCCCCAAGGGTTAGGCATATCAATATTCTAGCTACTCACTTTCGAGGCCAATGGAAAATGTGCTCCTAAGATTAAATAGACCTGAGTAACACATAAATCCAGTTTATACTGATGCAGTGTGTTACATAGTTACTCACATCCTGAATTTCTGATGAGTGGAATACACCTTTTGGACAACACAGTACTACTGAACCGTCACTGACTGTAATTCAAAGACGGCGAGGCAGGACTAAACCCTAACTATAGGTTCTCTATGGAGAGCCTAATTTGCACAGAGCGCTCTTCATCTGTGGAGCTCTGTGTGCAAAGGATCTAGTCTAGTCACAGAAAACTAGGTTCTTTAAATATTCTTAGAGTAAACTAGAGCAATACTTAGAAGCACATAGGGAGTGCCCTTTGTTCAATAATATACGGTCTCTTTTGACCCTCACTTCCCCAAACAGTGCTTTTGTTTTTTTAATTATTCAGACTATTAATATATAATCCCTTCCTTTTCAGACTTCCTAAGTGCCCCTTTAGGAAGAAACCTTTCCTTTCTGCCAATATATCTTTAAAAAAAATGATGCTTTTAAATCTAGCGCTACATTTGGTTTAAGTAGGTTGGCCATATTTATCCACTATGGGTTAGCTGTAGCCACACTGGGCTTCTAAAGTAGTCAGAGCACTGTTTCCCTTTTACCTCAGATACAGAATTGTATAAAACACAGTGTATATCCCATAATGATAAAATTAGCAGCAAATTATCATTCTGAGCCAAGTAAAAATAGTGCCAAAAAAAAAAAAAAAAGTCCCCAAGAAGCCTAGCCAAATCTGTGAAATGTCTCTCTGGTCAACCAAATTGACCTTTGGATAACAGATGTACCCAAGAATATTATGAAACACTCTGATGAGACTTTATGATCAATTGTTACATTTTAGGAAATATAATGGCAGTGTACTCAGAAGAAAAATACTCCTATATACAATGATTAGAACTATTTATCTAAATGTTTATATCATTAACATGTGAAAAAGTCCTTATGGGCCTGAAATCTTGATGGACTAAATGCTGTGATGTCCGGGGTTTACTTCAAAATAATATGGTAGTAGCTTGGGAAATGGCAGGCCATGAGTTCATCATTGGGCAACCCGGGGGATGGGTCCGTGGGAGTTCACTGGAGTAGCGTGTCTACGTTCATGTATTTGAAAGATTTCATAATTAAAAATTCAAAAATATATACTGATTTGAACTTTTACTCCTTCAGTCATTATTGATTGATTCATTTACTCTTTATGTGCAAGACATGGGGATGTAAAAAGTGAAACAAAACAAAACAAAAACCCCCAAAATGCTCTTGTTGCATATTTAGATTAAATAAGCTATTCCTCTTTAGGAGTCGTATATATTTATGTAACATGACATTTATAAGAACCATGTAATTACATGTAAAATTTTTAGGTTAAATTTTGAAAGCAGGACACAAAATGATGTATAAGGTATGTTTACAACGTGTTTTTTAAAAAAAATATATCCTCAGGGGAAAATGAGAGTAAAGAAATACATCAAATGGTTATTAATGATTGGATTTAAATTATAGATATAATTACTTGTATTTTTCTTCATTTTACTCCTATGTGTTTTTCCAAATTATTTTTAATGAGCATGTATCATTTTAAAATGAAAATAAATTTTTATTCATTAGTGGATAAGATGTGCTCTCTTTTCCCGAGGAGCTTTTCACTAAAACAGAGAAACTGCAAACACACAGCTTTGCCCAGATACTTTAAATCTTCATACCTAGAAGTGAAATACACCCACAGGAAAAGAAATGTCAATACAGATTTTTATCTGATCATAGACACATAAAGAGCTTTCTGTGTGTTGGACAGAAATAGGGGAGGAACTGGCTTCTCTGCAAGCCAGAAAGAGTGTGAAATTCAGGCCATTTTGTGATGAGATCCTTTTGCGATGAAAGCAATGGGAGCAACAAATTAAAGTTACCAAGTAATCCTGTCCCTTGAGTCCTGCTGCTCACACTGATAGGAGTTTCTTTTTAGTCAGCATAACAAATAAAGCATGGGAGTGGGAGTGGGGTGGTGGGAGTGGTTACAATCCTAAAGGCTCCAGGCCTTCACTGGTGAGATGGATATGTTCAGAGAGACAGAGATAGATGTGGGACAGAATTAGAAACAAAAATACAGCGACAACTATGGATTTTGTGCAATGGATATGGAAAGTCCCTGTTAGAAAGCTATCTTTATTACCCCAAGAGATTATTTTCTTCATTTTATGCACATTCATATAAAGTGAAGTCAAGAGTGTAACTTTTAAAGGTTTGGATGAATATGATGTTCATGACTAAACAGGCCTGGCTGGAGCCAGGGAGAATATCATCAGATGCCAGGCAAGTCACCCCCTCTGGTCCTCCTCCGTCTCCAGTACACTTGCCAGGACATTTCATTGCCGGCCAACCTCTAGCAAACGCAGCTCTTTTAGGCTCTTTCTGACTTGATGATGCTCTACGAAAAGACCCTTAGTCCCGACCTGCACTCTCCTCCCAGCCACTGAAATCTCAAGAATTCTAGAAGGCCACAACATCAACCTTTTTGAAACTTCACCAATTTCCACTAAAAGACATATGGACCTCAAAGGTTTCAATGCTAGGCTCACTCGCAGCTCTGGTCTTGGTCCTCTTAGCTCGTGAAAGAGGTGGCTATCTATATTCATGCTCCGAAAGGACATTTTCCCTTCCACTTGTGGGTGTACACAAGAGCAGTCATGTCTGATTTTAAGATTGATTCAAATGAAGCAAATGCACTTCAAATTTTTAGCATATCATAGAATAATAATAAGTAGTTCAAAGCATCACAAAATGTGTTTGGAAGGTTCTGTGTTTGTTTGTTTAATGCCAAAGCATCCAATGTTCCACATGGGAAGCATCACCCTCTCTGTCCATTCAGGCGTCTCCTTTGGAACTCTGTATCTCTGGAGAGTCTGCCCAACGAGCCCTTTGAATGCTTCCATCTCTGCGTGGCAAAATCATTGTGAAATGTTTGTTGAAATCTGTGATCATAGGTTCTTGGGATCATGTTTCTAATCATTCTAAATGATGGTATTTCAAATGGACAAACGACATAAAATCTGTAGCCTTCACCAATGTCAAAATACATTCTATTCAAATTTAGTACACCAGAGCCTTTAGGCTGAATTCTTTCAGAGTCTGGGAGAAAGGTACTTGACTTCTTGGCACCTCAATATTATGGACTGTCATTTAGGGGTAAGAGAAGTTACTCACCCGACAGCAAAGTTGTGATGAATATCCAGTTAGTGATGGCGGACCATTCTGAAATGAAAAGAATATCATAAATGCTGGGCATTTAATAAATGCATGACAACATGGTGATCATGGAAAATAACCCATTTGCTTCTCACCTTGGGACGCTGACTCAGTGATACTATACTACATGGAGAGTAAAGGAGACTTCTTTTGGGGAAGGAACATACAAGTGTGCACTGGGAAAGTGGCGTGTGTAGCTGTCTGCATGTTCAGCTTTAAGGGCTTGAACCAGTTGCAACCAGTTGTGAATGACTTGCTGCCCATTTTTGCAATTCACTGTAACTTGTATTGGGAAAGTTATGTTTTATGGTTAATTATCCATGGTCTGTTTGAAAAAATAAATCAAACCATTGTGAGCCACCAGGATTTGCAGCTCCATTTGAACTTTACTGTACTTTTGATTAAACATTTTGTAAATAAAAACAACTGGTTTCTTCTTGTTTTTGGTTGTTTGTTACTTGTGTTCTGGATATAAATATTGTGGCAATGGTGGGAGAACCAGTTATGGATTATTTACCCCTGGTTTCATGAGTTGTGAGCTACTGGCCTTATTCTCCGTCATGAGTGTAAATAAATGTATAGTATTATATTCCAAGTCCTGTAAGACAAATGGAACGACTGAACTGAAACCTTTTAAAACCAAAGCCTTTTATGCTAAGTCACAGAGCAACAAAACAAACCCCAAATTAACATTTAAAAAGCTTCTACTGTGGAGCAACAAAATCCCCCAATATTATATAATCTGCATTTTAAAAACTGCTTGCCTAACTAGCAGCAGTCTATCAATAATTCCACATGCTTGTCTTTTCGTTGCTTTTATAATTTAGAAGCCATAGATGGTTTACCAGAGATCACCTCCCACCCCCAATATCACCACCAGAATGAAGCCTTGAAAATAACCAGCATAACTAACTGAAGTCAAAATTGATTTAGAAAGATCCGGAATTATTGTAACTAAAAGTAATGAAACTCTATGTAAAGGAAGAACTTATATAAATTTGTCTATCTGAACACTTATATAAATAAAAGGAGTCTGAAACACAATTGTCCAGGGAAAATGAGAAAAGCCAAGATTCAAAGACCCTGTGGTACAAGGCAAGAGGAATATGTTTGAGGCCCAGAATCCAAAGTTCCTAACACATTTGCATATGAAACTTAATGAGGACCACCAAAGCAGCTTGCCAAAATTATGTTTTTTAAACGATCCACTGTTCCATGCAGCACTGACCACTGAAAAAGACCTCTAGGAAACATAAAATTGCCTTCTGCGATTTGCTACTTTTATAAAGACAGAGACAGGATAATAAGGGCTTTCTTATAAAATGGGGTGATCTGTCTATCGCTGGGACCTGAAGAGCACTGCATCTGATTTCATCTTACCCCTTTATTCCTCTCAAGGCTCACTGCTCACCTGTGTAAGCACTGTGAAGGAATGGCCACTGAAGGTCCCTCACCAGCTCACCAAAACGTGGTAAAATATTTATGAAGGGGCTACTATATGCCAGGCACAACTACAGTAATTCTGCTTGGAAAGGTAAGTCAGTGGCTAAGGTTCTTTTTGCAACATTTAAAAATATCTATTACTACTGCCAACAGTGAGGAGAAGCTAGGTTGAAAGTGTTATGAAGGACTTCTGAAAAATTAGAAACTGTTTAAAACCCTCCCTGGCTTCTTGGATGCCCTGGGAACAGGAAGTTTAGGCCTGTCGGCCCTTCGAAGCCCGGATCCCACATCACCAAAGAAAAACTAGAAGTAGACGATATGTGTCCAGGGTCCTGGTTACAACTGAAAATGAGGGCTGACCAGAATCAGTTGGCAGCCATCAGACGCTGAAAGATCAGTTCTGCCCTAAGTATGGTTCAGAGAGTGTAAAAACCTACTGAGATGAAAACAGAAGCTATTTGGAGAAACAAGCAGAAAAAAAAAGTTAAAAGATATTTTACTTGAAGACATTTTCTTCTATTTGTTTTATAATATATGCCTCCAACTCTTTTTGACAACCAAGAAAACGCTCTATCTATAGAGTTCTAAGTTTTCTTTTAAATCCAGGCAACCCATTTGAAAATCAGGATACAAAAAATGACTCCCTCTATATGGAACTGCCCACCAAAAATAAGTGCTTGGTTACAGATGAATAATCATGTTCAAATTATATAAAAAGTATGGTATTTTACATGATGCAGGTATATACATACAGAATTGCATCCTGGAATCCGAACTCAGCCATAACACATGGAGAGGGACACTGAGAAAATGTATACATAGGAATATGATTTCCTGGTGAAAGACCAGAGTATTCTGATCAACTTTCCTTATTTTTCCACAAACAAATCTACCTGAGCTATAGATCCTTTTAAGAAAGAAACCAGGGTGGGGGGCGCCTGGGTGGCTCAGATGGTTAAGCATCTGCCTTCAGCTCAGGTCATGATTTCAGGGTCCTGGGATCGAGTCCCACATCAGGTTCCTTGCTCAGCGGGGAGCCTGCTTCTCCCTCTGCCTACCACTCCCCTGGCTTGTACTTTCCCTCTCTCTCTCTCTGGCAAATAAATAAATAAAATCTTTGAAGAAAAAAACCAGGGGGCGCCTGGGTGGCTCAGATGATTAAGCGTCTGCCTTTGGCTCAGGTCATGATCCCAGGGTCCTGGGATCGAGCCTCACATCGGGCTCCTGGCTCAGTGGGGAGCCTGCTTCTCCCTCTCCCTCTGCCTCTCTCCCTGCTCATGCTCGCTCGCTATCTCTGTGTCTCAAATGAATAAATAAAATCTTAAAAAAAAAAAAAAGAAAAAAACCAGGAAGCATACTGATAAAATACTTAAAAACTATATACTAGCTTACTCATTATTCATTAAGACAACTAAAGATGCCCCCATGTCATCACAGATACAAAGACATGATAATCCCAATCCCCTTGATCACTCGGTTGTTGCAAGAGAGACACACATTGAAGCAATGAGACCTTAAAAACCAGATAAAACTCTCCTGGCTTTGATTTTTATTTTTATGCACCAGATTTTTTCCATAAAAAGGGAATCCTAAATGTAATAGCTAATGCATAAATGAAAGGTAAACAAACTAGGACATAGCCAAAATCTTTTTTTTTTTTAAAGTGAAGGAACACTCAGCTCTTTCCTTCGGTAAAATCAAATGAACCAATTTCATCTGATTTTCCATCCAGAAGAAAAGTATGACCTGGAGGAATGTTCCTGACCTCCAGTACAAGGAGATTCATCCCCTTGCCTCCCTCTCTTGGATTGCATTACGAACGACCGGAACTACCACCAGCACCACCTCTAACACACCTGATCTTACTTTCCCCTAGCAGCTCCCCAACAGTGCCTACTCCTGTGCACCCATTTTATGACGGTCGATAGGCAGAAACTACAAAGGAAGAATAAAACAAAACCAAAAGTCCTCCAACTTCCCTCATCAGGTCCATGTCTGATTCCCGGAGGACATTAGTCCGTTAAATGAAATAAAATATTATAAACGGGGACAGAAGACTGATAGACCTCATACAAATCTCACTGTGTTCCCACTTAAACTGGGAAGGGAGTTATTCTGGTGAAAAAGTGGGGGGTGTGGGAAAGGAGTGAAGAGCTACAAAGGGACAAAG
Source organism: Phoca vitulina (assembly GCF_004348235.1). NCBI lineage: Eukaryota > Metazoa > Chordata > Mammalia > Carnivora > Phocidae > Phoca > Phoca vitulina. The sequence continues at coordinate 37,447,693 of NW_022589711.1, forward strand.
AGACTTAAAGGTGGTGCGATGAATTCCCTGTGCCAGGGAAGAGTATGACAGAAAGTTCTAAATGAAAATTCCAGAAACTGCAGGCTCCTAAGTGGAACTGTTGTTTAGGGGATGAATTCTATAGGGAGTTTGAATTAAGTGTCTGTTCTATAGCATCTAGATGTTTTCTCTTTCATTAAGCCTTGGAGTTTGTCATGAGAAAAAAAAAAAAATTAGCTCTTTCTACAGCCCCCAAAGTAAAAGGCGAGAGAAAGACAGGGTTTATATAACTGGCTTTTTACATAAATATTACATCAGGATACATTTCAAATGAAAACACACACACACACACACACACACACACACACACACACACAGCCATCTTCCTTATCCTCTATTTTAAAATTCATTTCATACTTTAAATGTTGTTGATTTTTCACAAAACAAGTAAAAACCAAGTCAGCATTAAACACCTCAGAATAATTTCAGTCTTATATTACTTGGAAAATTCACCACATCATGGAGGGTCACAAAATCCTGTTTTAAAGTCAGTGAAGGCACTGACAATTATGGGATGTTTTGCTGCAGCCTAGGGCAACTAGAAATGGCCACGGATGTTAACTAACTCCCTCCTCAACAGTCTGAGAAAAGGGAAAAAAAAACTGTAAGTTTCCCCATCTGTTATTTCCTTTTTTTTTTCTTTTTGGCTGTGGAAAAGTAAAATTATGCAAGAGCTTTTGAATGTAAAGGCTGTGTGTGCTTTTTCCCTTTTTGTCTCTGTGTACCGGTTATGTGGTGTTGCGTAACTGAGTACAGAGTAGGCGGTTAGCGTTTACTATTGATTTACACTATGCCATCTAATGAATTCATAGCACTAAAAAGAAAGGAAAGAGAGGGGGAGGGAGGAAAAAGAAAGGAGAGGACGGCAAGAGGAGAAAGGAGGAATAGAGGAAAGAGAGAAAGCTCACTTAGAGAAACAGTTCTAAAGCCTAGAATAGTTTCATTCTTATTCCCTCTAGCTCTGACTTCTGGTTATTGTTCAGGTCTCAGAAAAATGGACTTTGAGCTAGTGACCCCAATATTCCAATCTTATTCAACGAGGATTACTGGCAGGTGAATGTCTGAAAGTACTAATGTGTCAAATTACTTGAAAGCAATTCCACTCAACTGTCAGACTTCTCCATATGCACTATTTACCATTCTCCATGCATTTGTGACTGTGTCTGTGATAGCTGATGGTATAGTCCAACTAGTTTACCTAGCCGCAAATACTATTTGAAAGACACACAGGGCAAAGAGAAATACGTTCTACCTTACCCATCTCCTTTTAAAATTGCATGAAGAATGCATTCAGAAATCTTTGAAGAGGTCACTATTTTACTTTGGAAGAAGATAGGCCACAAATTATTTGGCTACACAGAACTGCCTAATACAGGATAATCAGAGAGAAATGGGCAAATGGAGGAAAGATTCTAAACTGATGAACAACACTTGAAAAAGAAATTTAAAGAATTTCTTATATTATGCCCATGGAAAGCACTTAAAATTTAATTTTTGATCAGGACAATGATAGACATTCCTAGCCCTCACTGTTTACCATAAGTTCCTAAATCATAGGCCGGAAAGTAAGGGTAAGTTGGTTCTGCTGCTAGACACAGGACCTTCCTGTACCTGAGTGCCCTCCTATGGCTGAGAACAACTAGTAAGATGAGGAAGAGAAATAGAAGTTCTCTTTATTAGCAAGGCTAATAAAGCTTGTTTCCTTCCTGAATGTGAGTTTGTAAATGATGACTAGGAAACATCACATCCAAAAGAAAGAACAAGAGTGTGAGCTTTCATTTCTGATCGTCCAATCATCTTTCACCCAATTTAGTGTATTAAATATTAAACAGATGCCTACTCATCCATTTGTCGGGGATGCTTTAATAATCAATGTTGGGTGTTGAGCACCTAGCATAGTGCTTGGCACATTCTCTATGCTCAGCAAGTATTTGTTGAAACAGAAAATGATTATGGGAGGAACATTTCTGTAGGAAAAGTAGCTAGAAAAGCCTCAGGAAAACATATTCCCATGATTTACAGAAATCTTAAGCTGTATTACTCTATCATTTATCTGTAGACACAAAGTGTAGAGGAAGTATCAGACAGTTATTTGGGGACAGTTGAGTTCAGTTCCATTTTATTGGAAAAAAGCTTAACAAAAATTAGAATGCTGATAGCATCAGCAAAGTTTTGTGTTCATTTCCACTGGCCCTTTTGGACTATTTTTCATTTCAATCTTGGGCACAGAAAAGTCCATTTTAATTTCCATGGACACATTCTAAAGGAAAAGTCATGGGATATCAACATAATTCATCTTTTAAAAAATACTGAGAAGAATGTAGCCATTTAGTAATGGGAGAGAATATAGCTTTTTGTTGAGGGCAAGGCAGGTTGAGTTTTGATTAGGTTATGCAAATTTAAATTAATAGCAGGGTAACCAAGAATGTACTGATTTTCATTTTCTTGGTTAAACAAGAGTTTTATAAGAAAAAAATAATTCTGGATTAGAAAGTCAGAAATGCCATCTTTCAGTGAATTGGTGAATGAGACCTTTAGAGGAAAAGTTGCATGGGCAATCTCTCAAAAATTCCAGTTGAAGATTCAACTAAAAGCGTGTTTGGCAGTGGCAGCCATAGTAATTTTTAAATAGTGGGGTTACCATCTTGCTAATTCATCTAGGACTAGGCACATACCTTTCAGTCAAAACCTTCAAAAGGTTTTGTTTTGTTTTGTAACTTTGATCAATGATATAATCTAATCAAATTCAGCAACTTCCTTAAATAAGCATCCTGGCAGTATATTGACAAGACCATCCCACGCGCTATTTTATATCATGTATTCTAAAAAATGAATGAGGACTTGCCTGGACCCCTCATTTTATTCATGAAGATTCTGAAGCTCAGAAGGTAATCTTCTCAGGGGTATGTATTTTGAGACAAAGCTGGGACTGGTATCTAAAGCTCCCAGTTCCTCTAGCCACAGCATAGAATAAGTTAATAATGCATGTTTACATATAGCATAATATTAGTCTCAAGATGAATCTTATTTTAAATGCCACAAAGATTTGAAAAGATTCTTTTATAAGATAAGGAATGCTTACGTTATGTAACAATGTTCACCTTAAAGCTATGTTATACTTCATTTTTTTTATCTTTACTCTTTCCTCCTCTTTCCATTCTTCCTCTTATTCTTTGGATCTTCGGATAGAGTCACTTTTAACTCTGTTTCTAGCTCACTTACACCCATTCCTGACCTCAAATTTTTCCGTTTCTCTCACTTTGCATCTGTTTCTCCAACTTTTAGTTATTACTCTTCCTCATAAAAATCATTGTTTTGTTAATGTGCTTTGAGATCTTCAGAAGTCATAAAGGAAGAAAAATTTTACATTTAACATTATACAATAAACAGGGCTTTGGCATATACTCAAATTAAAAAATAAAATCTGCAACAAGATACTGACAATGTATAGGCTTTGCCATAGGATGTTACGGCTGTCTAGACCCCAGTCCTGTCAATGAGACTGGAGCCCATGTTACAAGCAATCTCATCAGATGGAGAGCTCACCATCTCCAGGCCACTCGTTTTCCACTTCACCATGTCACCTTTCTTTTCCCTGTTCTTTCTTTCCATTCCAGAGATACAACTATTTTTGGACTGATTATGGCATAGCAGAAGAAGGTCCAGAGAAATCCTAGTGGCTTAATGTGGATTCATGATACTGGCCAAACTCTCTCAATTCCAAAAAAAGGTCAGAAAGAGTTGCATACAAAAATTGCAGCTACACGGAAAGTGAAGTCTGAGGAGGTTAAAAGAGAACTTGGACATGAGAAAGAGGTCCCTGGATAACAGGAATGTTGCTGCCAGAATCATTGCAATTAAGATTGTGTCATTGTTTCCCTTATAAAATGTTAACTCTTATAGGGTTTACAATTCAGCTAAAATGATCAGCTCTAGGCTGAACATAGTTCTAAATATCTTCAAGTGGGAAGTATTTTTTCCCCTCCTTATTCCTTAAAAGAGAACACATAAAGCAACTATTCAGAAATTTCAATGACATTTGGATTCTGACCACATACCTTTCTCCAAAAAAGACTAGGTGCTGGGGCACCTGGGTGGCTCAGTTGGTTAAGTGTCCAACTCTTGATTTGGGCTCAGGTCATGATCTCAGGGTTGTGAGATCAAGCCCCGTATCAGGCTCTGCCCTGAGCATGGAGCCTGCTCAGGATTCTACATCTCCCTCTCCCTCTGCCCCTCCCTGCCCCTCCCTCATAGATAATTTTTTTTAAAGAGTAGTGCTAATTAAGGAGCCTAATCTACAGTGAGCTAAGGTGAACAACATCCACTGTGGAATGAAGGACATTAACCTGGTGTATGAGTGGGAAATAAAATAAAAGGACATCCTATTATTTTAAAAAGGTTTAATGTGCATCACTTGGATAGATAGTTCATTCCACTTTATTGATGTGAATAGGATTTTGGCAACACTGTGTTGAAAAGTCTTCCACTCCTGTTTGTTTGCTAGCAAGAAAAACTTAACAATTATAGGAGGCAGGAATTCCTGATGGTTTCCTTAGATCTCTTTCCTCATATGTATATTTCAGGGTGGGTATTAGATAATTAATAATTTTTTAAAACCCACTTTTCCTATTTCTCTAGCACTGGCCATGACATCTAACGGCAATAGTACAATGCTCTGCCACAGTGGTGAGAAGGGACAGGAGGAGGAAATCACAGACATACATTAAAATTAATAGGCCAGGAGGAAACTAGCATTTATTTAGTTCATATTACATGCCATGTACTTCATTAACATTATTCCATTTAATGCAAACCCTCTGTGAAGTAAATAAGATTGGCTGAAGTTTCATAGATTAGCAACCTAGTTACAGAGCTGTTAGCTGACCTGCTTAAGGACACTGAGCTAATTAAAAAGTTGTGCAGGTGAGGATCAGGACCTATTTGACTCTCAGGCCCACAGGTACTGTAATGCACCACAAAGTCAGGACCTCAATATGAAGCCATCTAGCCAAAAACAAAAAAAAACCTTCGTGCCAATGAAGAGAGCCACCACATGCTCCAAGTAGGCAATGGGAAGTGTAAATGACTCCTAAAAAGAAATAGGTTCTTGCTTTGCTCTTGCTTCTGATAAATCTCTGTTTTCTAAATGTATATTTGGAAAATGTTTTTTTTGGTCATAGATAAGAAAATGCACAATTTCCCAGGAACCTTTAAATCAGACCCAATATTTGAGTGTTTATGAAAATCCCTTTAAAGATTTATACTAAATAACTAAATAATAGTTTAAAAAATATAATGCATATAAAATCAGATGATTAGTACATTAAGAATTTTAATATGACTGTGTGTATGTGTGTGTATATGGGTGTGTATGATATGTGTATATGTGTATATAAATTTTTTTTCCTTGTCAAAATTTCTGGTAATTTACTACATAAAGTACTTGACCAAAGTTAAACAGTAAGTATGTTAAGGCAGGAGAAAAGGAAAGAACAAAGAAAAGAAGAAGAGTGTATGTGTGTGTGTGTGTGTATATGTGTGTGTGTGTGTGTCAAAGAGAGAGACAGAGAGATGTCCTATTCTCAAGACCGCTGAGATTTTTTTTAAAATATATTTTTAAAATCATAATTTGGTGAAGAACTTAATAACAAAGTAATAGTAGCCAAACAGATCTGAAGGGATGAATTAACAGTTCTTTGGGCAGTGCTAATTTATTCCTCAACTTTTAATACATCCTTATTGCTTTGTCCTTCCCTCCTTTTGTGCTTTAAGTTTAAATTTTATTGGGAGCAAGAAGGAAGACTTCATCAAGATAAAAAGCTTCTGCACAGCAAAGGAAACAGTCAACAAAACAAAGAGGCAACCCACAGAATGGGAGAAGATATTTGCAAATGACACTACAGATAAAGGGCTGGTATCCAAAATCTATAAAGAACTTCTCAAACTCAACACCCAAAAGACAAATAATCAAGTCAAAAAGTGGGCAGAAGAGATGAACAGACACTTCTCTGAAGAAGACATACAAATGGCTAACAGACACATGAAAAAATGTTCATCATCATTAGCCATCAGGGAAATCCAAATCAAAACCACACTGAGATACCACCTTACACCAGTTAGAATGGCCAAAATGGACAGGGAAAGAAACAACAAATGTTGGAGAGGTTGTGGAGAAAGGGGAACCCTCTTACACTGTTGGTGGGAATGCAAGTTGGTACAGCCACTTTGGAAAACAGTGTGGAGGTTCCTCAAAAATTTAAAAATAGAGCTACCCTATGACCCAGCAATTGCACTCCTGGGTATTTACCCCAAAGACACAGATGTAGTGAAAAGAAGGGCCATATGCACCCCAATGTTCATAGCAGCAATGTCCGCAATAGCCAAACTGTGGAAAGAGCCGAGATGCCCTTCAACAGATGAATGGATAAAGAAGATGTGGTCCATATATACAATGGAATATTACTCAGCCATCAGAAAAGATGAATACCCAACTTTTACATCAACATGGATGGGACTGGAGGAGATTATACTAAGCGAAATAAGTCAAGCGGAGAAAGTCAATTATCATATGGTTTCACTTATTTGTGGAACTTAAGGAATAACATGGAGGACATTAGGAGAAGGAAGGGAAAAATGGGGGGGGGAATTGGAGGGAGAGATGAACCATGAGAGACTATGGACCTGAGAAACAAACAGGCTTCTAGAGGGGAGGGGGGAGGGGGGATTGGTTAGCCCAGTGATGGGTATTAAGGAGGGCACATACTGAATGGAGCACTGGGTGTTATACGAAAACAATGGATCGTGGATCACTACATCAAAAACTAATGATGTATTGTATGGTGACTAACATAATATAATAGAATTAAAAACTACAAAAAAAAAAAAAAAAAGAAGGAAGAAACACTAACTTCTGGCTTAGCAGAAGCACAAATGAGCAGAGAACTAGAACATCTTCCTGGCCTTCTTTTCTCATCCTTATAAGGAAAAGCAATAGTAAACTAAACAGAAAAAGCAACAACAACAACTTTGACAGTTTTGCTTAGGCAAAAGCAAGATTTGTTTCAGCACAACTTCAAGGGCTTTCTTCAAATCTTAGCTTCTCTGGATGGTCTTACAACAAAGCTGAAGAAGAGAAGCGATCTGTTTAGGGAAATAGATGAGATTTGGGGGGAAATAGGAGGCGCTCCTTATTTTCAAACAGTATTTAAATGCATGACCAAGATACAACCTGCAACATTAAAAAAAAATTACAGTTAACTCAAACCTGCTAAAAATAACTCACAATATCCTCTCCACTAAAACAAAACAAAATAAAGCAAAAACTCACAATTATTTTGACTGGTGAAAACAGTGACATGGAAGTAACAGATGGAAAGACCAGTTTTACTCACACAACACACTCACTAAACACAATTGCAAGCGTCCCCACAAAAATAACTCAACAATGGTGACTTTGGCCTTCTGCTTCAAAATATCTCCCTTAGGTAAGTTTCCTTACAGACTTCAAAGGGCGTGTGAAAAATAACGTGAAACCAACTGTCTGTCCGGACCTAGAAACAGGAAAGGGCTGCCAATCACAGCCTGCAAACAAAAGGGATCTTGTCATCTTCGTCAAGTCCTTTCTCAGGACTGGAATAGGTGTTCTTTCCCTATGTATGATTTCTTGTTGCCTGGTAGTATTTTTAGGAAAAGTGACATATCTGTACTCTTAACAAACACCACACTACATAGCATCTAAAAACTTTCATAAATCAAATAATTAAAAGTAACAAATCTTTCTGCTAATTGCTCCTCCAAGTTGAAAGACAGGTTATTTTCTTACCTTACACTGTGCCTTCTGATCTGACAGTGTCATTCAATCAATAATTTCAATGTCAGTTACTGATTTTCAACTCTTTTATTACAAAGACTTCAAGCAATAATGAAATGGTGCTGATCTGCTTGCTTTCACTCTATATAACATCTATATTTATATGCTTTGCTTCTATTTGGATCTATATTTATCTGCTTTATCTGCCTACAGTGCATCTGTTTCTCATACACACAGACATATATTTATATATATACACACATACTGTATATATATAGGTTATATATAAACACACATACCCACAAAAAATGTATGAATGTATGCTAGTGTGCTTATTTCAACAAGCATGCAGGTGCATAAATACTCAGACACATGACAAATAGACCAAGAACATAAATGTACATGTAAACATAGTTGTACAAGGGAAAAGCATATCTCGACAATAGGTCTATCTACAATCCTTGAGACTTACACACTCAGCAGTGACAGCCATAGACTAGTCTGGGAAGGAGAAAAACTCTTCAGAAAGCAAAACTATATAACGAAATAGAGATCATGCGTTCTGATTTACTCATTTTAAAGAGGAGGAACAGAGACACTGAGGCTCAGAGAGAAGGTCCAGCTTTCTGGTGGCAGACCTGGAAGTTGCACCCAGGCCTCTGCCTTCTAGATAAATCCTCCGCTATGCTGGCTTGAAACGATGAAAACATTTTTCTCAGACCCAATATCATCTTCTAATTTCCACCCTTCCTATTTTTCCCCTTTTTTTATTGCATGAAATGGGAGCAACTGATATTCAGTGAGAGTCAGGAACGATTCCAAATGTTTTAAATGTGCTGTATCATTTCATCTGTACCACAGCTCTGTCAAGCAGGTATTCTTGTTCATGCCCATTTGACAGAGAAAACACCTGAGGCCTAGTTGTTAAATACCTCGCTCAAAGCTACACAGCTAGTGAGCAAGGAAGCCGAGTTCCTCTGATACTCCACAGCCTGTGTTTTTCCCGCTAGATCATGACGCTTTCTACGATACACATCTGAATGCCCTGCGAACCCCCCAGGACCACAGCCTAAGCATCATATAAATCTAACAACTGGTCTGATGCATAATAAACCTAAAGCAGAGGTTCTGTCAGACTGAGAGAAAAATAAAGGGAGTGGGACAGGTACCTGTTTCACATCCCCAGTAAACGATGCAGACCCTCGAAGAGAAAACTGAAACATGCAAAATTCAGGCCAAAAAAAAAAAAAGTCACCCAAGGGTAGTCTTATGTGATTTAAAGTCTTAATAACTTCTAGTGTATGAACATTTTATGTCTTTTTCATCAAAAGATTAGAGCAAACTGATAAAATTGAATCAGATGGGAAATAGAGGCACAAGAAGGCAAAGGGAGGTTAGCAAAAGAAAGAAAGAACCAGACCCGTCTTCTTCTCTTGGGACAACACTTTCCAAAATAAACATGGATCAAAAAAATACAAAGCCAGTACCAAAAATTGGTATTTCACCTCCACTTAAGTGTTAAGAGCAAATTCAGAAATGCAACCATGTCTGTGGTAATTTCATATAGATTTCCTCAGATAGTAACCAGTGGTGACCTATCCCAACACACAGGAATTTTACTCGTTGTTCGGCTTACACAGAACCCAGCACTAGGAGATGCCATGTGGATTTGTGAAATTCCCTGGGGCATACTTCATCCATAAGCCAAGGAACAGAAATTACACTGATCCATACATGCAGCTCTTCATCTGTGACATATTGATAATTACTCTTTATTTGTGAATTAAATCCAAGTTATAAAAACAAGTTTCAGACATTTGTCACAAACAGGGTGCATTTTACTTAACTCTTTCAGAACACCATCTAGCTACTGTCTCCAGGAAATGGGAGCTATCCTTGAAAGGGCCTGATAGTGTGGAAGGATTATGGCCTTGAGAGAGAGAGACTGACTTGAATTTGAATCCCAAGTCTTCCACTCATTAACAATATAGATTCAGGCGCTTCACTTAAATGGAGCTGAATCTCAGTTTCATTACCTGTGGAATGAAGAATAAAACCACCGATTTTGCAGGAACATTGTGAGGATTAGAGATAGTCCCACAGCAATGTCCCTCTCATAAAGGGGGCCATTAAATATTAACTATTATATGTTTAAGGAGACCTTTTGGCTGTGGCTTTCTATTGCATAAATGATACACAGTTCTTTTGGGAGTAAAAGAACATGTGAGGTCCTTTTTGTGCTGGTTTAATCAAAGACAAACTTTTTGGTGATCAGGTATGTTCCAAGTAATGATAGAAATAAAAGCATTTCATGGTGTAACATTTTCACTGGAAGATCTTAAAGCGCTTAACAACCTTCGACTTCTGTGATTGTGGCTACTCTCATTTAACAATTGGGCCAAATGAAGCTCAGAGATACATCCCCCGGACGAATAATTTAAAAAAAATCACCACCAGGGGTGAGTAAAATTTCTGTCTTTAACATCTAAACCACACAGTGTCCAGCTGAGTAATAACTGTGGCAAGGTCACAGATACAAAGGGCCATGGCTCCCCAGAGCTCTCTGAGATTATTCACTGAGGCCAGAACCATTAGGTAATGCTGTGTACATCTGCTGAGATAACAAGGGTAAGTCAGGGTTAGGTCAGGGTTTCAGGTTATAGGGGTGGGGTGAAGAGTGGTTTTCAGATCGAATGCTGAGAGCAGTCTCATTTCAGCAGCGAACAAGCCATACAGTATTTAATGTAGGAGGAGAGAAAAAAAGAGGCAGCCACTGGCTAGAGATGGTAGGTGGGAGCAGGGACCCGGTGGGGCTCCAGCGGGGAACTGTGCGTCAAAGAGGAGACCCTCCCATGTGCACACACACTGAGAGGCGGACAAAAAGCCCAGGGTGCAGCATAAATCCTGCTATCTCAATAACACACACAGATGTTCCACCATTGTTTTCTTTTATGCACATTTTAATTAAGAGATCAGAATCAAGCATTAAAATGTTATTAAATGGCTTGTTTACATTTTCACTATATGTCATTTATTATGCATTTTCTAAATGTGTATCTGTGCAGCAGGGCTATTTGGAATTTTTATGTCATTGTTACAATCATCCCTCTAACTCACACCAGTTTTAGCTAACCAAGGAACTGTCAGAAAGCCTGTTCGGTCCACGCAGTGGGATAGGCACTCCAGCTTCTTTAATCCTCAATCAAGCTGTCCTCAGCCCCCTCACATCTCCCTGCAGTGTGACATACCGCACCAGCTCTAGAGTACTGGCTCTCCAGGATGTCCCAGGTCCACAGCAACCTTTCTGATTATTCACGAGAGGCCCAGTTTTAAATATCATCCCGTTGTCCTCACCAGAAAACAGTGTCTACATTCATGCCATCGCCTTCCCTGAGCAGGCTTGAAAACCTCAGGAACTCAAAGCTACCACATGGAGGAACCTGGCCCCCTCCCAGTGGCACAGACTCCCCCGGAGAGGACACAGTGGGAAAAGTGGGAATGAGAATTTTTTTCTCTCTCCCCATGCCATCACTTATTTCTGGTCTACCACTTATCTCTACTTACCCCTGCAGGAATCCTTTGAGTCTTCTCTATTATTATAGAGTTGAAACAGATACCCAAACCTCCCCTTCTCCCAGACTCCACAGATAGGAACACTTACTCACACAGCCCACCTGCAAGTGTGGAGTACAGGTGTCCTTTAGTCGGCTTGCTCCACACGGCCTAGAAGCCCACTGTTCATGTGACGCCTCGTGAGTCACGGTGCACGGAATTGTAAGGCAGAGGGCAGGACTCGTGTCTCATGCATGTTCAGTTCAGTGCCTAACATACTGTGAGTGTTCAGTCAGTCCAAATAAGAGAGGCGGGTTTCCTTCCTCCCTACCACCTTCCCTTCCTCCCTCCTCTTCTCCCCCCTTTTCTTCATCTGATTGTTACCAGGGTAAGCAGAATGGTCACACACAGCAGGCACAAGACAGGAACACATTTTAATCCATTGTCAGATTTTATTCCTTAAACTGTCTCATTTGCAGCATAACTGAGCTACAAACATGTTTGTATAACTTTAAATATAACCTTGAGGTAAGAGTTGTCTGCTGTAACTGGTGGACCAGAGAGGATCCTGAGAAAACTAATGGCACAGCTTTAAATGGAATTTTCTTTTAAAAGGCAAGTTTAAGATGTTACCACAGAAAGAATAAAATTGGCACAACTCTCTGGAGAGCACCTTAGCAACATGCACCAAAAACTTAAAAGGATATGAAATACTAATGACCCAGAAATTTCACATCTAGCAGTTTATCTAAAAGAAATAACCGAAGATCTATGCAAAGATTTAGAATCAAGAGTTTTTATCATGGCAGTACTTACCATTGTGAAAATTTGGAATCTTTGTCTGACAGTAGAAAGTTAAGTAAGTAAATGATTGTATATCCATATACTGGAATACTATGCAGTTATTAAAAATCATATTTTGAATACTACTTAATGACATGAAAAATGTGTTTGGAATATTGTTAAATTAAAAAGTGTATTAGCCAACAATATGGAAAGGTTGATCTGTTATTTAAGTAAATCTTGCCAAGTTAAATACTTTTTTAAGATATGATAAATGTGTACACACATAGTGAAAAAAGGCTGGAAAATATGTATGCAAACAGTAAAAGTGGTTGTTTCTGGGCAGGACAATTTTAAATAATTTTTGTTTCTTCTGAACTTTTCCACAATGAAAGTATATTACTTGTACAGCAAAATATTACTTAAAATAGTAATCTACACAAAACGTCCTTCCCAAAATGCCTAAAAAGTGACTTTCTATGAGCATTTTTATACCTAGGAGTCTTCTCTCTCCTGTTTTTATAGGTATTATGTGTTATTTCCAAACATCTAAAGTTTTTGAGACTATGATTTATAATAAATACTCTCTTAAATAGAAACCTTTAATAGTCTATGATTTTAGTCTTAGGCTTCTCCTTAGAAAAAATTCCAATGACCTGTGAGTTAATGATGTGGAATCTTAGGAATCAGAACAGGGCTACTGTATCTACTTCTCCTGCAGTCCTAAATTTTGCCTTCAATTTAGGCTCCATAATAGCAATTCATATCACTAAGTTACATTACTTAGGCCCACAGTGTAACGCCTTGCCCTTTTTGATTTCCAAACTCTCGTTTATTTCACCAGTGCTATATCTGTTTCATAGATGCTGATGCTATAGAGAATACATGAAACAGTCAGTCATTCAGGAAAAATCATCGTAGGTTTGGCCAAGTAAGGCGGAGTTCAGTTGAATGCAATCTAATTCCCTATGCAGTGTTTGATGTAATAATCATGGTGTTTCTTGCACCCACAGCTCCTTGTAAGAGATACCACTCCTTCCACAGTTTTTACTCACCCGTACAGCCACACCCAGCTATAGGTTACTGTGCAAGGAACTATTAAGTAGTAAGAAAATGGAGGAGCCACAGCAGGTCACAGGTGATCTCAAGTCATAAAACAGGAAAAGGACGTATGGTCTATTAGTACTAACAGAAGAATTGGGTGGAGATGTGAAGAAGGGCCCTGAAACCCGGTCTACTAAAACCCCATGAAGCCCTGCCGCAAAGGTCCCTGGAACAGCCTTGCATCTAGAATGGCCTTAACAGAACCTCTCCTTAGAACTCCTTTATTGTGCCATATATATATCTCAAAAACACATCCCCATCACTGAGCAAACTGGGTCTCTATTCCTTTAAAGAAAATAATAATCCCAATAACATCTGATATCCAAACTTTGCGATTTCAATAGAATCCAAAACAGACTTTTTTAAGCCTGAGTTTCTGATTTCACCGTGGAAATTTCAAATAGCTAAAGTGGAGCATCACAAGTTTCTATGTCAAGCCTATGGAATTATAAATTTAGGCATAAATGATGTACAAGTGATGTAGGGCAGTGTGGCAACCACTTACTAAGGCAGGAAGTTACTTTTGAAACAAATTTGCAGACTTCTGGGTTCCTACTGGATAATGGCAGCAAACTAAATTTGAACTTTCCAAATATCCTCTACAAGTAATGTAGATCAACAAGGAGAGAAAATAAAACAACTTCTGTCTATAGCATAACTAAAAGACAGAGAAAGCTACAAGCTTCAGTTTCTGCATGAGTAGTGAAATAAACATGTGGAGACCAGAAGAGCCAGCCTGGGAGCCCCCACTAGAATGGTGACTGGAGAGAACTCTACCTAGGAGTCCGGTAGGTCTATTTTCCCTAGGAAATAATCAAAACTTTAGGAAGTATGTTCCGGAACAAGCTCCCTGTGAAAAATACAAATGCCAGTGTCCTTCCAAGACCTATGGAATCAGAATTTCCAGAAGTGATATCCAGGCATCCACATTTCAAAACTCCAGAAGTGATTCTGAAATACCCTAGAGATGAGGACCAGTGTGCCACTGTTAAGTTCAACCTTTATAAATTCATCTTCCCTAACTTCACAAATATAAAAATTCTGCTCTTGCCAGGCCAGTCTCCTTGTTCTCCATCCTTGCTTTCCCCCAAAGACAAAGTGAATTTATGTCTTCATACATCTGCTCCCGACTTCCCTGATCTGAAATACTGTGCATGTCCCTTACTGTCTGTTTAAATTCTCCCCACTTCCAAAATTGGGTTCAAGTTTTACCTCCCTTCTAACTCACATGCATTCCACCTCCATTAATAAACTACAGAGTATATGCTTTCCCCTCTGTCTTATATCATTATGGAAACAATAATTTATGTTTGTCTTACATCTCAGTGAGATCATAAACCATATGAGTCCTCAGGAAGTCTTCATATGTTTTCGTTGGGACCTCTTTGCTATATACATCTGGGACTTTCCAAAGATAGCAGAATGAATGAAAGTAGCACCTGTGTATTCATCATCAAATAACATAGGGGATACATATTTACCTCAAAAACTGCTCAGAATCTATGCCTTGCACTCTGTAAGCTTACATTCTAAAGAAAATACATATGTAGAAGTGAAAAAAAAAAGATAAGCAAGGGTTTGTATCTCTAGCACTGATCCTTCTTCTGAGTTCCTGAGTCATATATCCAAATGCCTACTCAGTTTCTTCACTTGACAAGAATTGCAAAGTCAACAAGGCCCAAATTAATTCATAATTATCTCTGTCCCCAAATCTGCTCTTTCCTCTATATCCCCCATAGCTCCCAACTCCATGGAGTTCATGCTATTACCATTCATCCAGTTGCTTAGGGCAAACACCTAGGACTCACCATACCTGATGTATCTCTTTCTAATCTAGACCACATCAAGACCCTCAGCGATTGCTTTCAAATTACATTCAAATTATTCAGAATTGAACTACTTTCCTACCCTCTGCTGCCGTTGCCCATCACATACTGGGCTCCTACGGTAACTCCTGACTGGTCTTCCTACTCTGCCTTTGACCCTTTTAGCCTATTCTCCACATAGTAGACACAGATCTCTTTTAATTTACAAACTAGAGCACATACCATTTTTTTAAAGATTTATTTTTACTTATTTTAGAGAAAGAGAGAGAGCACGAGCAGAAGGGACAGAGAGAATCTCAAGCAAACTCTGTACCAAGCATGGAGCCTAACACGGGGCTCGATCCCATTACCCTGAGATCACGACCTGAGCTGAAACCGAGTCAGACGCTTAACCCACTGCACCACCCAGGAACCCCAAGAGCACATACCCTTTTTAAAACTTGCTAACAGCTTCTTGTTGGTCTTTACCATAGCCTATGTGATCTGATCCATACCTATCTATGTGATCATTCTTGCTTTACTTCACTTGAGCCACACATTTCTTCTTGCTCTTCCTGAAGTATTTCAAGTTTTTCTTACCTACTCTATAGTATCTATTCCCTCTGCCCCAAATCCTCTTCCTCCTGATCAACCACATGCTTAGCTCCTTCTCATTATTTTAATCTTTGCTCAAATGTCCCTTGCTTAGCGAGACCTTTGCTACCTGCCCTATCTCAAAGGGCACTCTCTCCATCATCCATTTTTTACCCCCATACGCTGCCTTGTTTTCTGCCTAGATCATATCATTATTTAAAATGATATATTTTTGCTTACTTAATTATTGTTTTTCTCTTCTTTCATTATAAAGTAAGCTTCCTAGGGGACTTCGGTTAATTTTTCACTATGTCCCCAGTAATCAGAACAATGTCTGAAACATTATAGGTGGTTGATAGACATTAAATGACTGAATGAATACGTGGATGAGTAAAGTGTTCCAAATCTCATCCCAGTCATATCATCTTTAAATAGAAAATTTTTATTCTGCATGGTGTAGTGGCTGCTCTGGATTGTCCCAGACGCCTCTGTTCTTTCCATCTGACTGCACAAGCCAATCTGGGTACCCACCTACATGCTACAGCTCAGGTCTTAGAATACAGTGCTTGGGAAAAGTGAAGTGAAATTAGATAGTTAACTAAAAATAATGTTTCTTTTGAGTCTATAAAGGGAGACGTTTTCCCAGCCCAACTGGTCCTCGTGTCTTAGACTGGCATGGAATGCTGAAGTGGCAATCTTGCACTTGAAGGACTCCCAATCTGGAGAGGGAGTGGGGGTATCCTTTTGTACTCTCTATTTTGTGAAACTACCAAGTATGACTCATCTTTATATCCACAATGTTCAGAACATTGCTGAGCAGATAGTAGAGCTTCAATAAATGTTTATTAAACAAATGAACAGACCGATCCATGAAACAAACAATAACAATTTTAAGTGCTAGTCTTCTGCCTTAAGCTTTGTGATGGTATTAACTAATCTCAGTGCCTCAATTAGACGGATACTTTATAAAACTCATTCTCACAGCTTTTTTTTTTTTTTTTCCCTTCATAGGTCAAGCTGAAAAACTCCTTGTGAAGGATCATGTCTTATCCATCTTGTGTCCTTGGTTCTTAGCAGGATGTCTGGCTGTAAAAGGAGAAAAACTCCAAAGCAAAGGATAGAGAAGTTAGAAGTCCTGGCAGGAATCAGTGAGTATTAAAGAATGCCAGTCTGACATGATTATCAGATGTTAGGTGATGAAAATCATGCCAACTAACATATGGATTCCTACCCTGTTTCTATGGAAGACTTGAGCTCTAAAATTATTTCCTGAACACAGGGGATCAGAGCTGATGCTGATTATTTACTATGAGACTGCTACTTTCCAGAATATTGCTGATCAAAGTGCTAGACACTCAATGCATGAAAGTCTATACCTCTTTACTAAACTCTCCTAAAGTGAGGTAAAATGCTTCAGCAAATGGATGTTATAAAAAAAATAGTTCCTAACAGCAGGTTGTTCACTAAACATATAAGCCTTTTCAAATACAAGATGAAATATATAATACAACTATTAAATCAATAGGCCTTAGGGTAACTGACTGCCTTGGTTTACCCAAGACCAAGAAGACTCCTAGGATATGGGACGTCAGTGTTAAAACAGGGAAAGTTCTGGGCTAGCCAAGATGAGCTGGTCACCTAATCATGACATAACTTGTTAATTTAATTATCAGGTGTTCATATCCTACATATGTTCATATGTAGGATTTATACGTGTATGTAGACTATCACAGACACCGGACATCATCAGGCCACAAACATGAGAGGATTAAGGAGGAGTCTGCCTGTGTTGTCCCAGTGTACTATATGAAGTGCCAATCCCTTTTTTTATTTTCTGTCCATGACCCCCCTATGTTGGACATCTTACTTATGTTTTAAAATTCTATGCTTGCAATGATTTTATTACAGTCAAAGGATATTAATTTGGGGTGCTAGGACAATTTCCTTTTCTCCAGAAGAAAGGGAAAAGTGAGAACAGCAATGGAGACTGGTCTCCATTGACGCATGGGCTCATCTGTTTTTTACAACCCCAAATGTGGTAATTTATGATGGTGATGTCACTGTAGGGAATTAAAATTTTCCTAACCCAGAATGTGTGTTTTCTACATATTCCAGAACTGAACACATGCAGATTAAGTTCTAAAATCCAAGGTGAGATCTACCAAAAGGATCCCAGCCTGAATTCTGCTGAGGTTTTATTGTAAGACAAACTGGGACAGCCCCTCATGGTTTCCTCCACATCCCTACGGCCCCCTCACAAGCATCATCTGGTCTTAGGGAGGTCCAAAATAGTAGCCAGTCTTTGGGCAAGGAACAGTCATTAGAATCTGGATTACAGTCTGAAAAGTATTTCATTTTGCAGTGTTTACAGTGCCAGGCTTTAAACATTGAAGGGCAATATCTTCTTTCTAAATATCTCTGGTCAGTCTTAGCAACTAGACCTACTTTTGAGGCTCCATTTCTTTTATGTCTTTTAAATTTAATGATAAAGAGGAAAGATCTAAATTTATAATACACATGAAACAGTGAAATTAGGAAAAAAATTCTATTTGATGTGAGCCTGTTTTTTTTAAGCTCCCATGACTAAAAAGATCAACAGTTACCTACATTTGTAATATTTATGCCTCCCAGACTCAGTGTAATGAGTTTCATCTCTGATCGAATTTTTATAACTGACTTTCATTTACCTGTGAAATAGAAAGCTTTGGTAGGCTCTTGCCCTAAAGAATCAGATGCAAAAGTTAGTTCTATTGCAAGGAACAGCAGGGGAAAAAAAGATTCACCCTAATATGCTGCTCCTGTATTCCTCTGCTTTTTGCAGGAAAAGAAAGCCATGGCTCTAGATATCAAAACTGACATAAGTGAAGTGCAGAGGACTGATGAAGCAAAACCTGAGAAACAGAGTCTTCCATGAACCTGTGGCATGTCCTCTTCACTTTGGCTAAGTGCCCAGCTAAGAGAATTCTCCCACAAGATGAGCATGTTTCAGAGCAAACCCTTATCCGAACTGTTGGTTTCAAAAAGCCCAACCCTACATTCTGTTTGGGGCTTTGGTGAAGTAGGTAAGCCAGAACAGAGGAGCACGACTTCCTCCATTAAACTGGCTGGAACCCAGGTTATACTAATTCAGCCTAAATAGAAAACCTCTGCTTTTCAATCCCTTTGTTCTCTTGGATGTCACAGCTCCCTGCTCTATTCGCTTCCTTTTATAGTCTTTCCTCACCAAGCATTTCAGGAAAAAAAAAAAAAGCTAAATAAAGATCACAGCCTGTTCCATTGTGTCCCCTTCTTCTTCATCATCTTCTTTTCCATTTGTGCAATGTTGTGGCACCTATTAACTACCAATGTTTTCAGAATGACATTATACAAGGTGCAGGCTGTACCACTGTGCCCTAAAAATATCAACAACTGCATTAGTCTCACAATAATTAATGGCAGGCATTATGCAAATGACAACTTTTTCGCTGCAAAATAATGACATTTCTTCATTTTGAGCAGAGTTATGCAAAACAATGAATTTAGGATGATAAATCACACAGGAGAATTAAGAAAGCCATAACGTTCCTGCCCAGGCAGGCAGAAAGATAGACCAACAATTTAGAAGACATTGTTTGTTCTCACACCACTATAAAAAATCATAGCCAGTCGGCCATTAATGTGTGTGGGTTTTTTTCCTTCTCCCCTTTAGGCAACAATGCATAAGGGGATGCTAAATTCTAGCAATTGGATCATTACAAGTCACAAGCAAATTTTTCTTTATTAACCTTAATAAGTCATTCACTCAGAGACTATAGTCATCAGGCAAATAAAAAGTATCACATGCCATTCTGCTACACATTAACTAATTCCTTATGCAAACATCACAACATATAGCAATTACTGCCGCTCAAAAAAACAAAGTCATTTTCAATTTATTTTATTGCTTTTATACTTGGCCATTTCCTGTAGCACATTATCGTTTCTTTCCATAACAACCCGAGGTGGAATGGAGAAGAATTTCAGCAGCAATGAACACTTCCTCTAGCCACCTTTGTCAGACCTCTCTCCCCTTCACAGGCTGCTAAAACAGTTTGGGGATAGGGTAGGTGAGCATGTGCTCCTTCACAGCAAATCTCCACTGCTCTGATGGGAATGGCACTTTCAGCCCCCACCCCTGTGACAAAGCAGGTAAGGAGTTGGCAGAATGGGTCTAACTGTCTCCCACATTTGCTACCATAATGCTGACGGCTGTCCTTGATTCTGTAGAACAAGGTCTAAGTGCAGGTTTAGATCTGCCCCTAACAGGTGAACATTAAAGTCAATATATTCAGTGTTAACCTGAGAGATGCCTGTTATGGTTAATGAGAATTATGAGGCTAGTTCGTCATGCTCCACTCAGCGCATAACCTGTCCCTTCAAGAGTTCTAAGAGAAGAGCAATAATAAATATTGAAACCCCACCCTCCAATGTCAAATAGTCCCTCTTTGTTTTTTCTGTTTTATTCCACAGCACCATTTATCCAAGCTCTCAGGATGTGAAACAAACGCTTAGTAAACCTTACACATGGCCAGTAGATTTTTTTTTTTTAGCCCATTTTACAGATTGACAAGTGGCTTCCAAGCTTTTCACAAAGTTGGACAATGAAACAGATCAGATCCGACTAACTCTCCAATGTTCTAACCTCTGAGGCCATGGCCTCTTTCTCATAATCACGAGCACTCTTCCCTGCTGGCAAACAATTATGCTGAAGACAGCCGGTACATGTCCCTGTTCACACAATAGGATCATCATCTCCCTCTGTTCTCCTAAATCCACAATCCATTCCCCTCCTTTTAAAGGTAGAACATTTCCAAAATACACGAGGGAAAAGCTCCCTTTTCCGTTTCTCTTCCTGAAGGTAATAACATTTTGCAGTTCTCCTTAAATAAAATCCAGCCCATGCTGGATCAATAAGAATGATGCCCATTTCCCTAATGGCAGCCGATTGCCATTTGCTATTCAAATCAGACTAGATAAATTACAGTACATGCCAGGGAACAGGCCAGTGAATTAAGACAGGCCTCCAGAGGACCAGCGATATTATTAATCTTTTAAGACACTATCATATTTCTTCTTGACAGTGTGCGTAGACTCACAGACACACTGCACCCAGATTGAAATATCAGCTGCTGAAAAAAATCAATAGTGTTAGAAACACAATAATTTTTGGTCTGCAGGGCCTACACTAAGCAACACTTGTACCCCTCTATGCCATCTCTTCTCCTACTTCCCATTTCCCATTTTCTCCTCTTACTTTTGCTCTTCCCTTCCCATTCTTTGGTTTTAAAAGCTAGTAAGGCCAAATGATAAGATATTACAAAGGGGTTTCCACCATGAACACTGGTCATTGTGGTCAGAGCGTTGATTTTCCACGGGCTGTTTGAGACACAGTTATCACTAGACTAGTCAAACATTTTGGTGTGGGATTGTTCTTCCTATGCACTTAATACAGACCCCCAGCCCTATGCATTTGGTTCTGTTTTATGAAGAAATGCAGATATTTAGGGAGGTAGTCAGACTCAGAAATCCCTGGGGAAGCAGGATGGCAAGAAATAGAAATAATGGAAACAGGATCAAAAATTGTTTAAAAGGGGGATTCACTGAAAAGTGAGGGGGGAAAGCAAAACAAGACAAAACACTACAGGGGAAGTAGAGAGGGAACACTATGGGGTGGGAAGAACCTTTGAATTATATTCTAAATATCTGGGTTTCAGTCCTGCCTCTGCTATTTACACACTGTATGATTTTGCCAGCTACTTAATCTTTCAGAGCCTTGGTTTCCTTACCCGTTAAGTAAAACAATGTAAACATCTACCTTATAGCAGTCTTGTGAGGGTTAACTAACAAGATGTGAGTGCTTTCTAAATAATACAGAGCTTTGTCAATGGTTAAAAGTGACATAAATTTTATTTCTACTAGAGAAGGATTTCTGAAATATGTCTGTTATTTTTTCCTTTCTGGAACTAGAATATCATAAATGGACTTAGATGTTATCAATAAATAAGTAGGCTGATAGAGAAATGTTATTTAGGGCCCTATTACTGGTAGCTGGTAGAATTTGACCTAGAACCAAAATCTATTGAATTTTAGCCAATACCTTTTACATTTTACCAGACTGATTTTGCCTTTTTCATCTTTTTTTTTTTTACTCCATATTTGAGGCTTTGATTCTTATTTGTGTTGTTTTTCAACTGGGAAAGCAGATTAAACAAACACAAAACATAAAACAAGACAAGAAACCACCAGGCTTTGCATATCTTTATATGACACTCTCTTGATTCCAAGTTTCTCTCCAGTTACTTTCCATTTGTCTTCTTCCTCTCCTGGCAAAATCTATTGAAAGAATTGTCTATATTAGCGATTACCATATCTTCACTTTCTATTCTTTCCTCAACCTACTCCAATGAGGCTTTTATCCATTCCACTCTACCATGTCTGCTCTTGCCAAATCCAGTGTTCACGTTTTCATTCTCATTTTACTCAACTTCTCAGCAGCAATTTAACATGGTTAACCATGTCCTCCTACTTGAAACACTGTGGCTATCTTCTGAGACACCTCTCTAGTTTTTCCTACTACCTTACTGGTCACTTAAAACCTAATGTTTAAGTCTCTTTAAATTTGAAATCTATTACTTACAATTCTATCTCAAGTGTCTTCTGATTTGGGATAAACACAGCATATTTGACAAAACAACAAACTCTTGGAAGGTGCTTGTGAGATATCCGGGTTTTGAATGTCTGGCTTTATGACTCTGAAAAGCAGAATATAACAGAAAATCTAGTTCTTGTTTTGGCTTCAAGCCCATTTATTCTTATAGCAAAAATTATTAACAACTGACTTCTGAATTTCCATTAATGATCCTTTAACTGGAAACTTGCCAAGCAGATTTCTACATATGGCCAACACACAGAGTATCTTCAATGGCACAGAATTTCAGAGAACTCCACATTAAACCTGAAGTTCCCGTATATGCAGCGCCTTATAGTTCTACCAGATTTACTTAATTGCCCCACCCAGTTTCTCCAACAATTGCTCCTTGAGGTCTACATTGCAAGAAGCTGAAAACCCTTCCCTAGTAAACCCAAGTAACCTGAATATGGTTTCAATTCTAGGTTGTACCCATGAACCCTAGCAAAAGCATGAACATTTCTCGGAAGAACACAAGGTATGCTCTAGCAATCATCAAATGGAGCTTGAGTTTGTCTTTATCTCAGGAGGAGAAACAGTCCTTTCTGACTTATGAATATGGCTGACGGGCAATACCTGCAAAGAGTGATTCTGCCCCACATCTGTCTCTAAGTTTTGATAACGTTGTACCATATAAGGTTACTGACAATGCAAAATATCACAAGATAGCACAGGACTGATCAAAGCCTAAAATTATACAAATATTCTATTTGGAGAGGATCCCAACAACTTCTTTTGAATGTGATATTACCAAGAATATGAATAAAGGGTATTTTCTTAAGAAAAAAAGGGATGTTCTCATTATTTGCATGTCATTTGCCACCCAGGAGTAGACTCTGGCTTCTCTTTCTGCTTAAATTCTTCCACAGAGTCTGCTTGCCAGGCCTATAACCAAGGTCTTTCTTTTACCTAGACTAGAACAAATATTCCATTTTGAGTCATGAAAACATATCAGCAAAATTCCCAGAGTTAATACTTTTATTTAATTATATACATATATTTATTATTTTTTATGAGCTATTCCACTAAGTTAAACTTTAACCGTATTAATCCAGGGGAAAAAAAATCCCTGATTGCCAACCAACAATTTTGTAAACAGTTATCTCATGAGTTAAATATTAACTTGAAAAATTTAACTCAAAACTCCAAACAAGCAGGAGGAGCCAAAAGGCCAGTAGGAGGGAGTAAAGATTTTACTGCCTCTGGTATATCAGATCCCCCTGGAAGAGAGTGACAGAATTAGGCAAGGGAGTATTTTGGCGGCAGCTGGATGATGTGTAGAATTGGGGGTGAGATATGGGGAAGCAAGAAAGGAGTCTGAAAGACATGTACTGCTTATCATCAAAATCTCAAAACTTAGAGCAATGGGGTCAGACCTCATGGAACAGAAAATTCATGGGAATATGAATCCACTGATAATGTCCATAGGAATTCAGAGACAGTAAAGTTATGTGCTTCAAGAATATGGACACATGTTTTCTTAAACATAAGTAAGCTACCCAATATAAGGCTGGCTGGCCCATATTGCCTGCCTGACACTGAACCTCATGTGGAACATTCTGGAATCACTCTCTGATTAGAAACCATGGAATGAAGACTGATCTGCCTGTCCTGTTGCATCTGATAATAATAAAATAAAGCTGAAATGTCTTTGTGAAGTACTAGGTTGTTAGGGCATGTGATTTCAAGTTCTAAGCCACCATCACTGTCCATCAATTCATTCCCTGATTAATAGAAACATACTACCTAAGGAAAAATTGGATCTAGTCAGTTGGACCAATGTCTGAATGGTGTTCTCATAAATACTATCCTCTTTTTAGATTTTTGACTCAAAAATTTCAAGAAAATCCACGTGGTCAGATAATTTGCACAATCTTGATCTCTGTGCTGTAGGATAGAGTTGATTTATTTTTCATGCTGTTCCAGGAGTAGTTAGGAACTGCTATGATTCTTCTTCTCAGTCTATTAAGATCAATCCTGTTTGCTGATTTACAAAACATCATTAAGAAAGGCTCTTTCTAGGGGCACCTGGATGGCTCAGTTGGTTCATCATCTGACTCTTGGTTTTGGCTCAGGTCATGATCTCAGGGTCCTGATATCAAGCCCCACTTTGGGTGTCCCGCTTTGGGCTCTCCGTTCCCTGCTTAGTGTGGAGTCTGCTTCCCCTCTCTCTCTCCCTCTGCCCCTCCCCCCACTCATGCACACACTCTCTCTCTAAAGTAAATAAATAAATCTTAAAAAAAAAGACTCTTTCTAGTGAAGGTCTTTTAAGAAAGACTCCCATCTGCCCTGGAGATGGGGTGAGGTCAAATAATGTGAGTTGCTCAAGACAAGGGTGGGATTAGATGGATAAAGAGGAGATGTAAGAATATAGAAGGAACAATCCTTAGATACACATGTATATCTTATTTAGATACAAGAAATATGATATAGCTTATCAGACCTGACTGTTGATATTTTTAATTATATATTTAATACATGACTACATGCTTACTGGAAAATATTTAGACACCATAGACTATACCTTATGGTTGTAGAGCTTTTTGCAGTTTATAAAATAGTGTCATATACTGTCAAATACTGTCATATCCATATCCATATACTGTCATTTGTGACAATTCCAAAAAGCAAAAGAGCAGGTTCTAACATCTCTGTCCTATAGATAAGTAAGTTACCCTAGTATTGATGTAGTTGGTACAGAATGAACTAGAATAGAAGAACCAGAACCCATCAGCAGCCTATGAGTGAACATGATGAGCAAGGGGATGACTGTGGAATGGAAAGACATTAAAGTGAGTGATCAAAGAAGGGGAGAAAGGAGGGAGAATTTTTAAAATATTCAAAAATCAACAGGCACTAGGAATAAAGGACAAAATTCAGAGTCATCTGTGGGAAAGAAAAGGTGGTTAGAGCAAGGAAGGAACTCCAAATTCAGACCTCTTATTCATTTGGCATATATTCATTGTATACTTACTATGTTTGAGTTTCTCTGGATGCCGCTGGGCAAACAATGATGTGCATTGAGACACTGACCTATGTCTGAGGTACTTAATATCTAATTATTGAGATAATGTCAAAAAATAATTGCAATACAAGGCAATTCAGTATCCACAATAGGGATTTAGAGAGAACCATCTCATATTGAGGCTGACAATGGAAAGCTTCACTACAGTGAAAAAAATACAGTTGAACTAAGAAAAACGTGTAAGACTGGAAGTGATAAGAAGACAGGTTAAGTGAAGGGTCTGAGAAAAGGCATGGAAGCAGAAAAATGAAAGACATATTTGGAAACAACAAATAAACAAGTTAGTGGGAGTTGGATAGGAAATAATGTTGGAAAGATAAGTTGAGCCTGGAATTTGAAGGGGTTCCTTGAATATTGGACTGTCTAATCCACTTTATTCTGTGGGCAAAAGAGGTCTATTAAAGGTTTATAACTAGGGAACTGGCATCATCACAGTGGTATTTTAGTATAAGTAACTGGGAATGGTGGACAGAATAACTTGAAACAAAAAGAGCCCAGAGATAATGACAGAGAAAGAGAGAGAGAAAACCACTGCAATAACCCAGGCACTATGAGATAAATATCTGACCTTGGTAGCATCGGTAGAAATAGAAAAGAAATGAAATGTTCCAGAGACACTGTAAAGGAAGAAAGGATAATATTTATTAAATCTCTACTATGTATCAGGCACTGGACTGTGTGCCTTATATGGATTAACCTATTTAATCTGCATGTCAACCCTAAAGGCAAGTCACTTTATTGTTTCTCTTTTAAAGATGAGGGTTAAGCAACTTTTTCAAGTTTATACAGTTAATAAGTGACAAAGCCAGGATTCAAACCCAGGTAATCTGACTCCAGAGCCTGCTTAACCTTGATGTGTAAGGGCCTTGACGATGGATTATATATTGCAAATTTTGATAATTGGAGATATTATATATATATGTGTGTGTGTGTGTGTGTGTGTGTATATATATATATATATAAAATCAGTCATAAGACCTTATGATTCTTGGGAATTTTGATTCTGAGATTTTGGGGTGATGGGTAGAACGGTGATAATATGAATAAAAACAGGGAAATAGAAAAGACCTTCTGGACTTCATATTTTACATTTGTTCTTAATGGTCCAATTGCTCTTTGGATTTAAAATGTCAATTTACAGTAAAAGTCACAAAAGCAACTGAACCACCAAACTTAAAAGCCTTTGAAGACAGATACTAGCTGATTCTTCCTTCCAAGTTTCACTAATGTATATGTGGAGTATAACACAGCACTTGGCATATAGGAGGTGTTCAGCAATGAGTTAAATGAATCAATTGGAGGGGTATTAACCATAAATTAGTGAGAATGAAGGGAGGAAGGAGAGAAGAGTCAAAAGAGTATGACTCAGAGTTAGACAAATCTTGGTTCAAACCCTGGCTCAGCCACTCTCTAACTAAAGGACCTAGGGTAAGTTACTTTAAACATTTTGTATAAGATAAGGTAACAGTTCACAGGAAAGCCAGGTACCTTTCTGGATTCAGTGCTTCTAGGTAAGGCAGTGGGTCCATGCCAACCTAGAAAGAATGCCTGCAAAGGCCATTATCTCTGACAGAAGAAAATCTGAACCCTCTTCTCTTATTGAGTTTAATTTACAAATCTGTGTTGAGACTTACAGAAAAAAAAATCTGTCAAGTAATTGCTAGTTTTAAAAGAAAAATAAATTATTTTCAGAGAAGTAAAAATTATAGAGTTTCAACTGAAGGGGAGACTTTAATTGCAGAGAGACATATCAACTGAATGGTTTAGCCTGGACTTGTGGGATCAGGAGCAGCCAGTGGGATATATATATTAAAGAAAAACCAAGTTTAATTAGCCTTAAGATTTTATACAGCTTGGCGCTTCCTCCCACACCTGGTCTGATTCCTTCAGGTCAATCTCCCTTTCAATCACACGCTCGCCCATCCTTTTCTCAGTTGCTGTCATGACAAGCCAATAGGAGAATGACATACAGATGAAAACAAGGTTTAAATAATTATTGCACTGCGGCTGGTTGTTGTTTGAGCATCATTTTATTTCTTCCAATCACACAGGTCCTTGGACTTCACAGCCCCATGTTTCAGATGGGGGTGATGTTGATTATATTATGACATTACAGCAAAGACAGGCAGCTCAGACAAAGTGAATTTCACTCAGTAATTAAACTGCAGTATCTTTCGTCTAAAGTCCAGAGCAGGATTAATCGAAAGGTAGCTCTTTATCATCTCGATTAGTGCTGGGATTTGAAGAGTGAGCTCTGATTTGATAGCTAGCCCTGAGCTGGGCTGACTAGTGGCCCCATATCTGTCTAACTTGCAAAAATAATATCAGATCAAGATATATTTGCAAGGTTATGCCCTTCCTTTTTATTTTATTTTTATCTGAGGGAAATGCAGATAGATTAAAATATGCTGCTATTTCCATTACCCTGTTTTCTATTACAAAAATGTCTATTAAAAAGAACAGGTCCTTCCAAACCCCACAGCATTTTACAGATGGTTTCCCATAATTCCACTTAGTACCATGCTCTAATGGCTTCTTATTTCTTGCCTTTTCATTATCTGAGAGTCAAATCTGAATATCTGGGTAGCCCAAGCAACAGCTTCTCAAGCCGCTCACAAGTCCCACTTTTATTTCAAAGGACTCACTGTAGGATTTATGGAGGGATTTTGCTTCCTTCAATTGCTCTTTTAATGTATAAGATATTCTCAAATTCTTTATCGAGTAATGAATTAGATCAGTGATTGTCAATCCTGGATGTCTATAGAAGCACTTGTGAGGCTTTGTAAACAATCAGCGTCCAGCCTTCACTCCAGACCCAATGATTCAGTACCTGTAGGAGTTAGACCTATGCATCTGTATATTTTTTAAAGTCCATAGGTGATTTGAATATGCTGCCAAGGTTAAGAACCACTGAGTCAGCTCTACAGTGTACCAGCTGTATTTGCAAAAGATTTATCAAAACAAATCATTGTTGAGGGAAATGAAGCCTGATATTGTTGTAGAAAATCCCTTAATAAAATGATAAAAAGTTTTTTCTAGTAACCTTTGCATAGCATATATATCAGGTCTCGTAAGAACAATAGAAGACAAGACTATAAAACAGGTTTATGTTGATGATGCTTCCACTGATCCATCTGATAACATTGAAGGTGATGGTTTACTGATTGAACCCATCAGCTACCAACCAATAATTTAAGATGACTAGTGACTAACATCATAATATCTCAGAGTTTGGACACAAACTGGGAATTAGCTGTTGTCACCTTTACTATGCAGCTGTCTTTTTAGAAAGAGAACAGGCAGGATTGAAAAGATCTGATTTCAAATTGTGACTCAGTCCTGTTTTGGAGTTTAAGAACACACATTCTGGAGTCAAACTGAATCTAATTACTAGTTGGGTGGCCTTCAGAAAAGTAATTACTTCTCTAAGCCTCAATGATCACATCTTTAAAATGGGGCCAAGAATACTTATATCATAGAACAATTTGGGTTTTGAATTGATTTATTTAGATAAGAGTACATGGCAACAAAAGTATCAGAACTAAATAAAATCTGTTTAAGGCAAATACAATAATAACGTAAGATTGTCACTGAGGCTCGGTGCCTAAAAGACATCAGTTTTGAGACTCACTGCTCAGTTTTCTAGAAGATTTGATCCCTCAGAAAGAAAAAGGGACTCCAAATAAGAACAACTTTCAAATTTAATTGTGCATTCCCATCACCTGGAAGTGATTGTTACAAATGTAACTTGCTGGGCTCCAATCCCAGAGATTGTAATTCAGTATGTAGGGGTGGAATCCAAGAACATGCATTTTAGCAGCCATCCATGTGATTTTGACTCAGGGTCGAGGATCCCCACTTTGATAAAACAGCTATAAAGGAAGAGAAATTGGCCAAATATTTATACCCCAAATAGCCACACAGTGTGGCCTGACCTGGAAGAGGCTATGCTTTCTTTTCCTTAGGTCAGAATTCAGTCAGGTGGATTTAAGTTATGCACAAATATAACATGTTCACAGACTATGTTATGTTTACAGAGTAAAACAAAACAAAACATCTTTTTTTTTTCAATTAAAATACACTTCCTGAATAGTTAGTATTTAGCTGCTAATATTATCTTCCATTTTTTTCATCACCACTGGATACATGCAAGTAAGCATGGGTCCGATTCATTTTCAACTCATCATTTTTCTTCTTACAAAATAAACTAACTTCCTGAAAATGGGTAAATTCTTTAAATAACAAGAGTAGCTATTTCCTCCTTTAAAGGCATTATAAAGTATTCTTGAAATGCATTTATCAAAATTGATGATAAAAAAAATCAATGCACAATGGCGAGTTGAATATTTTAAATACAACCAATAAATTAATTTGTTAAAATAAAGATACTCAACCTACAAATGTAGACAGTTCTGGATCTAAAATGAAATTTTAAAACTTTCATTTTCAAGATATTCCTAAGGAAAAGACAAATTCCAGAAATATGTTTAGAGTTTGTAGTACAATATGCTAATAGATGTGCATGAATTCTCTATATTCTAAAAGTTATTGTAAAGATAAGAGAATTATAGTCTTTAATTGCAATTTGGCATACAGTTAAGCTGAGGAGAAAAAACATATCAATATGAGAAAAGTTTATCAGTATTACTAGATAGTATAGCCTAGTGGTCAAGTGTAAGGTAAAGGAGAATCTTCTCTTTGATACGTACTGTGAGAGCTAAGGAAGGCTACTTAAGCTCTCAGAAACTCAGGCACAGTACTTCTCTCAGAAGGCTGTGGTGACCATAATGGGTACTGAATAAATGCAAGCTGTTGTTTATTGTAATAGTTGACAGGATATTATACAAGATATGGCATGGATAACTTACACAAATGGTACAGACATTGAGCATTAAAGAAACCCAAAATTGAGAGAAGGTTGACATGACTGGTAAAGTTTTAGCAAGGAGTGATATCTGAGTTGGATAATTCAGAATAAATAAGATTTGTCTAGAAAGAGAGACAGAGATCATTTTAGGATAGGGGGGTAGATGTTGGTATGACCTCAGATCAGAGGTAAAAAGTGTTAAATAGTTTAGGATAAAACAATAAAAGATAATTTGGGGTAAAACAATAGAAGGTTCTAAATTCCAAAAGTCACTTTTGGTTTTTGGTAGAATTTTTAATTGCTCAAATATTTTCCCAGTGTAATTCAACATCTTTATAGAACAGTGGTTCTCAAATTTTGTTACGTATCAGAATCTCCTGGAGGATTTGTTCAAGCACAGATTGTTGTACTCCACCCCAAAGTTTCCATTCAGGAGGTTGGGGTGAGGCCCAGGAGTTTGGGTTATAATATATTCCCAGGTGTGCAAATGTTGCTGGTCACTTTGAGAACCACTGCTTTAGAGGATGATGACAGTTGGATGGAGGGGGGTTTTCCTCAACGTGAGAAATAATTGGATAACTGAATAACCTTCTTTATTTCCTATAAAATTTCATCCCCACTTGCACACTAAGTCACAGAAGAACCTACAGGGAGGTTACCTAAGGAAAAACAAATGCCTACTTTGACCTCTTACTCTCACTACTGGATTCAGGTTTATAACTGTGGGAATGAGGAGACCCATCATCCATGGGGCCCCAGGCCAATCATGGGGCCCCAGACCAATCATCCTGGAGACTTAAAGAACACTTCATGAGCATTAAGAATATTCAAGAATTGAAAATAATAGAGCCAAGAAATTAAAGATGGTGGGTGGACTTTTTATTCCAAAGAGCTTCTATCAATCCATGCCGTACATTTTGTACTTGGGTTACACTTGATTGCCTGCCCCATAATCCACAAACTATTTTCAACCCCCTCAGGTCACCCTTCACCTTTCTCTTTTCTTCAACAGGCAATCAGGAGCGAGCAGGGGCAATAAGACCTCTCTACTTCGGCCTGGGTCACTGTTCAAGTATTTCCACCTCCTGCTTCAAACTCTTTCTCCTAAACAAACTTCCACTATTTAGTAACTATACTTTAAGAAATATTTTAAAAGGCAGAAAGAGGAAATGAAAGGCTCTGACTCTATTTTCTCATGCATGACTCCAAGGGCTCCATCTCACTAGTTAGTATTTTATTTTCAATGGCAGACCAAAAAAAAAAAATTGTTTGAAGATTCATGCAGAAGTCTTTGCAAAAAAAGGCCAAAAGTGGATTTAAAATGTTTGACTCCAAAAATCACTCAATAACAGCAGCCTGTTTATTTTTTAGCCATTTATCTTTCCTTAAAATAAGAAACTATGTAATTACAAAGTATAATTAATAATAATAACAACAATTACCACAAGTACAACGGAAATAATGATAGTAAGCACCATGGGCCCAGATCCCCATAGTTACAAAGGATAAGAATTTGTCTTAGTATTTTCAAGAACAGACAGCAGCCCAATAATACAGGGAAAAAAATCGAAAGAAAAAAAAAATCTTTCCTATGTTCCCTGGAAAGTACCACAGAAAAATAGACAATAAACTTTAATGCCTCTTGTTAAAGATCTTCATTTTACAGATCAGTTCAGGCAATTTAAATAGACAAAAACATGAGGCCTCTAACGTCTCTTAGGAAACAGTATCAACGTTAATTCCTGGCTGGTCCCAATTCCATTTCTAGTTAAGCATCCCCATCCACTCATAAGAAGAAAGAAATAGCATTTGTATAGTGTTTTACAGTTTATAAAGCACTTTCACAAACATCATATTATTTGATTGTCTCAACAATCCCGTGGGATAGGTAAGTAGGGAAAGTATTAATATTATACCCATCAGAAGGTGAGAGAATTAAGGATCAAAGAAGGAAATAAATTACATTGGGTCAAACTCTGTGCAGACCTGAAAAGAAGCCCAAATACAGAGTTTTACATAACATGAAACAGGCTCAGAGAGAATCTGATACCTGCTCAAGGTCACAGATGGCAGAGCTAGGGGGCAAGAATGCAGATAATCCAGCTCAAGATGCCATGCTCTTTCCAAACCATAGCCTTGACTCTCAGTTGTAAATGTCTAGTTATAGTAACTGGCCCTCTCAAGAGGAAGTCTGTTCACTTGCCAAGTGTTTCAACCACTACTAGTGTCCAGGCTTTTTGTTTGTTTTTAGTTCATCTGACAAAAAAGGTACACACTCCTTGAGAAGATGTGCAAGTTTATAATATTACTTAGTCTGTCAAGAGAAAAAGAAGAGAATGTGTTATTTCACTGGCTTAGAATACTGGCTTTAAAAATCACTCCAACTATCCACAGACACAAGAGATAGCACAGCCCTATTTCCACTGAAATAGTCATTATACGAAAGACAAACCAAAAGACTAACCAACCTCAAAGTTTGGCTTCTGGCACAGGTTCAACTTTAAACTATTAGTTTCTTTCTTTCTTATTTTTAAGATTTTATTTATTTACTTGAGAGAGAGAGAGAGAGAGAGAGAGAGAGAGAGAAAGTGCATGAGCAGGGGGAGGGGCCTAGGGAGAGGGAGAAGCCGGTTCCCTGCTGAGCAGGGACCTGATGTGGGGCTGGATCCCAAGACCCTGGGATCATAACCTGAGCCGAAGGCAGAAGCTTAACTGACTAAGCCACCCAGGCACCCCTAAACTATTAGTTTCTAAATATGTGGCCAATACCTATGCATATTAAAATGAGGAATATCAGCATAAGATGTAGGAACAAAATAAATCATTCATTTTGTTGTTCTGAATTCGAAAGTCTCAAAGCTGTAGATTCAGACTTTGAAACTTCTGGAATAAATTACCATACCTCTTGCTGTTTTTAGTTTTTACATGCAGTTACTTGTACAACTTGCCTGTTTTGTTTCTTGTTTTAAGACAGTTATATTCTCCCTTCACTTATGTATGTGCAACTTCTGACTTAGAGCATTTAAAGGTTTGGCAAAGCAATGTCTTCCCACAAAAGACACAGAGCTTTCACCTAGAATGCATCTTGGGAATTCATGCTGAAGAAGTTAAGGGAGGTCTAGCATATAAGTAAATATTTGTGAAATTAGACTGAAATTTTGAATACTAAATGAAAACATTTATTAGAGAAGATTGTATGTAGTGAACAACTACCTCACAACTCAGCATTTTCAGAGCATTGCAGAATTTCAGACTTGATGCTCCAATGGAGATTTTACTTTTATAATGACAGAATATTAGTGTTGGACTTCATTAAAATTATATATGACAATTATCTGTCTAAGGCTCTAACATCCTATAAAACATCCCTGTAAAGTGGCTGTCCATGCTTAAACACCCTGGTCTCAGGGAGTTAATATTTGTTGATATTAGGGACTATTATGGACTGAAAATGACCCCTCCTCCGCCTTCCAATTCCCATGTTTAAGTCCTAAGTCCCAATATCACTGTATTTGGAGATAGGGTTTTTAAAGAGATAAATCCAGTTCAATGAGACCATAAGGGTGGGGCACTCATCCATGAGGACTAGTGTCCTCATAAAAAGAGGAAGAGACGCCAGGGCTGAGGGGACACAATAAGATGGCCATCTGCAAGCCCAGGGGAGAGACCACATGAAAAATCAACTCTGCTGACACCTTCATTCCTGGACTTCTGACCTCCCAAACAGACGAAAACAGTACTGTAATTTAAGCCCCTAGTCTATGATATTTTGTGATGGAAGTCCTAGCAAACTAATACAGGCATTAAAGTTGTACAACTTGCCAAGTAGGGATTGGTTAAATCTACTTTATAGGGATAGACACAGATTATGGACATTTGAAACATGTCTCAAGAGACAGAATCAATAAGTGGCATAACCAGGTTTTAATTTAGGTTTGTCCTCCAGACTAATATTTTTTCCTTCTTGTCTGTTTTCCACCTTTGAGCACATAAGGATTTAAAAAGTTAGTTTTTATACTGATCTGAGTATTTTATTCTTGTATGTTTTATCACTGGCTTGTGTTCTACTTGGAGTCACAGAAAACAACATAATTTATCTTCTATGTGACAGTCTTTAATATACTTGAACATAGTTATCATATTCATTCCTCGTGAATTTCTAAACACTCCCAGTTCCCTTAACCATTCCTCGTATCACACATTTCATTTCCCTACCATCCTGGTCACTTTCCTCTGAAGATGTTCCTATTCATTTAGATTTCTTGTACTGACTTGTTAAGGCAATATATCACTCATATAGTTCATGAACAGTCTTTTAAAAATATAAAGACAAAATCTTGCCTTTATCCATTTTAGAAATTTCCTCTGGTTGGATGTATCCCATTGCTCTCATCTTTCAAGATGTTTGGAACATGATTACTTAATTCAACAATTTTTTCTATGTATTTGGATTCATGTCATCTGCAACTCTGATGGACGAGCTTTCATCCAAGTAATTGAAAAAAAAATGGTGGCCAAAATCGGAGGGGGAGAAGAGCCATGAGAGACGATGGACTCTGAAAAACTGAGGGTTCTAGAGGGGAGGGGGGTGGGAGGATGGGTTAGCCCGGTGATGGGTGTTAAAGAGGGCACGTTCTGCATGGAGCACTGGGTGTTATATGCAAATAATGAATCGTGGAACACTACATCAAAAACTAATGATGCAATGTATAGTGATTAACATAACATAATAAAAAAAATGGTGGCCAAGATAAGGCTTAGGATACTCCTGACTTATTCCATAGGACTTCCTCCTACTATGACATTGAGCCATTTGTTTGCACTTAAGAGTGTGGCCATTCAACAAGTTACTAATCCATCCATTCATCTAACCAGGTGAGATCAGATCACATATCGTAGAGGCGCTTTCACTGAAGCCATTCTGGTTTTTAGCAAGCACCACTTCTTTCCGGGGAGTCCTAAACCACTGCTTTATGCTTTATTGTTGAATAAAACATCTAGGCCTTTGCTTAGGACAGACATTGTGTTGTTTGTCCTTATAAACTACCTTCTTATTCTTTCTAAAAATCAGAACAGTTTTTTATACCCCTAGTCATCTTTTTTTTTTTTTTTTTTGCTTCTCCTCAGATATGAATTGCAATCATTAGTAATCTTATTGGCAAATCCTCTCACTAGCTTATGGTTCTCTAGCCCTATTTTCAGGCTCTTCTCCTTTTTCTTTTTCCTGTTTCCTGCCAAGGAATAGAGTCACTCACGTGTAATCATGGACTGCATCCAGAGATGGCATGCTGGTCAGAGGGAGATCTGCAAACTGGAAGAGTAGGGAGAACTTAGGGTGTTGTCCTTGGGCCTGGCTGTGCTGGCAGAGGAGAATGGGCTGTGATTAGGTGAGGCTTTGCTTTCACCTCCATGCATGGCTCTGCCTGGCCTCTGTTTTTGACTTGTAGCTGTGCACCTGGACAGGGTTATTTCCTTTTCTTATTCATTCTGGATGATTTCCTTTGCCAAAGATTCAAGACAGCTTTATATTTTTCAGTTTTTAACTGAGAAAGGTTGTGATGTATAATACTTTTATTTTCCCATGAAGACTTTCTCTGAGGCAGGTATATACCCCGACCTTTACCTAATCAAGAAAAGTTGTTGGGGGGGGGCGGAAATGGGAAGGCAGGTTGGACTTCAAATGCACAAATCACTTCTAATAAAAACACTAAGATTCAGGTGCCTGAGGTTAGAAATACTGGAGGGAATTCAATTACACTAATTAATATTTAAGAAGGGCTAGAGATCACATACTGAATGTGGGAAACTAGGCCAGTCAGACATGAGCATATGGGGAGGGCAAGATCAACTGATAAAAGTAACAAACAAATCACACATAAATGTTGTAACAGGAATGAAATAGAGAATATAAAATAAATGTTTCAACAGACTCTGAAGAGGAGGTAAATGGTCTACCACGTGAAAACAAAATGTTCTAACACACACAAGACATTTTATTGGTTTTATGTAAACACCTATATTATAGAAACTGATTTTTTTTTTAAGTAAGTTAGTAGAAATGTTACCCATTTGTAAAAACAGACTTAGTCTGGATTCTGTGAATTCACAGCATACTATATTTGCTTCTGTTTCCTCACTGGTTTGTTAAGTAGTGGTCTCAGTAAGGCATGACTTTCATACTAGGGAGTTCCCTAATGGCCAAGCCTACCTGGACACCAAAAACCTCATGGAAGGTTGAAAAGCAGCAGAGTATTCTGGATTCTACACACATTTTTCTTATTCTGGCTCTGATGTCATTTGGTTGTTGTCACAGCTTATACCACATCCTTTCTTTGGACTTGATTTTTTATTTGTGGCCCAGATGGTCAATTCTGATTTTTGGTCACTCTTTTGTGTACTTCAAAGCTTTTAGGGAAGGCACTAATAGTACCAGAACTCTCTTGCCTCTAGGACGTAAACTGTCCCTTCTTCTACACCAGCATTTACCTAACTTTCTCATTTCTTCTCAACCTCGAAGCCCCCTCTCCCTCCTTTCCTTTGTTCTAGCTCATCAGAAGGTCCTGTCCCTGAACCTTGTTCTACCACTCTACCACTCTTATTCTTTCAAAGTTCCACCCTGTAAAAGCCAAAATTTGTCAATTCACAGGCCTATCTTGGGAGCTCTAAAAACCAGAAGCCCAGAGATTTCACTGAACTGTTTTTGTTATCAACATCATCATGTAGAAACAGAAGTAGAGACATAGAGTGATAGATGAGAGGAGGACTGAGAGTGAGATTTGGGCCCTTCTTCAAATTCTCTAGTGTGCACAGAGGGTAACTAGTGACTGGGCAAACTCCGTGTCTATGCACAATGTGTAATATTAGTCTCGCAAAGAGAACAAAGCAAAAAAACAAAAACAAGATTCTTGCCCTTTAGGACTTTAACCTCTAGTTGAAGAAAGAATTCAAATATACCCAAACCCACAAGAAAAAGCATCCCCAAAGGGTTGAATTGTCCTTAAATAATAGAGGAACAGAGAGAAAAAATTAGGTTATTTCCTAAAATTTTGAACCAAATTAGTGGTTTTCAAACTATGCTTCATGGTCCCCAAGCTCACAAACAGATGATTACAAAGAGATGACTGAGCAGTTAAATATTTAATTAAAATGTAAATGTTAAAAATTATATATTTGTATCAATTTATAATTGTGATAAAAATGACATGCAAATGAAATGGTATTATGTAGTTTTTTCTCCTTTTTCAAGTTTTTATTTAAATTCCAGTTAATGTACAATGTAATGTCAGTTTCAGGTATAGAATTTAGTGATTCATCACTTACAACACCCAGTGCTCATCACAAGTGCCCTCCTTAGCACCCATCACCCATTTAACTAGAAAATAGACTCAAGTATAGAGAACAAACTGAGGGTTGCCAGAGGGGAAGTGGGTGGGGGGGGGAGCTGGGTCAAATGTATTTATGTAATTTAAAAAAATATATTGGAGACTGATGTGTGGCTAATAGTTAAATATGTGCAATAAGTTTAACTAGTTTTCATGTAGACCTCAAATTAAGGCCCTGAGATTGGAAGGCAAGCTGTTTAAAAATAAAAAACTGTTGATACATGCAACTGCTTATGTGTCTCATGATTTTCTTAACACCATATAGTACTCCATCCCTCATACAAAAATACACTGAGATTCGGCTGATATAATAATCCAGTTCTGAGTTTCCATTTCTTTGCATATTCACCTTTATATTCTTAGTAACTGACTTTTATAATATTAATATGATAAACAATTTTAATTTATAAAATGAGTTTAATAAAATACTACTCTTACTAGTTCATATATAAAGGCTCCAATCTTATTTATTTTGAAAAGAAACTGCTGTTGTTTATTTATTTATTTTTGTTTAAATTCAATTTTGTTAACATAGTGTATTATTGGTTTCAGGGGTAGAATTTAATCATTCATCAGTTGCATATAACACCCAGTGCTAGAGGATTCTGTTGTTTAAAAGAAATATGAAAAATCTTTGGATCAAAATATTTATATGATCTCACTAATTCGAGGTCGTACAATTTTCATGATTCTGGTTCCAGACTGCCCAATTTCTGAATTCAATGACTTGCTGTCTTAAGCCATTGTATACAGCAGATAAATTGGGCCCAAACTAGATTTCATATACTGGCTACTATCCCTTCAAGCTTAAGAAAGATGATATTTTTACATTGAGGAATTGATTATTTATCATAAAAGCATCATGGATCAAAATAAGTCACCTTGTCTTAAGTTTACTCAGTACAGGAAATTTACCAGATATTCTTAGAATGCCAGATTATCAGAATGTAATATATTAGTTTAAAATTTAACAGTATTAACCAAAAAATAAGTCAATGGAAACTTCTTTATTTAAGAAGCACTGCTTTTATTAATTACATAATACATGGACATTTATTCATTTATTTTACATTTACCCAAAATGTGTTATATCAAAAGATTCCAGAAGACTTTTTCCTAACATTAATCAGTCATTATTTAATGTTAAAAAAAGAGTGAGCCAAAATGATTTTCCACTACAGAGAATGAAACTGGCAAACCTGATTTGAAAGATCCATTTTCCAAAACCTGAACTATTGTCTACTATGGAGATGTTTCAAACTTTCTTAACACTGAAGCATAAGTCAATAATAAATTGACTTGAGGTCTTTCATGGTCTCTACTACATAGTAGTGGAACCAGAATTTTTTTTTTCAAACCAGAATTTTTGAGTGTATTTATTTTTTAAAGGCTCTGACTTGAAAGATACCATAGTATACAGGTTACAAATGTACCTACATTTCTGTTCGGGCTCCACAGTCCTAGCTATGAGACCTTGGGCAAATTACTTAAACTCCTAAGCCTCAGCTTTCACTTCTGTAAAATGGAAGAAATAATAAAAATACTGATTCTCATAGATTTGTAGTAAGAAATAAATGAATGTATAAAATAATGAAAGTTGCTTAACATGTTGCCTAGCACATAAAACACTCTTAATAAATATTAACTGTAATTATTAAAATTGCTAAGCACCTAAAAGCCAGTTGTTTGCTTCTGATTTTTCCTATGACCTGATTTTACTCATAACTTATTGACTATCTGTTCTTCCCTTCTGGATGATGTTCTATTTAGATTCCTTCTTGTTTCTAGAATGTTCTCTGGCTAATATCTCACCACCTGTACTCTAGTTATCAGATAGGATTGCAGGCCTTCATTTTGGTAGTTCTGTATTTGCTTTTCTCTCACTGCCTGTGTTATTTTCTCATTCCTACTCAGTGATTTAAAAAGTAAAACTCGAAGAAGAACTAAACATCATGAGGAATTTATTAAGACTAATGGTTATCAAAATTGGGCAAAAAAGGATGTTATTAAAAATAAATCACACCAAGGGAGAGCAGCTGATGACAGCAGCTGTGAAATGGCTGTACATGGTGGGAATCAGTGAACCCCAAAGAAGCAAAAGAAAAAATGGAAGTCCATGAAACCTACATGATTTACAAGATAAGCCTAAGCTTAATGAACAGACACTTTAGAGTACGGGAGCCAGGGAAATAATTTCTGGATGAATATTTGCACAAGATAGTAACACTGAAAGGTCTGGTGTTCTCTGATCAAATGGAAAGTAAGAACAGAATGAGAAATAAGACAAATGAAAATTTTTACTGCATTTGACTTCATTACTGCATCACCTGCATTGAGGAGACATCTTCGTGGATGCTGATACAAATAGGATGCCTAAAAAATGCTTGGGGATGATGGCAACAGCAATGAGAATGATACGTTTTTAAGAGCCAAAGTTAGAAATTCATGAACAAGATAAATTAAAATTAGAACCCATTCGGGAGACATTGTGACAGGGTATTCTATGACATGAAAGCTTTTCTTAAATAGACTCTAAGGATTTAGTGATTTGAAAAATATTTCACCTAGGCAATAACAACAACAACAACAACAAACAAATAGTTGGTTTACTGCAAAGATGCATACAGAATTATGGCTTTCTGCTTTGTACCTAGATATGGACCTGCCTCTCAACTTCCATAAGCACTAAATTCAGTTAAAAACTAAAAACAAAAGTACTGCCAAGGAAATTGAGATGGTACTATAACATCATGCCTGAGAGAAAAAACTATCAAGGCAATGAGCAAAACCAGCTGAAATGGGACTAGCAAACTTAACCCACGTCAAGGAAGCTGTCTATAGCGTTAAAACAAAAACACTACTAAGCAGAACCAAAGTTGCTATTCATGGGAATAACAAGTGAATTATTTTTTCTCAGAATCTATGCATCTATGCAGATAACTCCTAGGAGATTACTCCAAATGTGGAGATTCTTTTCAGAACTGCCCTTGTTCCCAAATGAAATTTACAGACATTTGATGAAACAAGTGAAACCTTATCAAAAACAAATTACCAAAAACAAAAGGCTAGCCTAATTAAGAAAAGAAAACTTAAGTCACTCACAAATGTTGGATAACACTGACTTAGAGAGACATAGTTGGAAGTATTTCCCTTAAAGCCTTGATAGCTTCCCTTCTTGAGAAGAAATCACTCTTCTCTCCTAAAAACCCGTATTTAATTATAAACCAGTACTCAATGTACATTCACTTGAAATCTCCACTTGGGAAAAAAAAAAAAACTACCAAAACTCATTCATCCCCATTCTAATAGGAGCTATGTAAACTCCTAAAATCATCTTAAAAAGAAAAACATCACTCTCTCTTCTAATTAAGTATTCTTGTTTTTTTCAGTAGTTGGACATTTTAAAAAAAATAATATGCAAGAGTATGATGTCATAGTGAATATAACCACCAGGTCAATAGGATAATCTAATCTATGGCTTTAAAATTGAGCTTTCCTTTAATCCTACTATTCTATAAATAACTTCTCTATTCTGCCAAGATTAAAATATCCTTTCATCAAATTTGATATAAATGCACCAGATATAGTAAATATATTTGTGGCTTAAAAATGACAACAATGCAAATTGTATGATAAAGACTATATCACTGTCCCACTTTCATTTTGATAAAATCTCTTTTTAGGTGATATCATTTCATGTTAGGCTTTTTTGTGCTGCTTAATATTATAATTAATAATTCATATTTTTGTCTTTCCCCTCTCACTCTGACAACTTTTATTTTTAATCGGTGGGCATGTGCCAAATTGGTTTGTTATTTATTTATAATGTAAAATGACAAGGAAATTGAATATGTGGAATAAGAGAGAGATTTTCTTTCATATGACAAAAAAAAATTCTTAGTAATGGGGATATATCTTGCTTATCCTTATAGACTCAAGAATTTTAGAGAGGTTAGATCAGATGGCACCAGTACCTCATATGACAACATGCAATAAACATATTAAATGGAACTGTTCATTTATGTTTTTAAAATTCATTTTAGTTTTGTGAAGACAGCTGGGCACATGCATAAAAAGAGGACAAAAAATAACAAAATATGTAAAAGACTCCTTATTCTGATAGATCCTATAGTGCCAAATTAAGTAAAAATTCTGACCAAACAGATCTATTTGTATTCTTTCCTAAATGCTAAAACATGCAAATTTAGTAGGAACAAACACAGAGAATTTCAGATATGGAATTTCCATTAAAACAAATAAAAATTTCTGTCTTGTAGGACTTCACAGAGCATTA
The DNA here is from genome assembly GCF_004348235.1 of Phoca vitulina. Lineage (NCBI taxonomy): Eukaryota > Metazoa > Chordata > Mammalia > Carnivora > Phocidae > Phoca > Phoca vitulina. Next base: position 37,489,654 of record NW_022589711.1, read on the forward strand.
AAGGACTCCTTTCATTTTCCCCCTAACCGGAAGCCACATAATTTGAAGGCTAGAGCACTGAATGGCTACTGCAGGAAACTCAGAGAGTGGTCTCAGGACATAAGCAACCAAATCACTGGAGCTGGTTAGAATGAAAATCACAGGCCCGCCCAAGAGCTATGGTGGAATCAGAATCTGTAGGGATATGACTCTAGATCTGCATTTGCAGCCAGCCTCTGAGGTAGAATTAAGTTTGAGAATATCTTATGCCAAAACCCCTGCTTCTCACCAGAGGTTCCCCTTGTCAGGTAAGCCTTTTTGACTCATACTTCAAGTTGAACAGTGGAGAATTCATGAAACATAACACATCTGATCAAATAATATGCTTCCTCAAAGATTCCAGCATCTCCCATTTCTCCTATTAATTTAAGGACCATAGTCCACATCACTGCCCTGCCTAAGGCAGCCTCTTCTCTCTGGCTCTACCTTTGTTGTCAACCTGTGCAAAACATTCAGGCTTTGACGTCACCCAATTAGTCTCCATCATTTGGAACAAGGAAACTTTTCCCAAGGATTTGGTCCCAATTTCCATTTAAAACTTGACCATTAACAGACTGTATTTGTATATAATGTTGAACACTTCAAAATAATTTGATGGCCTTAATTATTTTGTTCATTATTAAAGTGTAGGAGGTTGTAGGTAGACATGAGCCAGACATGGGAACTGATGCACAGGAAGTTAAATCCTTTAACTGAGGTAAACTCATTAAGTGGTAGCATTTAACTAGAGTGTAGACATTCTAACATTATACCACCCTGCCTTTCAACCTGCCTCTTGAGCAAACCTTCTCCTGTCTTTATGGAAAAAATGCCCATTTTATGGGCTCTGTAGCTCTGAGAGATTTCACCTATACTTTTGTGTACTGGTGTTTATCTTTCAAAAAGGCATTATGAAAAAAAAAACTAATTTTACCATGTTACTATAGGATTTTGCAATCTGGGTGGTCCAGTTTAAAACAGCAATAATAGCAATGCTGGCGCCAGTGTTGTGAGGTACTATTTCTGACCTGATAAGAGCTTGATTTTAAAAAAACTTATCTTTTTGAATTCCATAATTCACTTTAAGGTTTGGTGCTAGTGTGGATTTAAGAAAGAAAATATAACTGCTGCCATGTTGAATGTGTTATCAAAAAATTACTAATAGCCTTGACTACTAGTTGGTTAGCTGTATTTCACTATTTGAATGTAACCATGGAAAGTGGTGTTCTAGAATCTCATTCATAATAAGTGCCATATAATGAAAGGAAATAGAAACTATCAGCATAGGTATAATGTTAACGAACTGGTGAATTTTCAATAGAGCTTTATCAGACCAGATTATTTGAAAAATGTTTCCCATCTGTAGGAAGAACACCACACACACACACACACACACACACACACACACACACACACACAGAAGCATATATCAGAATGTTCATATTTAAGTTTTCAGGGAAGAAGACCAATAAATCTGTTTGTCAAGCACTTTTACTTAAGTGGCATTATAGGCTCTTTCACAAATGGGAGTAGATTTAGATTTTAGTATATTTTGATCCCTGGAGGTTAGAGCAGGGGGTAAGCTAAGGAAAATAAGAGTAGGTAGAGAATATGTGTGTTTGGGGGGGGAGGGCTTGGAGTGTGTGCATGTGTGTGAATTTAAGCACCCAGAATTTAATGAAGAAAAATGTCATTATTCTGTGTTTATATATGTCTTTGTGTGAAACAAGTACTTTTCTCCATAACTGGAGTTTACATAGGCTCTATCGTAACACCCTTTGAGAATCCCTTTAAACATCAAAATGGATTTTTCCAAATAAAAAATCCCATGATTTAGCTTTATTAACAACTGAACGAATGTTTCCACTGATCTGTCCAGAAGAGGGAACTGAGTATGGTTTAGAGAGCAATCATTTTCATGATGATCGGTAGCAATGTTTCCCTTCTATCAGAAAGCAAGCTATAGAAACACAAAGCATTAGATATACACCTAGATAAAAATAATATTGTAGAATCCAACTGGTATCTGAGAGGTGAGGACAGGCTGAGATGGACTCCTTGGCTTCCTTCTGTCCAAAAATTTTCTGTTTCCTTATTTCCTATGGTTACCACCATGGAACATGTTAAAATCTCAGTAGGGACTCTATTTCAACTTTTCCTTTCAAAACACAGTGAAAAAGCTTAATGGAAAAAAATGTCCTTCCTATCTCCATGCCAGGCACAGCGTAAGATCCACAAACTTAAAAGCCAGGCAAATAGTCTTTTATGTGCCCCAAAGCTCGGCAAGTGACCTAGTGCTACAAAAATTCCCAAATAGGCATGTGACCTGACTAATGTGTGCTGTGAGTTGAGTCAAGGAAAATGGAACCATCTGTTTATTGGACAGTCAAATAATTCCTCTCTGTCCATCCAAAAACATAATTTGTATATTTTAAGGGAGAAACAAGGGGAGTTTTTTTCAAAAGGGATTTAATTTTTTGAATTGGTGGTATAAAATGATGTGAAATGTATAACCTAGTCAACACAGGTAAAGACAAGCAAACAGGCTTAGAAAAACCATGGCTGCCTTTAGAAACTGTCACTACTCATCTGTGTATTAAGGCTTCTTTTGGACTTACGGGAAGAAATCAGGGGAAATGAAGGGAATTGCAACTGCAATCTTTAAGAAGTGGGGTGTGAGTACCCTTCCTCCTCTGTGACAAAAGCTACCAATGATTAAACTCCTCGAGTGGGTGATGGCAGAAAACAGAGTGATCAACTGGAAGGCCATGTTTTTGTACATGTTCACAAAGTTTTGCCATTTGTTTCTTAAACCTATTTGTCAACCATACATCATACCTCTATTACCCCATATGGGAATTTCAGTGGATTTGTCTTATTTTTCAAGTTTTTAGTATTGATAGGAAGGAGGAGGACAGATTAGTAATAGTTGGTAAAATATAGTAATAAAGGTTGAGTCTGTCAAAGACTGCACCTTACAAAACATGTATATTTAGGGAACAAAAGGGTAAGATGGAAAGGAGCAGGATACTGTGGATAAGGTGACAGACAAGCATCTAAATAGAGAATCCTAAAATACCTGTCCTTCATTTCATAAGTTAAAATGCCCCTTCACTGTATGGATAAGGAAATCAAAGCACATTATAACATTAAAAGCAACTAACATGTAACTAGAGTCCTTACCACAAGCCAGGAACTATGTCAAACATTTCAATGTACCATCTCATTTAATGCTCACAAATATCTTACAAAGCAAGTGTTATTATTTGTATTTTACAGACAAGAAAACTAAAGCTGGCAGAGATTAAATAACTTGTTCAAGTTTGCAGAGTAACTACGTAGAAGCACCAAGATATGGATTCAGATCCCTCTGATTCCAAAATCCAGGCTCTTAAGCACTAGGCCACTAGTTTTTAGCCCAGATTACATATTAGAATCCTCTGGGAAGCTTTTTAAAACTTCTGATGCTCAGGCTCTACCCCCAGAACAATTTATCAGAATTTCTTGCACATGGGGCCCAGACATGGGTGCTTGTTTTAGAGCTCCCCTAGATGACTGTAATGTGCAGGCTGGATTACGAACCACTGCGCTGTGCTGTCCTGCTCCCCGTGAAGATAAGTAGACCCATGCCAGGATGAGGTTGCACTGGAAACAGTGTCCTCAATCTCCTTGCCATGGCTCTTCCCCTGCCTCACCATGTATTCCTCGCCACATTCGTTCATCATGACTATCTGAAGAAGTAATATACAGGCAGAAATTTTTACAAAGCATTGTCACAGCACAATATGGTCATAAGTCCACCAAAGAGAACCTGTTCATATCTAACTATGGGCTATGATGAATGAACACAAAGAAGACTCAAGTTTATTACACTTATCCCCCAAAAGGGAAGTATAGGCTGGTCTTAAAAGCCCTTCATACCAAAGCAAGTCACTAAAATTTGGAATGGCCTCCTCCTCTCTTTTCACAAATCCAGTAAGAATAGCTACTAGATCCAAGGGGAAAAGATCCAATTACCATCCCTTTACAAAGCTATTTCACTCAGGATCTCAAGGCAACTGAAAGTCATTCAAAACATAAAAGTAGTAGAAGTAAAGAAAAATGTGTGTAGTAGAAAGATAGTAAGATTTCAAAAAAAAAAATATTTCAAGTCAGGGGTCCTAGGTTTTTGACTGTACTCTGTCACTTTACTGCCAGGACTTGAGACCACTCGGCCTCGATTTCCTTTTCTGTACGTAAGCTACATCTCTCTTAGTGTAGTGATTTTAAAAGTGTGGTTCCCACCAGCATCATCTGGGAACTTGTTAGAAATGCAAATCATCAGTCCCTACCCTAGACTCAGAATCAGAAACTCTAGGAGGGGGGCCCAGCAGTCTGTGTTTTAACAAGCCTCCAAGTGATTCTGTTGCATCCACTTCCATAGGGCTGTTGTCTAAGGATAAGAGGAGATTGTGCATAAAACTGTTAGTTTTTATTACTGTCTGCTTAAGTCAGAAATCTCCAATTCTTTCACAGAAATACTTAGAGAAATAATGTTATAGCCTACATTAGTTAGATTAATAACCTCACTTCTGAATTTCACTTTGAATGTGTAGACGAGGAGCAAGTCAACCAGAGGTTATGCAATTAGCTTGGAGTCAAAGAGAAAGCAAGGAGTAGAACTGAGAAGGAAACCCCAGAGTGAACTTGATTTTAATTCAATCAAACTGTTAAGGTACCAACCACGCACTTTCATCTATAATCACAATGAACCTTTTATAAACAAATCTTGATCTTCTTAGCTTAAAAATATTTTTAACAGTACCTTTTCGAATTTTAAAACAGATTGACTTGTATGATTCTGGGCTAGAGGCAGGTCAAGAAGCAGTAAGAAGTCATCAGCTTTCTACAGTGAGAAGGTGCAATTGCCCAGACCCCTGCATGTGTGAAATGCAGACCTTACTCGCCTTGCTCACCTCTTATTTCTGATCATTACAGTGGTGGAAACCATGATAAATAAAAGTGCACAGCTAGTGGCTGGGTTCAACTCTGTAATGTTTCTATAATTTCTATAGTTATTTCTATAATGTTATTATTTGGGTACTATAAAACATAAACTGGATTTTAGGAGATGCCTGGGGATGGTTTTCTCCCCCATGCTTCTGTCAGCAGCACTCTATCTTTTTACTATAATTTATCTGATACAGCTACTAAGATGCAAGATACTTTCACATGCAAGGGTGCAGAAAAACAAAGAGAGAGCGAATGGGTTGTTAATGAAATTCTCTGATTGTTAAAAGCACTTTGCAATGATCAGGTGGTAAATAATAATAAGAGGAAATAACATAAAGTGCCTAAATGCCACAGCAATAGTCACTATATAAATGCAGAAGAGATCAGACATGACTAGAATTTGCATTTTATGCAGCTTTTGCATGTGTATATGGAATATATGGTTGCTAATTTTTCCATAATACTGGTAAAATATTGTTCAAAATCTCTTCTCGCTATCTCACCACTTTAAAGACATCATATATAAACACCCATCTGTCCTAATGAAATGGTGAATGTGTTAAAGAGGTTCGAGAAAGAGCCTCTTTTCTCACATGGAAAGAAGAAGAGAGGAGGGAATAGTAACACTGGCAGGACAGCTTTGGAGACATGCACAAAGGTGATCTTTGAGAAACATGAGGGATAAGTAACTCTGTTACTGTATGGCAGAGTATCCACGGTGGTCACGCAGCAAAATTACAGAACTGTGCTCTCTCTTTGCTGGGCTGTTGTTATAGAGGTGGTTCTTTTTAAATGGAATTGGGGAGAGGGGAGTGACAAGTATGGGTTTTTGTTTGTTGTTATTATTGCTGTTTAGTTCTTAGCTCTATCACTAACAGCAATTCCCTACCAGATTTTTTCAACAGTTTCCCAATCTCAGTGCTTATCATAAATTTGCCTTCAATTTTCACGTTATTTTCCCTTAGTACTTGTTCATAACCCAAGGCCCATTCATTAGGTATATTAAATCCTAGCCCATGGTTATTCTACTTTGGAAGACATGGAGAAGATGCTAAGAGTTGGGGAGGTTCTCTTAGTCATAGGGGCAGAGTCTGATTAGGATTCTGAGAAAGCAGAGACCTTGATAAAAACACCACTAGCCAAACAACACCGAGCAGTGAAAACTTAATCATCCAAAAAATACAATTCTCTCCCTTCCTTTGTCCTCTCCCTTTGTCAAATAAAAGATTGTTTCTAAAATCTTTTCTGTCTCTGGTTTTAAAAAGCAGGATTGGAGTTGCACATACAGCTATATTTCAAAATATCTCAAATTTCCAACTTGGAAGAAGACACATAAACTTTCTCAGAGAAATTTAGAGAAAGCAACTCTGCATATTCACAAAACTTTCGCTTATTTCTAGAATAGAATAGGAAAATGGAGAGATAATTACCAACATAAGAAAGGAGTAATAATATTATTAATAATGATATTAATACGAATACTTGGGAACCTAGAGCATGTTTTATCACAAAGATTCACCTGCCTTAAGGGAGATTCCAGGACAAGGAGGTCATTAAGGTTATATTTCTATCTTCAGGATTCAGCCAAAGTCAGACTCTCCGGAAAGCTGTAAATGCTCTCAGAACAGACTTTAGTAATGAGATTGGAACGAATGCTGGGACTGTGGCATAAAAGCATCTTTCTGTCCCTTGTTCTAAAAGTTAACTATTAAACCATATGTTGTTCATCCTGATTTATTTTACTCAACTCTAGAAGCAAGGACACTCTGATCAGATTGCCCTGGGCAACTGAATACCTTAGTGAAGCTTTTTTGAAGACAGTGTTCTTCCCACCAACCTTACCCAAAGGGCTTCTATTATCAGACTATCAATTCTGCGTTACTGGTGAAGGATGAAAGTATCTTTTTTTGAAGAACAAGTTCTTTCTCTCCCTGAGTTTTTCTGCTCTTTGGTACATTCAACATTTTAAGTACTTTATCTCCTCCCCACCCCACCCCCATTCCTTTTTTCTACTCAGTTTATTCTTTTAATTATTTACAGACTTGCTTGTCTGGACACTTCGTTTTAGTAGAAGTTGGCTGATTTTTTTTCAACACCTTTTAGTGGAATGCAATAATAGACTCATAGAGAGTGAATCGGTCTTAACGGTGTTTTTAGGGTTTTTTTGTTTGTTTTTTTTTCTGTGACAGAGATCTTCTCCCTTTATTGATTTCCCCCCGTGGACTGTCCACTCTACAGCCTGAAATGGCTACAATGGTGTCTGAAAAATTGGTTGTTAGTCACTGTTCAAACCATTTTTCAAAACAGCTCTTGTAAGCCCCATTTTACTCTGTTTTAAGGAGGGTTTTGTTAGGGCTGGTTTCGTTTTCTTTGAGGAGTCATGCTGGCAGAGAAACACGGTCTAGAACTTTGCTTTTAAATGTGGTATGATTGGGATTATAACCATACTGAATCTCAAAATGTATTATATTGAGACTGTGCAGCTAAAAGGAAAAAGAGGTCATAAGTCTTCAAGATTTTTCACAAACATGAAAACCAAGGGATACAAATGCTAGAGTTCACCAAGCACAACATGATACCCCACTGTTGAAAAGGTATTTTCTTATGCTCAAAATTCATTGTGGGGGGAGGACATCTATATGTGGGATTTTCCTCCATATTTTTAGTAATGGATACCTCTGAATATGCCTTATGTCTATGTAATATCCATGCAGTATCACATTTGTGAAAATGATACAAACAGCATGACAGGAAGCCCATTTTGAAAACAACTGAAAATAGCTCTTTCTTATGCTCATCTTCTAAAACTCTTAATTTTCACTTAACCAGGACTCAATGCTTTCCAGAGAAGAATAAAAGTTGAAGAATTTGGGGACTAAGAGAAAGGGTGAAAATAAGCAACGGTATTCAGATTTATAGAAAATGGAAATATTTGTTTAAAAAACCAGGATTTGGGGCCAAGTTTTACAGTGAGTATTGACAAACACATAATAAAACTTCCTAAATATTCAAAAAGTGAAAGAATGAAACATCTAACTCATTTTAAATTTAGAGTAATAATTAATAGTGAAGACACAAATCAAAATTGACAATGGCTCAAATTTGAGAGAAGGACACTGAAACATTCACTGCCACTGGAGGAAAGGTGAACATGAGAGATACAGCCCAGGAAAAACCTCATGGATGTGTAATCCAAAACTCAACATCGTATAATAAAGTTTGCCTATTTTTCTTTTCAGGGAAGTATTTGAAGAAAGATGATTCCATTTTTGTGTGTGTGTGTGTAGTTTCTTTCTTTTCTTTTTCTTTTCTTTCTTTCTTTCCTTCTTTCTTTCTTTCAGCTAAAACATCACTCTAAATTCTAGGGAAATTTTAGGAGCTCCTCTTAGAAGATCTGACCCAGATGAAGTAAATGGTTGTGGTAAAGTGATAAACTCAGCCAATCTTTACTAAGCCCCAAGTTCCTGCTTAAAGCAAGGTTTTGGGGCTTAGAGTGCAAACTGGTACTCAGTGGTCCGACTGCACAAGCACAAATTAGAAAATTAGGTCTACCGGGCGCCTGGGTAGCTCAGGTTAAGCCTCTGACTCTTGGCTTTGGCTCAGGTCCTGATCTCAGGGTCCTGTGAGATGGAGCCCAGGAGCAGGCTCATGCTCAGCAGGCAGTCTGCTTGTCCCTCTCCTTCCCCCTCTTCCCCTCCTCCTACTTTCTCTCTCTTACTCTCTCTCTCTCTAAAATAAATGAATAAATAAAATCTTAAAAAAAGAAAGGAACAGAAAATCAGGCCTGAGTACTACCCTGGAAAATAAAGATTCTCAATCTGAAGGGTAGTCCTACCACTGCTTTACTGTATGTGGAAACCATGGCTAAATTATATATCTCTATTTTCAATGAACCTAAGGAAAAAACAACGTGCGGTTTTTTTGTATATATTTTCCAAGCTGTAAATTGTAAAAGGCATCTAAAAGTAAAGTGATATTAATGCCTCATGAGAGAAACATATAGAATGGTGATGAATGGATTAAAAATATTTTAAATGTTTGCTTTATAAAAATACTAAATACTACTAGTACTACTACTATTACTACTACTAATCCTTCCAGAAAGTTGGTGGGAAAAGGGTCTACAGAATACAATTGTTGGGAAGAATCAGCAGATTTTTATTTTGGAGAAAAAGATGAGGACAAGACATGGAAGGCCTTTCATGGGAAGTCAAACCCCTTGGTCTATGAGAACTAGTAACAATCTGTCTCCTAAAACCAAAGGAGGCAGTAAAGAAAGCTGCCTGGACTCGTGTGCTTCACCCTTCTGGGGATCCTGTGAATCCATAGCCCTGGGTTCATATTTCTATTAAAATGATAACACAGTAAAATCTCATCATCACTTTGTTTGCTTTGATGAAATTGGCCATGCTCCCAATCAAATTATACTACAAATTTCTTTCCCACTACCAATTAGGTAAACATAAAACCAGGCACAAGCATTCGGTAATGGAGAAAAGATGGGTTTTAGAGTCTTAGAACCTTGAGTTTGTATCCTATTTCCACCCTTTAACAAGTCATTTAACCTCTCTAGGTCAAAGTTTTCTTATCTATTAAGTAAAGATAATGGTACCTATCTCACAGGATTATTTTAAGAATTAAATGTAAAATGTTTGGTTTGAGAGGTCACTCAATAAAAGGCAACCAAATCATTGCCTGAAGTAAAATCCAGATAAAACATATTTAGCCAGGACTATTGCTCTGGGAGGTAGATCTGCTGTCCATGCTACAAAATCCATTAAGCTGAAATAATTTGGTCATTTTAACAATACTCTTTAGAGATTTTTTTAATGACATTTCCCAAAAGTCAAGCTAACTTATGGTTATATGGAATTGCTGCCTTTAAAAGAGGGCTTTATTCAGTTCATAAAATAGTGCATCTGGTTTTGTTCCCCCAAATCTGGGATCATAGAGACCTTCAACCATAAAAGATAAGAGTGACACTTAGAAAACCAGGTTTCTTAAAAGCATGGTAGGAAATGAATGCAGATGATTAGGATGACAGGAAGTGCCCCCAAGTCAAAGTAACATGGAGAAGAAATCTGCCCTGCAGATGAAGAAGAATGGAATGACACTTGAAACACTTGCGAGAAATGGAGGAGTAACGAGCAATATTGAGTCCTAGAAGACTGTTAAGAAGTGATCGAAACTCCGACTCTGAGGTGAGAGATAAGGATTCAAGAATACATACCTGTGGGAAGAAAAGCAGTGAGAGCAAAGTCCTAGCAATTGAGAAGCATTTAGGAACAAAATCCTTAAGTGGATGTTCCAAGGTGGTGCTAGCTTCAGAAAATACAAATATTGATGGGTTAAATCAGGACTGAGGAAAATATAAAACCAAATATGGGCAGCTCAGAGGGAAAAAAATAGGCAGCTTGGGACTCAACTGTCATCACAATTCATTTGTGTTTCACATCCCACTGTTTGTGACATTAACAGAATTTCGAATTTAGCAATGAACTATTTTTGTATTGTGAATCTCTGCAGCCATTTTCCATATGTAGCTACCACTGCAATGAGCAATAATAGCCTTTTGATCTTTAAAATACTTCCAATTAATACTATTCAAATTAGGGGTCACCTAAGAGTTTCTCATGTTAATTCACTTTTTCTTCTACTTGAAGTGGAGTGTTATCCCTGATCTTTATTTGCATCAAGTCCAAATTATTTGATTATTTTAGTAACACATCCTTTGGTTGCTTTCGCTTTTATTGTCATTTTTTTTTCAAAAGATAAAGTTAGTTTCAGATATTTGAATTCTATTTTCACTTAACTAGAATAGCTAAAGCAAATCTTTGCATGAAGGCATTTAAACAGGTGAAGTTTACTCACAGAGTTCCTACTGTGTGTCAAACATTAAGCAAGACAACTTTAAGTATTAGTATTTTTATATTAATGAAGATGAATTACATATATATAATTCATATTACATACACACACACACACACACACACACACACACATATGGTGAGTTTATATTCATTGCACCCAGGGCTCTTATGTCATCTTGTTTTTATTGCTGTCATTAATGGATATCATCTATTGAGTATTTATTATGTTCCAAGAACTCTTACAGGTGCTGTACACACATACTGCGTAATGAGGCCATTATTGCTCCATTTTCCATTTGAGGTCTTAGGCACAAGAAATAGCATATCCATGAGTATATGATTTGAATGGGGAGGTGATAACCACAAACATGGCTGTGCAACTACAGAATCTATGTTCTTTTCACCATGTAGTTCTGCCTACAGGCAAGCCTACAGTTTTAGAAAGTTACCATAATGTGTTGTCAGGATTTCACACAACTGCTTTGTTCTCATACAATGTTATTCACTGTGTCATCATTCTCTTAAAATCATTTACACTTCCACAGAATATCTATAATGATGTTCACATGCCTTTTCTTTTTAAATGTAATTCAATTTAAAACATTCTTTAAGCACCTACTATGTGGCACATGCTAGGCTAGATATCTTTGTTTGCTATCATGTTAAAATACAGATCTACGATGTAGAATCTTTTCCTTCCTGTAGATGACTCTTTAGCTAAAATTGTGTTTCTTATCCTTTTCAGTCACTGATGGTCTAAAGAAATGTAGAACCATGTGAAAAACATGAGCTTTAGACTTAAAAGTTCCTTTTAATAAAACAAACCTAGTTAGTCACAAATTGTTGAAACAAAATCTGTAACATGAAGGTCATTTAAGGCAGATTTAAACATCATTTCTACCTAGAAACAGAAAATTAGTCTGCGTAATGTCATTTATCTACTGAGTTAAATTATATTATAATTTTCAGCTATAAACCCTGATTCTTAATGTGTGTCACAAAGATGATATCTTGACCTACCCCCAGTAGGAAATGTGTTTTGAATTGTTTTGTCAGTAGTGATAATGGAATTGCACTGGACAAAATATATTTTTGGCAAGTTTCCTTGGTAATGAAAATAACTGTAATAGTAATAATAATAATAATAATAATAGTAATTAGCATCATAATAATGATACCATTTGTTGAATACTTTACTATGTGCCAAGTACTGTGATTAACACTTTACATGCATTATTTTATTCATTTCTCAAAATATCTCATGAGGTATATACTATTAATAATCTAATTTAACAGAGAGGGCACTGAGACACACAGAGGTCAAATAACCTGCCCAAGATCACACAGATGGAGAAGAAGCAGAGCCAAACTTTGAACCCAGTGAGTTTGTCTCTCACACCTATATTAGGTGTGCGAAATAGCAGGTGCTATGATGTGTGTGCCCAAGAATACTGCATTTGTGCTCTTCTGTCTACATCAACTAGAACAGGGACCCAGCTGGTTTGTAAGCTCAAATCTGAAGACAGCTAACAGGAGTTAAAATTTGAGTTGCTGCTATTCATATTGCCTGCTAATTAAAATGCTCCCTTCTGAGAAGACAGTGGCTGGTTGGCATAACCCTAGAACTTAATACATGTTCAAAAAAGTATCTGATGAATGTTAACAATGGTTTCTCTAAGTGCTGAGTTAATAGGTGATTTCCCTTCCCACCGTCTTTTAAAGAAAATATGTTGTCCAATTGTCTAAAATATTTTCACCAAGGGCATATGGTACTTAGGTGAGCAAGTGAAAAATTAGAACTTCACTTTAAAAAATTCTTTGTGTTTTGTTCTACTATTAGGTTGTTAGTCTCAGTTAAATAATGATTCCCTCTGGGAAATCTTTCTAGTTGCTCTACTCTCTGATCTATTCAGGGACGGTACTCTTTACTCCGTCCTCCATAGAATTTTATGAAAGCCTTATACTACTATTAATTGTTTGTCACCTCTACCTTTAGTCCCATGAAGACTGAATCCATAATTTATTTACCTCTTAGACCCCTGGGCATCTAGAGTGACTTGCATTTAGTTCATTAAAAACGAACAACTCAGAACACACATACACACACACATGCATGCAGGCACACACAAACAAGCAAAAAATTGAAAAAGAATGATCGTGTGGTTGACTGCACACTTTTTGGTCCTTGCATGTGTCTTGTTTCTCCCTTTACATTATGTGCAGGTCTCCATTAAAAAGTGCTTCCCACAACAATATTCAGGAATATCCTGAACTGACTGGTTTGTTCCCAGAGAAGTTTATGAATGCATTAAGGTAGGCACACATGCACATGCGCGCACACACACACACTCACATTCATACAAACACATTATGAAATATCATGAATATAATTGGAAGTCATGGTGAATGCAGTAGGCAATGTCTCAAAAATGGAGCATATTTTTTTTTAGTTTCTAATTTGACCTTTTTTTTATTACGTTATGTTAATCACCATACATTACATCATTAGTTTTTGATGTAGTGTTCCATGATTCATTGTTTGCGTATAACACCCAGTGCTCCAAAAATGGAGCATATTTTAATCTTTATATTACTTAACATTTTACGTTTAGTAATTTTACTCTCTATCCCTAATATACTATATACCCTAATATAAACTTCATGACAGTATAAACTTTATTTTATTCACCACTGTATCTCGAGTTCCTAGAAGAGAACATGGCACTAAATATTCAAGAAGTATATGTTTTTTAAAAAAGGAAGAAAAAGATATATAAGTTCTCACAGTATTTCTCATATTGTTCTGGAAATAATAAAAGGGGTGGGTGTTTTCAGTACTTTTCCAGAAAAACATGAATCAGCAGTGAAACTGCAAGCTCTCATCCTGTTCCTCAGACCAACTACCAAATTCCTTCATGCACAATATGTCCCTGCTAGCCTACTGATACCCCATTCCTAGCACTACTGAGTACTAGCTGAGAGCAGCTTGAGAGTCTCTATATTTTGCCCTACCTGCCAACTATGGAGGCTGCTGTCATACAGACTCCAGTATTTCCTACAAGTCAGCTGAGCCTCTGGAGGGGCAATGGAAAGAGATACAGAAGTTTTCCTATTATCAGGTATCCTCAAAGAGGATAGTGGTAACAAATCACTGGGTGATGATAGTAGAAATGGAATTAGAAGGTCCCAGTGATGCCTCCCATCCCAGACTTGGGGGATACAGTCTCCTGTTGAGAGGGAAGATGAAGGACCCTACAAGGTTTACTTATGTTTTGCAGCTTCCAAATTGTAGCAGGATCCTACTATGTGAAATTACTATTAGCAAATGTATACTTATACTGATATAATACAATGAAAATCTTGAGTTTTACTCAAGAGGAGATTATGTGGCAATTCCCTAGTATGGAGAAGATAATATTCTAATAAATTATCCTAGATTTTGAGTTTTTTCAGACAACCGACTGTCTCGTTCCTATTCATCTTTGTCTCTCTAGTACCCAGACTCAACATATGACTTAGTATATAGTAGTTTTCAATAAATGATAGCTAAAAAAAATTAAAGAATGTTTTATACAATGCTGAGATATGATTTAAAGGGTCAAACAAAAGCAGAGTTTTTCTAAGCTTGATCTTTCCAGTTTTATCTTCACGTATTACTGAACACTAGTGTCTTAGTGTTAATATAATAAACTCTCATAAACTGTGGTATGGAAATCCTACCATTTTATGTCATATACCAGAAATTTTAAAGTCAAAAATCTTGAAACTTGAGTTTTCAAGTTTCAAACTTGAGTGTGCATTATTAAGCTGGGTAGCTTTCTAAATTCTAGATCCCCAGACTCCCTCCTCAGAGCTTCTAATTCAGAAATTCTGGAATGAGGCCCAGGAATCTTCATTTTGACAAGCAGCCTAGGAAATCCTGATACAGGTAGTCTTTGGACAACTTACTATGGAATGGGTTACAAAGATAATGCGAAAAAAAAATCCTTATGCTTCACCTTTTCAATATGGAGAAAAAACTAGCCTATTCAATGTGACTCAACCATCAAATTTACCTGTGAAAAGACCAGGCAGTTTGCTAAGACTTTTGAAAATGAACCAAGGGAGGAGGCAAGGGCAAGGAACATTACATTTTAAGCTAGAAAGGGTTCTTTTTTAAAACTTGACAAAGACTGGCAGGGCGCTTAAAGTAAAAGTAGAAGAATGGCAGCAGTGCAGCAATGTTTCATGATCGACTCAGGGAAGCAATGTTGATTCAAGAGGTTTACTTGGTAAAATGCGTTTTAATGGTTTTTATAAATGCGGATGCCTTCTAAATCGTTGGCTTACTCTTAAAATATATACATATATATTTATATGAAATGATTTTAAAAATTTCCTCTTTAATGCCTAATTTGCCATAAGATCTTGGTCTTGATAACATCATTGCACTAATTGTAGCTCCTCGCCCAACCCCCTGAAACTTATCCCCTGGGATTGAAAGGAGATTAGTCTACTCCTCCACACATGTCCCAGGGAAGGTACGGCTTCTGCTTCTGCCCTGACCTTTAGGTCTCTGCAGCCTCTAATTATTTTCAATGGGAGTTGTCTTACCACTGAGCTCTCTAAAAACTCAGAGTTTGTCATTTTTTAAGAGCTTTAGTAATGAATGATGGAAATTATTTTATTATTCTTATGAATGTTGTAAATTGCATGACTTGTCATGGTTTTCTCTTTGTCTTGGCTGCAAGGAAGTTTAAAGGCAAATGTATAACACTTCACTGAATGTAATTTGTATGCTGACTTTACTCCTGAATCCACTTTTATGTCCTTGCCCTCGTTTATGGTTTTGTTTTATTTTGTTTATTTTTCTTATCTACTTCTAATTCATGTATTTCATTGTGCTGTTTTGTTTCCTTTGTCAGCCATTTTAATTCCCTCATTGGAACAAGGTGGCAGAAAGAAATGAAGAAAACAAAACAAAAAGTGTGTGTGTGTGTGTGTGTGTGTGTCTTTTAGTTATATATATCAAACTCACCCAAAGTATAAAATAAAAACTAACCTCCTGAAATAATGGAGACATTTTGTAGTCTTTGGGCTAATAGATTCACTTGATTACTTGCAGGATTGCAACTTAGGGAGGCACAAAATTAAAATACCTTTAAGAGAAAATCCATATGAAATTCAACATAGGTATTCTCAGCACCAGATCATTACATCTGACATCCTTCAAGTACCGAAAGCCAGCTACAGCTATGTTAAAACATGTGTGTTCAGTCTTTAGCCTGACTGTATAAGAAACAGTCCTAGACTTAATCAGTCTAACAAAGTGCACAATTCTGAAAACATTTTTCTTTTAAGAAATTATACATGTATACATGCAATAATGTGTTTCCTTGTATGTATTTTACACACACATTTTACCTAGACTCTTCAAACCAAACACCTCAGTCCTTTGCCTCCATTATTATTCTCTTTTAATTAAATAATTTTCATTAAAGCAACAAAGAAGGATAAGTCATCTCAACTCTGAAAGCTCATCCTCAAGTTGGAGTAGTCTATTTTTTGCACTTCCTCTAATAATGATCCAGCTAGTCTCAGACTGATTTTAGTAAAATTTAGGCAAAGTTAAGAGAACTCTAACTGGGCACTAGACATCTTAACGATGCTACTCATCTTGATTTGTCTTTATGTGATGGCTCTGGACTGAAATACTATTATGTTTGGGATTTAAATGTAATTTTTGTTCTTGTATTAATTTCTAGATCTCATATCCTTCCAGACACCAAAAGAATATAGTACTACCCTGGAATAATGTCAAATTATGCTCATTTTGGGGGGAATGGGCTCCCCCCAGCATGGGCAACCAATAGTTGATTCATACTTCCATTACATCACAATTGGATTACGGAATTGCTCTTCAGTCTGACCTCTGCATCTCTCTTGCAACTCACTTGTAGACAGTCCAGAAGCTAGCAGCTGGACTTCATTTTTGTTCCAGCGGTCACCATTTTATGTTTCTCCAATTCACTGAGAGTTTCACTATTGACAAGTCTACCCCAAATTCCAAAAGGCACTTAAATTTAATGGGTTAAATCAGAGAGAAAATATTACCATTACCTTTCCATAGGTTCATGTCACTCAACTATATTTTGCCATGCATTCCTCATATATCAAAAGGGTGTAATGATACTATTCTCCAATAGAAGACTAAAGAAAATACTTAGCAAAAGTAAGTGATTGCAAAACACTTTTTAAAATCAAAGTGCTGTATTTTTGTTTTTGTTTTTTTAATCTTGCATGGAACTCTGGCTCAATTTTTGAGCCTTTCCAAGTCCTCATAATTCTGTGGTATTCATAATAAAACCGGCAGATGGTTTAGTCTCTGAACATATGCTTTAAATGCCCCCTTTGCTATTTCAAAATAATGGACCAAACTGTGCCCTCAAATAGTCACAAGAAACTTTAAGGAGGAAAACCGAGAACAGAATATTATCCAGTGGGAATTAAACCTTAAAAAATATTTTTTCTAAACTTTCTTATGAGCTTTATTCTACATACTAAGACAAACTATGCTTTTTAATAAAATAGGATATAGTAAAGAAAAATCCTGACCAGCACAATATTGCATGGTTCAAGGAATAGATTAGAAGGCAAAATATAAGTTTTATATATTTATATTTTAAATGTCTGATTCTCTAAAACTTTATGAGAGTCACCTGATCTAATTTCTGGGTGATTGCCAGATTTTCCATTTTTATTATTATTCTGACTATTATTACTATCATGTAGATGTTTTATTGTTAAAGCACTTTGAAATTATTAATCAGCTAATTTAGTTTAAATTATGTTTATGCCTTTGTTTTAAATCCATGTTATTCATAGTTATTATAACCCTAAAATGCTATTTCGCCAGCCAATTATTCTCATTTCAAAAACAGCTTGTTGTCAATGAAAGCAAATTTTCTAGGTTTTCAGAATATGAAATTCATCCTCAGTGGATATGCATGTTTTGATAATGCTGTTCACATAACCTAGCTATACTTAGGAGGGCATCTCTGTTTCTTAATGTCTATATTTTATACATAGAATGAGCCTTTATTTCCACACTTAACATTTTGATGTGTTTAAGTTTGGTTTTGAAAAAGCCTCTAAACTACTCTCACTTACTTCACAATGTCCACAACACTCAGTAATCTGATCAACATTTCAGATAAAAAGACCATACGATTGATAATAAGGACACTTTTGTTATTATAGAAGCCTGAAGTTTAAGTAACTACTTCAGAACTGTAATGTCCCTTTCGAAATTCTGAACAAGGACTAGCTTGGTGCAAATGGAAAACCGAGTTTACTTGGAAAAATAAATGCAATAGTTGTACCCAAATGTGTTTGGGGCACTGTTAAAACAGGTCATATTTAAATGTTGAGAATAACTAAAGAACCCTAACTCAGGAGGTAATTGTATACATATATCCACAAATATCCGAGCAAAATTTATAACTCTTATTGGGGCAAAACATTAACATATCCTTCTGCTAATAAAGACATGAAGTAACTCTGAGAAAACCCTCTCTCGTTTCTCTAACTTTCACAGTAAATGCAGCACTGAAACTAAATTCTCAGTCAACTTAGAAATACGCCAAGCAGTATTTCAATAAACAACAAATTGATTTTCAAAAACCCACCAGATTAAAAACTCCCCCCCATCGTTCCCTTGCATTCCCTTGTTCTTTCACTTTCCATGCACACACAATCACACTTACCTGCACAAGTCTGAAACATCAGTCTATGTATTTTTTTTGAAATGTACTCTGTACCGATGCATTTTTCTGTGTTTCTTTCTAACCCTCGGGAATGTTAAGAATTTAGGAAGAGAGCCACAGCTTAAGAGAGCAATTATTTGCCAGTAAATACTCAATTTGCTTGTCCTGTGATTTTTCTTCTAACTTGCATATTCAATAATCCGTCCCTGACTGCGTCACGAGCACAAAAAGTCTTTTCTCCAAAGGAGAACACTTTCACCAATCAACCTTCAGCCATGCCAGGGCACAGCTCGTCAGGGTGATTTGTTAGCTTTAATTAATAATTCCTCATGCTGGCCATTTTAACAAATAACACAGTGAGACTGGGACGCTGGATGGCTATGATTCAGGCCGATAAAACTACAGTGGAAGGGGGTGGGGAGGGGTGTGTGGGGGAAAATCAGACGCCGTTTATAAACACCTCTAATCATACTCTTTCAGTTTACAGTATAGAGGACATCTCAGCTGAATTACCATGTTATGTCCACCAATTTGTATTCAGATGGGAGCCATATGTTCCTCCACTTTATCTGCTAAGGCCTCCTTGGTGCCAACGCAGTTCGGGCAGACAACATTTACAAAAGAGGTCTCTAGCCTCCAGATTGCAAAAGTTTACTGCAGGGTGAAGTTGAGAAATCAGACATATAAGGCACTTCTCAGTGAGCCTGCGTAACAGTCTAGAAACACAGAGGTAAGAATTATGAGTGTCAGATTCACTCTTATTCACTCTTATCCTGCTGGGCATTTCATTTCGTCTTTTTAAAAGAAATCTCATACCTCATCCTCAAAACAGTTAATAATAATTGCTGATTTGTCCATGCATTCCACAAACATTTACTGAATCCCAACTATACGCCAACCACTGTATTAAATGCTGAGAATTTTTTATGGAAGTAAGACTTCTCCAGTGAAATGACACAATCCATGTATTTTTTTTTCTAAACATACAGGTAATGTGCTTGAACACCACCACCAAACAGCGTGCAAATAAAAATAAAGATTCGTAACACTGTCTGTGTGGTTCAACCAAGTAATCAGTACTTGACAGCACGCTTCAGTCCACGTGCAAAAGAAATGCTCAGAGTAAAAACAAAGAGTATGAACAGGTAAAAACAGGTTTTTTTCAAAGATTAGAAAATTCCCCTCAATGTGATTAGAGAACTCAGAAACATACCAATCTGTTCATAAGCAAGTTAAAACATTCATAAGCAGTTGAGAAATACACATAGGAAATTTTATTCATGACCCTGATCTAATGTGTGTATGTGTGTATGATTGCAAGTTCATTAATTTATTGGATACATATTTATTGAATACCCACTTTATTCTAGGAACCACTAAGTAATACTGGGTATCCAGAGATTAAAAACAAACACACAGCCCTTGTCTTCAAGAAGCTCACAATTTAGTCACTAGACTCTAAAGGAGAAAAAAACATATCTAAGCAGAAAACACAAGAATACTATATAGCAAGAGCAATGACACAAATATGCATAAAAGTAGGAGGCAGAGCTACTTGGACTACTTCTAAAGGTAGAGTGGGAATATCATTGGTAGGAAGAATATTCTAGGGAGAGGCAACATTCAAACCCTTTCTAAAACTCTTACTGGAATTAGATGACCAGTTAGAAACTGTGGTATTTAAAGCATGACAATTTCAGATCCATAACGGCAAACATTTCAGGATTTCAAAATAAATTTCCTAAGAAAAAAAAAATGCTCCCCCAAACTATAATATCTGGACGTCATCAGAAAAGTACACAGCATCTCCAGAACTGGAACAAACAGTGACAATATATGTCTTTCTTACTTTCACTGTGTTACTTTCAGTGAGTTTCAGTTGGGCCAGACAAGTGGGAAGCATTTGTGACACACATTGCCTTTTTGTTCCTTCCAGGCCATTTATCTTCTTTTACTGTACATACTTGTACAGCTTCTGTTTCCATTGTACCATAAGATAAATCATATCTACATGACCATTAAGGAAGGGGAAAATCTATATCCATTTAGTGGTCACACATATAACTCTAGTCACAAAAACTAAGGGTGAAAATCTTGAGGAAAATAAATGATACCCTCAACCCCCCAAAAAGGCTCTTTCAGAATCAATAAATGCTCCTGCAAATTGTGTATAATTCTTAATGACACTGAACATCTTATTTTGTATTAAATTCAACAGCGTGAGACCGAATACTGCATTTACCATAGATAAGTAACACATAGCCGGTTTGAAGAACTGATACAATGTATTGATCCATTCAATACATATTTATTGAGCACTTGCTATGTATTAAGTACCTACCAGTAATTGTTTGGTTTTTATTTCTGTAATGTTCACATATGGTAATAGTCATTACTCACTGAGTGCTTATTATTTGTTAGGAACTGATCTAAGAATTTTATATATATTATCTCATTTAATCTTCACAGTGATATTATGAACTAGGTACTAGTATCATCTCCATTTAACAGATTATGAAACTCATCGGTAGTGAATCTGGATATGCACTATGTGGATTCATTCTAAATTATCAGACCAGTGCCAATAATGCCCACCAAAAATCAGTTCCATTACCTTATAGTTACATAGTCACATGTAGGCTTAGGTTATTATTTTTAATCTAGCAAAATTAAGGTGGTTTTGAGGTTAATTTGAGAATTAAACTGTATCTACTGTGAGGCATGTCTCACAAAATAAGACTTAAATAATAGTGTTTATGGTATCAACAGGCTCATAGGCTGCACTGAGAGATTAACTGACAACAAGCTTGAATCAGGCAAGTTTTGTGTGATAAAAACTAGCACCATAAAACCATATGCTTTGGCATCCCCCTTCTCCTTATTAAAACGCCATAGACTCATAGAAGGTAATTCAGAATCTTCCCCATTTTTAGAAGCAGATTGAGTGAGTGGCTTAAAAAGAGGGGAGAGGACTTTGAGTCCTAGCTTGGCCACTTACTAGCAGTACATCCTCCCAAATTATTTAGGTTCTCTGAGGCTCAATTTTCTCACCTCTAAAATGGTTTGCTGGGGAAAATTAAAGGAGATAATTTACATTAAGGTACCTAGCATAGAAACTAGCTCTGAATAGGTGTACAATATATGGCATTTCAAGTATCCAGAGTTAAAGCTTATCAGATACAACTAAGATTTACTATTTCTGGACCAAATAACACATACATTATCTAAGCCTGCCTTAGACAATAAATGTAAATAAGTCTTAGCTAATGCAAATCAGAGTTGGTAATCTGGCAGAATTTCCTTTGAGAATGTTTATAATAGAGCTGAATGGTTATATTTAAGAAAACAGCTGACAGAAAAATAGATGACATGGGAGCTTACCAGTTAACAATAGAAAAAAATTCTTACTTTTCCAAGTGATTAATACAATATTACATTTTATTTCATGGAGATGGAAAACCCTATTTGGCATTCACCGGGGAAGCCAGCACTCAGCACAACCATTCGCTCTCCTCAGATAACTATCAGCATTCTCCAAC
Source organism: Phoca vitulina (assembly GCF_004348235.1). Lineage (NCBI taxonomy): Eukaryota > Metazoa > Chordata > Mammalia > Carnivora > Phocidae > Phoca > Phoca vitulina. The sequence continues at coordinate 37,511,818 of NW_022589711.1, forward strand.
TCCAAGGACTCTGATGCCCTCTCCACATACTTTCTTCTCTCTTGGACCTTGATTAAGTCCAGCCATCTCCAGTTCCTGCCCTATTGGAGCAAATATTATTGGAACACATATTTATTGATGGTGATAAAGCTGTTTCTAGGTGACATGGAGCATTTCTTCATGGAGGAGTCATTGGAGGGGCTTCACGAAGGCTCTCACTTACATGTATATGTAAAGTTTCTCCTTTGGGGATTTCTTTGGGATAAGGGACTGCTTAGATCCTGCATTATTGGTCCTTAGCCTATGGCCTCTGGCTGAGATCAGGTTTGTACGGGAAAACTAGCAGATGAGTTGGTGAGCATAGGGACTGCCTGCGCCATACTAACCTGGGCAGCCAGAGCTTTTTAGAATCTGCTCATTTCTCAACTGGAAATCCCAATTGGTAGAAAGTTAAAGTATGGAAAACTACTTCACGTGCTCTTTCTCTAGATTGGTAGCAATGACTTAGTAAAATTTTGGTCTGGTTGGGTCCCTGCTTCCTTACTAACTGCTTGAGTCTTTAGTCTCATATCAGAAATTTAATCTTTTGGTCAAAAATGATGACAACTGGAAGTTATTACAGAAACATCTCAAAGTAGATGCTATTTTTCATAACCTTTCCCCAAATAAATCCCATATATTTTATAATTTACAAACTTATGCATTTTTGCATACATATATAAATACCTAATACCTAAATGTTTTACTAAGTGATAACTAAATAATGAAGGAGGGGAAAGATGATTTACTTTCAGTTTCAAATTTAGATTTCTGTCTAAGCAAGAATTTTAGAATTCTAACATTCTGAAATTGTTAAATGTTGATCAATATATTTGGCTGTACTAGGTTGAGGTTAAAAACCTTGAGTTTTTTTAAAAGTTCCTAGTCCCTTGAGGCATTGCTTTCTCAGTGAAAATCTCCAACCTCTACAAATGTGAAAATTGGGATTCCCTGAAGGAGAAAAATGTTTCTGGTCAGAGAACTAGTCATGGCTAGTACACAGAGTGAAGGAGTCCAAGATCTTATCAGCTTTCCTGTGACCTTGCTATGTGATATGCTACAAATCATTTAATATCCTCCTATGTCTCAATTTTGTCTTCTTTATTTAAAAAGACTTACTTATTTATTTGAGAAAGAGAGAGAGTGAAAGGGGGAGAATCCTCAAGCAGACTCCCCACCACATGCAGAGCCCAGTGTGGGGCTCGATCTCACAACCCTGAGATCATGACCTGAGCTGAAATCAAGAGTTGGACACTTTTTTTTTTTTAATTTTATTATGGTACGTTAGTCACCATACAATACATCATTAGTTTTTGATGTAGTGATCCACGATCCATTGTTTTCGTATAACACCCAGTGCTCCATGCAGTACGTGCCCTCCTTAATACCCATCACCGGGCTAACCAACCCCCCCTCCCCCCTCCCCTCTAGAAGCCTGTTTGTTTCTCAGGTCCATAGTCTCTCATGGTTCATCTCTCCCTCCAATTCCCCCCCCCCATTTTTCCCTTCCTTCTCCTAATGCCCTCCATGTTATTCCTTAAGTTCCACAAATAAGTGAAACCATATGATAATTGACTTTCTCCGCTTGACTTATTTCGCTTAGCATAATCTCCTCCAGTCCCATCCATGTTGATGTAAAAGTTGGGTATTC